>NW_028234405.1:27932793-27955293 GCF_977035675.1 Penaeus japonicus
ATAATCTGATTTAATTAAGTGATAAAATATATGTGATAAATCATTTAATAATAACGACTTAAAGGAGAATATTTGGAACAATTATAGGCGTTATCTGCAGCTTCTTTATCTGCAATTACCGCAATCATTCGCTGTCGTATTTCCATCTTTTTCGAGAGATTTGATTTGATTTTGATATGTTTATTCATACTATATACATTGTATACACATGAATTGGCATAGGAATTATGCCTAAATGATTTGTACAGTTCATGTTAGATTCTGAGACATACATCGTTGGTAAAGCAGATATTACTGTGACCCTGTCAATCAATAAGCTAGGGCAAAGCTATACATAAGACATAGTAGTGCATGTATATCACTCTAGAGAGACCTTGCAATTTTATCAATTACAGGCAAAGTCCTGTAATATATCTGATAAAATGTCGTCCTCTGTAAAGGATGTTGCAATACTGTACAATGTTTTACGTTCAATCCTTTCACGAAATTCTTCAATTAGAGGACATATCATTACATAGTGGTCAAGGGTGTGTGAATAGGGCTGACTGCACAACTTGCATTCAGTTCCCCCAGCATTGTTTGAAACACTATACTCCCAGTAATATTTGTAGCCAAGCCGTAACCTTGCGGTCACTACATCAAGCTGTCTCGTAACTCTGTTTGTACTGCCGTAGATATGCTTTGTCTCGGACATAGCATTATGGTGAATGATTGATCTGCTTGTGTCTTGCTCAACATTTCTCTCGGTTTCAGCCTGAGTGGAGAGTTTTTAATTTATCTTACGTACATGCTCAGTTGTTACACCAATAGTATCCATATGACTGCATGATCTAGATAGAGCATCAGCCATATCGTGTAACTCTAGATTTATGTGTGATGGTACCCACAGTATTTTAGTGGTTACATCCTTCAGAAACAATCTGTTCAACCTATGCCTCGCTGTTGACACGAGTCCCGTGTTATCATTTCTGTATGAGTTTAGAGCAAGAAGTGAGGAGAGGGAGTCTGTTATGATGAGAGTACTATCCCCCGTGCGATCGGCTATCTTAAAAGCAACAAGTAAAGCAAACAGTTCTGCCTGCAGGATGGACGCCCAGTTGTTGAGTCTGAAACCAACATCGCTAATATTTCCAGTGGCATCGCATATGATTGCAGCGCATGCGGCTGAACCTGTGGCTGGAATTACCGACCCATCAGTGAAAATAAGTTGTTTTATCTCATATTCTTGCTTAATCTCGTGAATTTGCTTCAGAATGTCCTTTCTTACTTTAGCTTTCAGGTGGGCGTTGTTTTCAATTTGTTTTTTTGGAGGGACACTTGCTTTGATGATGTCGAAGTGCTTTATCTCCCATGGCGGAACAGAATGTTTTTAAGGGATGCCTTTGCAGAACTCTATCATATTATGGTTTCGAAGCTCTGAGCATGTTTTCTTGACCCAAGCAGATCTATGGCGCCCCGTGGAAAGGCAATTTAACAAAGATTCCTTGGCTATACTGTCATCTGGCGATCTTAATAATTTTATTGCTGCCATTGTGTTGATTTCATTGTGTTCCTATCAGTAATGCTTGGCAATCCGAGTTCTTTCCTCATGTTCAAGACCTTAGTAGTATTTGGACATACCAGGATTATCCTCATTGCCACATTTTGCATTACTTCTAGCCTTCTAATTGTTCGGGATGGCTGTGTTACTAGAGCAGGTGCAGCATAATCAATGAGGGGTCTTATGTAAGCTGTATACATCATTCTTACAATTCGTATGTTTGCCCCCGAAGTTACATTATTGCCAGCAACTGCTCGTAGGGCAGCTAATCTACTCTTACATTTTTGATTGATCACCTCAACATCTTCGGCCGTATGTGGAATATTTACTCCGAGATATCGAAATGACTCAACCTGAGCTATACTATCACCATCTATATTGAACTGTTTATCTCGATCTTTTACATTATGACTATATACCTTGGTCTTATCTATTGAAATAATCAATCCTAGTTCATTGCAGACCGTCGATATTGTCTGCAGTGCACATATACAGTCTTGATAATTTCTAGCATGAATCAATATATCATCAGCATAGCTTATGATCCTGGCATTGGCTTGTTGTTTAAAACGTCTGATAAGGGAGTTTACCAAAACGTTAAATAACAAAGGGCTTAGGGGGGTGCCGAGCGACATGGCCTTCTGTTCGCTCTTATAGCTTTGAAACACTACGGCTGATTGCCTATTCTGAAAGTATCCATTGATCCACTGTAATATATGTCCCCCGATTCCCATCAGGGCTAGTTCGTGTAAGATTATTTGCCTATTAGCTGTATCAAATGCAGACTTCAAATCCAGGAAAATAGTGAACCCATTGCCTCCAAGAATTATCAGAAATGTTGTTATACAATTTTGAACACTCTTGTCTGGCATAAATCCATAAGGAGCTGGAGACATTTTATCTTTAATTCTAAATAATAGCCGATTTAGTATGACTTTCAAAAGTTTTACAAAGACAACTAGTTAAGGAAATCGGTCTGTATTCCCCTGGATTATTTGTCTTTGGTATTGGTGTTATGATACACTGCGTCCAGGATATTGGTAGCACACCCTTTTCATAAATGAGTCGGAATAATCGTAGAACAGGATCCCCAGGGACATTTCTGAGTAGTCTAATGATGTCATACGTGATGCCATCCTCGCCAGGAGCTGTTGAATTGCCTCTGGTGAGGGCAGCATCAAGCTCGGTCTCAGTAAACGAAACATCGCAATCATCATACTGCTCAATCATCGAGTCAATCAATTCCCTCATGCCTGTATAAGATTCGCGTAAGAGAGCAGCTGATTCACTATTCAGTGAGTCAGGGCTTGATATCTTAGCATATCTGTAGATGAGCTCATTTGCTTTTTCTCGAGGATTTGGATGTGGGATCTGAGATGTTGTTTTTTTCCTTTTATCCTATTAATACCCTCCCATGCTTTTCCTATTGGTCTCGAGTTATTTAGTGAATTGACAAACTTCTCCCACTTTTCTTGTTGCAATAATGCGACTCTGTCTCGAACTGCTTGAAGAGCCTCCTGAAACAGTTCCAGTAAGGGAGCTGTTCTGTTTCTTTTGTATGCCCTACCAATCTTTCGAGCAGTGTGTTTTAAGGTTGATAATAGAGAATCTTTGTTATTGCTATATAAGTTCGAGGAAGGGACGCGAGTTTTCTTTACATTCTGGATTGCAATGTCTTGATACTTGTGTATCTTAGAAACCAGATCATCATTGAAGCTGCATGGGCAGACTGGATAATACCTCGTGTACCAGTCGTCAATATACTGAACAAAATCAGATATCTTGTCAACTGGGATTTTTATCCTCCTCCTCTTAAAATCACTTGTGAGCTGCGCATTACAGGGAACTTTTATCTCCGACAATAGAGCAAAATGGTCGGACATTAGGTCGTCAGTAATCCTGGATGTATGCACGGTGTCATACAAATGAAAACCAATACATCGGTCAAGAATTCCTCCACATTTATGGGTGGGCTCATCATTACCTATCAGCTGTACAAAGACATGACTGCTTAATAATCTTAAAAGTCTCGATCCATTTCTATTGGTGCGAACAGGATCACCGAGCTGAGTGTGGCGCGCGTTAAAGTCTCCAACCATAACGGTAGGTTCTGAGTGAATGCAGTCGTGCAACGCATCTATGTCAAATAGATTTGCTTGTGCATACAGATTAATCACATTAAGCGTCGAGGTTCCAATATAGATCTTAATTCCATGGAACTGTGCATCCTTACTTTGACCTTTATGAGGTAAAACTGTATGCGGCAAAGTCTTTTTGACATACATAACACACGAGTTATGTGTTTGAAGCTTGTGCGATATATAGGACAATATTTTAGGTACATGCTCACCCTTAGATTATCTGCATTCCTGTAGACAAATTACATCAATGTTATCGTTGGACACTTTCTCGCGCAAATCGGGTAATCGCTTCCTAAGTGAGGCAAGGTTCCAACTCAGGAGGGTGATCCCTTTATAGTTCGTCACCTCAGCGCCATCCATTCTTAAACTGGGGATACGTTTTTATTTTTTCTGTGTTCATGTACCATCTTAAAGCTGAATAGAACTTCCTGTTTCTTTTTCTCAGATAAGTTCTTATTTCCTATTACTTCTTTTACTGATTTCCCACTGAATGATCTAGGGACAGTTTTTTTCAGTAAGCTTTCGGTTTCGTCCTTTGTCATCCCCTGCTCATTTTTTGTGCGTTCCCTTTATCACTTATTCCTATATATATATTTTTTTTTCAGTTCAATAATCTCGGATCTTTGTATTTCAATGATCTCTCTTAGTTGTTCAACGGTTTTTGTAAATTCACTCGTACTTTTTTAGAGAGCAACTACAATTTTTTCTGACATATCCTTTACCGTTTTATCAATAATTTCACTTATTTCATTACACATAACTGCAGAAGCACTATCAGTTTCTCCGGCCTGTTTTGTAATGTCTTGGTTTGTGACTATTGGTCCTTCGGCGTTATCACTAACATTTTCGACTGCCCAAGCAGCCTGGTTGTGGCCTAATTTCGGCCATTTGTCGGCCTGATACGTTGCATCGTTGTGTGCGCGCAATGGTAGTTGTTGTGGTCCCTTGCTCTCGATAGAGGGTTTATTTGGGCAGTCCTGATGCCATGCTCGCACATCTTTTTTGTAGCAGTTTATGCATTGCTCGTGTATTTTTTCACCCTTTTCAATTTTGTTGTTGCACTCTTGTGTGGGGTGCTTTCCTGCGCAGATGCCGCACCAGTAGGTTTTAGACCTGCACTTTTCAGCCACGTGTCCCCAACGTTGACATTTGTAGCAACGCCGTGCAGGCGGATTGTAGTAAACAATCTGCAGTGGGCGGTAGGCCCCAGGAACCCAGATTTTTTTCCGGGGGAGGCTCGGGTCCTGTCCATTCGGCCACCACTGCCTCTTTTCCCTTCAGGCGCTTCTTCTTCTTTCCTTTCAACCATTATGTATGTGTGTTCATCTCTCCTAAATATAATTTTGGTGCCATGATGCTGTTTAGTGGCATGCAACAGCCATCTGTACTTCGAGGCAACATCTGTGTCTTTCGGAAAGTCTAGCCTTACCCTCTGATCTTGAGGTATGTAGCCTTCCTCACATTTTGCAGGTCGTAAGGGCCGTCGGTTGTTGTTGTTGTGAGTTTGTCCGTTTTTCAGTGGTCCGGCTTCAGCGTTCGATTTCTTTGGGTGCTTCTTCTTGTTTTGCACAAGTGTGAATCCGTCGTCGTCAGTTTCGTCTTGTGGGGGAATATCATTCTCCTTTTCTTTCGGTTCTGCCTCGGTGTCGTTTGTGGATTTCTTCAATTTATTTTGCGGGTTTTCGCCTTTCCCGTTAAGGTCGCCGTTTTACCGCAATCCATAGTGATGTCTTCGTTGCTAAGTGTTGCTAGCCTTTTACTTGTCAAGGGTTCGTTTTCCATGTCCATTCCTGGGTCGGTCGGGGCCTCAGACGCCGGTATGGCAGCACTAGCCATGACGTCAGATTTAACCCGGCGAGGGTATTCCCCGAATTGGCTCAGGGCATGCCTGAGGTCCGACAAGGTCAACACAGGTGAACGCTCAGGGTATGCTGTTGTTTTGTTTGAATTGCTATCCCTCTATTTGATTGGGATTGACCCTAGTGGTCACTCCCCGACCCCACTTTGTTGACAAGGGGCGTCGTCAAACAGACGCTCCGATCCAAAACCAGGTCGCGCGCTAAAGCTGTGATTAACTCCGGTGCGAATTTCACTCGCTTTCTATCACTTTATCACTATAGGAATTGTAATCACCATGGCACTTATGTAGACAAAGCGTCACTCACTGGCTCACTATTTATCTGATAGATTCGAAAGATCTAATTGTCAGGATTATCATGTCACCTAAGGTCAGGTCACTAGGTCACGAGAGAGGACAAAAACACGTCTGCTCTGTGAGATCGCTGGCTCTAAACTGTTTTCGAGAGAGAGAGAGATGGCTCCCTCCACACGCGTGCCAACCTATACAATAAGGCCGCCAACACGCATGCGAGAACCAACACCGACGACGAAAATGCTAAATATTACAAATATTACAGCAACATATATGTAAAAATGAAGTAAGATTATAATAATTAGCATATATTATAATTCAAACAAATACCATCATAAATAGCTTTGATAAATGGGTGATGAATAATTATTTGAATCCTTAGACTATGATTACATTTATTCTTTAACTCGTAAGAAACTGAATTTACATAGTTCTGAATATGGAAAATATGTCATAAAAATACAAATTAGAACCATTCTGATAATGAAAAGTCTTATAGCTTAGTACGCTGATTATCGTTCTATTAGAACAAAATAGAATTGAGAGAAAAAAGAGGGAAAGAATATAACTACTAAATATGATCATAAAAATAACATAGATCATGAATATAAAATTAGAAACCATTCCGATAATGAAAAAAGGAGTATATCTAAAGCTGATTATCGTTATATTCTGGCAAAAAGGAATCGGGAGAAATGAGAGTAAAGTACTACAAAATACGATCATAAAAATACCAAAGGTCATAGAAATACAAATAAAAACAATTCTGAGAATAAAACGGATTATAGCGTTGATTAACTTTATATTAGTGCAAAAAAGAATTGAGAGTAAAAATAAACAATCTTAAAATCACCAAAGATCATAAAAATATAAAATAGAACTATTCTGATAATGAATATTAGGGCAAAAATGGAATAACTGAATACGATCATGATAATACCAAATAACATATAAATACAAATTAAAGATGTTTTGATAATGAAATGAATCGTAGCTAAATATGCTGGTTATCGTTATATTAGCAAATATATATATATATATATATATATATATATATATATATACATATATACATACATATATACAAATTTTACCTCCCTGACCGGGACTCGAACTCGCGCCGTAAGATTGATAGGTACGGTGGTGAGACCGATCGGTTACTCGACCTGCTAAAAGAATTTGTATATATATATTAAAATGCGTTACTGCATTCTACCATCTTTCTCACATATATATAACCTCGGTAACCTGATTTGGGACTTAAATTTGTGATTCCGTTGCTGCCGAGTGCTCGCGGGAATTGTCCGTGAAAATTCGCTATCACTACTCTGCTAAGAGCACATAGGTAAGTTCCATGACGTCTTATAAGGCGTCTGGTTGGACAATTCTTTTAGCGGGTCGAGTAGCCGATCGGTCAATCTTACGGCGCGGGTTCGAGTCCCGGTCAGGGAGGTAAAATTTGTATATATATACTAAAATGCGTTACTGCATTCTACCATCTTTCTCACATGTATATAACCTCGGTAACCTGATTTGGGACTTGAATTTGTGATTCCGTTGCTGCCGAGTGCTCGCGGGAATTGTCCGTGAAAATTCGCTATCACTACTCTGCTAAGAGCACATAGATAAGTTCCATGACGTCTCATAAGGCGTCTGGTTGGACAATTCTTTTAGCGGGTCGAGTAGCCGATCGGTCTCGCCAAAGTACCTGTCAATCTTACGGCGCGGGTTCGAGTCCCGGTCAGGGAGATAAAATTTGTATATATATATTAAAATGCGTTACTGCATTCTACCATCTTTCTCATATATATATATATATATATATATATATATATATATATTGAAGCAAGAAAGGGGAAAGAAGAAAAAGAAAAAAAAAAAAAAAACACAACTATTAAACAAGCTAAAAACATGTATAAATGAAAACCATTCTGAGACTGAAAAAGATTACTGTTAAATTCGAGCAAAAACGAATTTAGAGAGAAAAAAGGAGAGAGTAAAGAAATAGAACTACTAGGAACAGTCATAAAAATAATAAAGATCATATAAATGATTATTAAAACCATTGATAGTGAAAAGGACTATAGCTAAATATGCTGATTGTCGAGGAATAAGGATTCATGAAAATACAAAAGAATTTAGAAATACAAATTGAAACCATGCTGTTAATGGAAAGGATTATAGCTAAATGCGTTGATTATCTTCTATGAGAGCTAAAAGAAATTGAGAGTAAAAAGGAAAAAAAAAACTACTAAATACGATCATAAGAAATCAAAGATCAAAATGATAGAAATTAGAACCATTCTGATAAAGAAAAGGGTGATAGATAAATACGATGATTATCGTTAGTTTAGAGGAACGCGGCATTCAGAGAAAAAAGGGGAAAGAAAAAAATACAACTGTTATTTACGATCATAAAAATGAAAAAGATTATAAAAATATCAGAAAAAAAAACATTCTGATTATAGCATTATAGCTAAGAGATTACAACTAAGTGCGCTGATTATCGTAATATTAGAGCAAATTGGAATTGAAAGAAAAAAAGGGGGGAAATACAAATACTAAGACCGATCATAAAAATACCAAAGATCATATAAATAAAGATTATGATAATTCTGATAATGAAAAGAATAATAGTTATATTCGCTGGTTATCGTTATATACGAGCAAGAGGAAAAGAGAAAGAAAGAAAGAAAATACAACCACTAACTAATCAGAAAATACCAAAGATCATAGATATTAATATTAGAACCACTTTGACATTGAATTGATTATTGGTAAATGCGCTGATTATCGTTGTATTAGAGCAGAAAGGAACTGAGAAAAAAGGGGAAGCAAAAAAATATATAATTATTAGATACGATCATAAAAATTCCAAAGATCACAAAAAAAAAAAAAAAAAATTAAAACCATTCTGATAATGAAAAAGATTATAGCTAAATGTGTTGATTATTGTTATCATATAGCAAAAGGGAAATGGGACTTAAAAAAAGGGGGAAATGAAAATATACAACTACAAAAATTACAAATTAAAACCATTTTGATAATCCGCTGATTATCGTTATGTTAGAACATATAAACTAAGAACTTTTATAAAAATACAGAAGAACTTTTATAGCTAAACTGATAATGAAAAGTATTATAGCTAAATGTGCTGTTTATTGAGAGAAAAAAGGAGAATGAAAAAAATAAATATACTAAATACGTCATAAAAAAGCATAAGATCATAAAAATACAAATTAAAATGATATCTAAATCAGCTGATTATCGCTTTTTAAAGCAAAAGTAATTGCGAGAAAAAAAAGGGAAAGAAGAAATAAGAGAACCACTGAATACGATCATAGAAATACTAATTAAAGTAATTCTCATAATAAAAAGGACAGTAGCTAAATACGATTATTACCGTTATATTAGAGAGAGAAAAAAAGGGATAAAAAAGAAAAGGAAAAAATACTAATACTTAGAACGATTCCAAAAATTGATAAGATCATATAGATATAAATAACAGCCCTTTTGGTAATGTAAAGTCTTATAGCTAAAGACGTTGATCATTGTGATATTAGAGAAAAAAGGTGAAAGAGATCATACATATTAAAACCATTCTCATAATTAAAAGAATTGTAGCTAATGATGCTGATTATCATTATATTAGAGTAAAAAGGAATTGAGAGAAAAAAGGGGAAAGAAAATAAATATAACTACTAAATACAAGCCTAAAAATACCAAAGATGATAAAAATACAAATTAGAACTATTCTCATAATGAAAATAACTATAGATAAATGCGCTGATCATCGTTATATTAGAGTAAAAAGGAATTGGAAGAAAAAAAAAAAAGGGGGGGGGGGGATGCAGCTACTAAATACAACCCTAAAAAATATAAATTGTAACTATTCTTATAATGAATAGGATTATAGTTGAATGCGCTGATTAAAGAAAAAAAGAAAAACAATAACGATAAAAAATACCTAAGATGATTAAATACAAATTAGAACCCCTCTGCTTTAATATAACGATGACCATCGTTATATTAAAGCAAAAAGTAATTGAGATAAAAAGGGGGAAAGAAAAAAAGATACAACCATAAAATACGATCCTAAAAATACGAAAGATGATAAAAATACTAATTAGAATTATTCTGATAATGAGAAAGACTAGAGTTAAATGCGCTGATTATCGTTATATTAGAGCAAAAGGGAAATCAGAGAGAAAAGGGGAAAGACAAAAATGCAACTACTACGTACGATCCTAAAAATACCAAAGATGAAAAAAAGAAAAGAAAAAAAAAAAACAACGATCCTAAAAATATCATTGAGGATTAAAATACAAATTAAAACCATTCTGATAATTAATGAAAATCCTTATAGTTATATACGATGATTATCGTTATATTAGAGGAAAATGGAATTAAGAAAAAATAGGGAAAGAAAAAAATAAAACTACTAAATACGATCGTAAAACTACCAAAGATGGTTAAAAATACAAATTTGAACTATTCTGATAACGAAAAGGATTATAGTTAAATGCACTGATTATCGATGTTAGAGCCAAAAGGAATTTAGAGAAAAAAGGGGAAACAAAGAAACACAACTACTAAATACGGTCCTAAAAATACCAAAGATGATAAAAATACAAATTAGAACCAGCCTCATACTGAAAAGGACTCTAGTTAAATGCGATAATCGTTATAATAGAGCAAAAATGAATTGATAGAAAAAAAGTGGAAAGAAGAAGAATTCAACTACTAAATACGATCCTAAAAATACCAAAGATGATAAAAGTACAAATTATTGTCGCGGTCGACGGCGCCGTTCAAGCGCAGTCGTCCTCGATTACGTTACGTAAAAGTACGCTCTGCCTCAATTAAGATCGAAATTAAATCCAATGACGTTGAAGGCACGTATCTTGAGCGAGGAAGTAATATTGCTAACACCAGTGACCCCTGGCCGCCTCTTCATCTCGCTGCTTCCGGGTCGACGTAGCAGCATGACAAGTGGATGCCCTATCAACCTGGAACGATATCAGGTCATTCCAGCATCCCCTGGCCTGAAAAGATGAATATAAACATTAGTTGCAGTTGCCAGATGCCACCAGAATCATTCGCTGCACTTCTATCTGCTCTCCTGCGGCGTAAATCGCGTTGTCGCGCCATCGATTTTTTTTTTTTTTTTTTATGTTTATCAATGTTCTTAGGATGTAAGGAGTTTTTATTTCACAAGCTGGGATTGTTAGAATAATTAAAGATTATGATAGAATAAGGATGCTTATAATTTTATATCTACTGTTTATACCTCAGAAGAATACCTCATGTTTAATTTAGTTACCCCCGAAATTAATGTTTTCTTTTATATGCGCCACCCTACGGCAATATTTACAAAGTGTAATGTAAACAACCCTCTTCTCTCCACGGACTTCTCCCCGAATACACGTATATACGCAGTAGCTGTGTTTCTCTGATCCCCACATCAATTATCTGTACATTGACAAGCCAAACTTCCTTATTTCACGCATAGAAGATGACATCTTCCACCACCTCAACAGGTTATGGGCCCAGAATTAAGGAATTTGATGGTAATGCAGATAATTATGATTTGTGGGAAGAAAAGTTCACAGGGGCTCTCCGAGTTCTGAAACTTCATCTTGCTTCTGATAAGTATGCTAGCAAACGCCCAAATTATTATGATTTGGAAGAGGCCAAGGAAACAATCTATGCACACTTAACAGGTTGTCTTGACAGAACGTCACTTGGCATGATAAAGCGTGAAGCGAGGGGAGATGGAGTGAAAGCATTGACATTGCTACGAAAACACTACCTAAGAGAAACACAACACAGATTGTTTGCTCTATGGAGATCATTCATAAACAAAAGGATGGATGATGACAGTGTTACAGCATATCTTACGTCTATAGATGAGACAGTAGCTGCTCTCAGGGAAATAGATGAACACATTTCTGATGGTCTTATAGTAGTACGAACACTGGATGGACTTCCAAAGAAGTACGAAAATTTTGTTGATGTAGCTAGCCAGCGTAATCCTCCATACCAGTACAGTGAATTAAAGATAGCATTGTTAAGTCAAGAGGATCGTCTGAAGGATACTTCTAGCACAGAGAGTATCATGAATGTCAACAACAACAGCACAGTGAAACAGAAGAAATGTTTCAAGTGTGGTGAACCAGGCCATTTTGCATCAAAATGCAGCAAAGGAGGTAAGTTCCAGAGAGTGAACAATCCTCAAAATACTAGAAAGTGGTGTAACTTTCATAAATCTAGAACTCACAGTAACAGTGAATGTAGAGTGAAGAATCCTAAGAAGAGTAGTAATTCAGTAAACTCAGCAAATAACACAAGTGAAGAACAAAATCAAGAGTTTTCTTTTCATGTAACACACTCATCAAGGTTTTGTACAGTTGAGACCAACAATGAGCTGTATGATTGTAGAAAACAGAATGTAGCTAACTTAGAAGAAGAAGGCTTCTTAATGATTGACAGTGGCTGCACTTCACATATTGAGAAAACTGAACCAAAGTTTGTGAGATTTCAAGAGTCCTTTGATCCACAAAACCATTACATAGAGCTGGCAGACGGCCAAAGACAACAAGGAACAGTGAAAGGAGTCGGAGATGTGAAAGACTTCATACAGGATCAAAACGGAAACTCACGAAGTATTCTACTAAAAGATGCATTATACATACCAGGATTCAAACAAGATATCATGTCAGTTTGGAAAGCTATCAAGAGTGGGCATACTGTTACTTTCTCACCTGAAGGCAGTATTCTAACTACCAAGGATGGCACGATATTCGACATTGTGGAGAAAAACAAGTTGTTCTATCTACGTAGAGGTAAGCCACACACTGGTTCTCAGATGGATAAGTTTAACAAAGTCCATGTAGGGGAAGCCAAGCACACCCTAGAGGAGTGGCATAAAATCCTAGGGCATTGCAATGTGGCTGATGTACAAAAACTTGAAGCAACTGTTGACGGAATGCATATAACTAGAAAAGATAAGTTCAACTGCACCACATGCACACTAGGTAAGATGACACAGTATAGGAATAAAGAACCTGACAAAAAGGCCCAAAAGCCTTTAGATTTAGTCCACTGTGATGTAGTTGGTCCTGTAAACCCACCAGCCCGAGGAGGTTACAGGTACAGCATCTCATTTATTGATGACTACTCCGGAGCTCTTAGAATTTACCTAATTAAAAGTAAGAGTGATACTGTGACAGCTATGAAAAGATACCTTGCAGAAACGGCACCATATGGGAAAATTAAACGCCTAAGATGTGACCACGGAACAGAGTTTACGAACAAGGAGTTCAGAACACTCTTAACAGAGAACAAGATTAGACAAGAGTTCTCTGCACCTTATTCACCACATCAGAATAGCATAGTTGAGAGATCACACAGGTCAATATTTGACATGGCTCGCTGTTTGCTGATTGAGTCGAAATTACCTAAGGATATGTGGAGTTATGCTGTGAAGACTGCCTGTTACATCAGGAATAGGTGCTATAACCCCAGGACTCAAAAGACCCCAGTAGAAATGCTTACTGGAAGACGGCCAAACAAGCAAAATGAATATCTTTGGAACAAGATGTTTTGCATATGAACAAGAGAGTAAGAAATTAGATCCAAGGAGTAAGGAGGGAGTATTTGTGGGCTATGATGATCAAAGTCCAGCCTACTTGATATACTTTCCAGATACTCAGACTTTAAGAAAGGTAAGAATAGTCAAATTTATGGATAACTCATCTTGTAAGACAGAATCCTCAAGTGCCGAGCAAAGTTTGAGTGACGACTACATTTTGGTGGAGACGAGGCTCCAGCAAAAACCACTTCAAGCAGCCCAAGATGAGATGCCAGCTGACACTGATGGGGACAGGAAATGTCCAGCTAAAGACCAAGAAGGAATACCAGTGGATGAAGATACAGAAAGAAGATACCCATCCAGAGAAAGAAAGAAACCCTCGAGGTTAGATGACTATGTTACAGATGATCAGGACGACAGTATCTCCAGCGTGACACATACTAGCTTTATACATCACTGCTATCGAATGTCACATGATCCAATACCAGTCACCTACCAAGAAGCTATAGCATCTCCAGAGGGACATCAATGGAAGAAAGCCATGGATGAGGAGATTGCTTCACTACAGGACAACAACACCTATGAACTCACAACACTACCCAAGAATCGCACAGCAGTGGGTGGAAGATGGGTGTATCAAGTGAAACCTGGACCTAACGGCAAAGAAAAATTCAAAGCAAGATATGTTGCCAAGGGATATTCACAGGTAAAGGACATCGACTATGAAGAGACTTTTGCGCCAACAGCAAGAATGTCTACACTCCGCACTTTACTGGATGTAGCTGTACAAAAGAACTTGATAATACATCAAATGGACGTCAAGACAGCTTATTTGAATGCGGATATTGACCATGAAATATATGTGGAACAACCTGAAGGTTACAAAGAAAAGGATAGTGATGGAAATGTCCTATATTGTAAGCTGAAGAAGGCACTTTATGGTCTGAAACAAAGTGGAAGAATGTGGATCAATCTGATACATAAGATTTTCCGTTCAGAAGGATTTGAACAATCACTAATTGATCATTGTTTATATCTGAAACATGATGACTATGAAAGTACCATAGTTCTCATATGGGTAGATGATTTGATCATTGCCAGTAGTAACATGTCACTAATGTATAAGTTTAAACAATCTCTTTGTGAAAATTCAGGATGACTGATTTAGGGAAACTAAACTGGTTTCTAGGTATGTCATTTGTTACAGGCAAAGAGTACATTGAAGTGAATCAAACTAAATATTTGGAAAAGATTTTAGACAGATTTAGAATGTCAGATTGTCATGCAAGAAACACACCTTGTGATCCAAGTATTGTTAATACTTCTACTGTAGAATCAGATGTATTGGCTGATGCAACTCTTTACAGATAGTTGGTAGCCTTATATATATGACAGGTACTAGACCAGACATATGCCATTCAGGAGGCAAAGTTCTTAAAACAAATAATGTATGATCTATTTGGATTTAAGATTAAGTCAGTAGATTTAGGAGTTGACAACCAAGGTGCTATTAATCTAGCCAAAAAAACCATAAATTACCAAAGGTCAAAACATATTGACATCCGTTACCATTTCATTAGAGATGAAGTGAAGATGGGTAATGTGAACTTATTCTTTGTGCCTACCAGAGAGAATCCAGCTGATATATTTACCAAACCTGTATCTCAGAAGAAGTTGAAAGATTTTAAGTTTATCAGGGGATAGATTCTCTTGTACATTATAACCAATCTTTAATTAAGAGGGGGTGTTAGAATAATTAAAGATTATGATAGAATAAGGATGCTTATAATTTTATAATTACTGTTTATACCTCAGAAGAATAGCTCATGTTTAATTTAGTTACCCCCGAAATTAATGTTTTCTTTTATATGCGCCACCCTACGGCAATATTTACAAAGTGTAATGTAAACAACCCTCTTCTCTCCACGGACTTCTCCCCGAATACACGTATATACGCAGTAGCTGTGTTTCTCTGATCCCCACATCAATTATCTGTACATTGACAAGCCAAACTTCCTTATTTCACGCATAGAAGATGACATCTTCCACCACCTCAACAGGGATATATATTTATGTGATGAGGACACTGCAATACGTAAACCCTTTCGCATTTTTACTTAATATTTCAGTTTTGAGAGCTTTTACGCCTTTTTAGCGTATTTTATTCCCGGCATTCTTTTGTTTATATTTTTATTTATTTTTATTTAGGTTTATTACTTTGCTTCTGCGTTTTAAGAGTCCTTTTTATTTTTCACTGATTCCATTTTAAGAACAGTATTTCATTTTTTGTAATTTTACGTGTTTATCTACTTTTAGGTAGTATCTTAAGGTAACTCGAATGCTATATATATAAGAGCAGCCACGTGGGCTTCCAGCGGAGTCCGCTTCCAGCTTTTGTTCAACACTTTTGTCTTTTCAGAGAGCTCTATTCTCTCTCTTCGAGTACCGTGGCTGTCTTCCTATTTCGTCCAGCAATCAGATAAGTTATTGGTCGTGTACAGTTGTGGAATTTAGTTCGAGAGTGGTGATTATTGCATCAAAATTAACACAAGGTATAACAGACAAAGTGCCTTCTTTTTACTCTATTCGTGACTAAATTCTGCAGAAAACTATTTATTGTGGTGTCATTTATGTGATTGTTTCAATTCGCCATATTTCATTTATATCAATCGAGCTAATAGTTTCTTTTACTCGTTTACAACTGCTTGCCCCTAGACGCAGTTATTATAGTATAATTATCAAGTTAATCTATATTCATTGTTTAGGAAATTATCTAGTATCATTACTGTATTTACGCCCCTACATCCATTTTGGAGTAATTTTATTGGGGCGTCATCAACCACATTTCTAAGTTGATCCGTTTTACTATTTATTATTATTATTATTATTGTGTGGTTAAGGTCCCTTTTGCTACTGCTCTTATACCATCGGATATTTCTATATGTATATATGTCATATCTTGATTGGTGTCTAAGAGTGAACGTTTGTGGGGCAAAGGCCCCAAGTTCATTCAGCTTTACTTACATATGTCAATTGTTCTTTTATTGAATGATTACAGTATTTCTGCACATAATAAACGAAAATTCCTGTGAAGTGTTTCTGAATCATATATTTTAAATACCGAGTGAAGGATTATTATTTTAAAGCTTATATGTTCATTTTAAATCATTTTAATTAATTTTCCTTTGTGGATACTTTGCCTGAAGGATGAGACAATTACTTTACCTTAAAATTGGATAAAAATATAAATATAAATACTGTATCTGAAACGAAGAGATCAAATTCAGCTTTCCATCTGAGGAGAATTATTAAATTATTCTAATCGAACGGAAAGATTAACTTGAATACTGTATCTGAAAAAAGATGAAAGATATTCAGATAATTCTATTCTAATAATGCTATTCTACCCTGAAAATGCTAGCAGGTATTGACTTTGAGTATACGTTGAAATGATTATCAAATAAAATTGATTGCACCGTATATGTTTATGAGTAATGGATATACTCCTGACCTAATCATTTATCAATTATGAAGAAATTTGGTTCCAGAAGAAATTTATGTACTTACCTGGAAGCTGGTTTTATTGCGTTTAAAGATTTGGATTACTACTTACCTGAGAGTTGAAGTCGCCTCAGATGATGAGGTCTTGGATTACTATTTACCTATGGTTAAAATCTCCAGCTACATATTGATTACTCTGAATAATTAGCACACATCGAGTCGGTTTAATCACTCAGTCTCTCATCTGTTTACTCATTTACACATTCGTTCAGTTACTCGTTCGTACATTCACACATCTCATAAACCCACCACGCCCCCTCGGTTCGCACGCTACCAAACCACTTACATACACGCATATTAAACACACAAACATCCACGCCCACACTCCTGTCTTTCCCTCACACTCTCTTGCACACGATTCATACACAACCACACACATAACGTTCCCAGACGTAAATAACTGGGTGGTGGCAGCAAAGGCAGAGTGACGTGCCAAGCGGGCTAATTCTATGCATATACTCATCATTACACATCTCCATATTATACACATCTGGTACTGAGCCACTGCACTGTCATTCCGCACATCTGCACACTACATTTAGTGGTAGGCAGGACGTTTATATGGTATTGAAAGGTACTACGCCTATTTGCTGCAGATATCGGGGGTCGCCACACTACACATATATGATTTGGTGTCCAGCGGTGGGATGCGATCTAGTGGTTACCTGCTAATTAGTTCAAGTAATTAGGCTCGATAGACGTGTGTAGCTGTAGTTGTAGGTGTAACTGAAATCTATCTCGAACATCTATATTTATATTCATAACTTGAAAATAGGTTAGCGGACCAGGAACATACAGGCACGGATCATGAATATTTGGATTCGTCAGGTTACTAGTAATCTGACTGAACCGCTTGGTTCTTTGATATATGAAGAGCATAGGTGTGCTATT
This sequence comes from Penaeus japonicus, assembly GCF_977035675.1. Taxonomy (NCBI): domain Eukaryota; kingdom Metazoa; phylum Arthropoda; class Malacostraca; order Decapoda; family Penaeidae; genus Penaeus; species Penaeus japonicus. The sequence continues at coordinate 27,950,673 of NW_028234405.1, forward strand.
GGTTTAACCATGTATGAGGATTTGTCACAGAAGTACGAGGCCCTCTAAACACAATTTCTCGCTGTCCAGCAGCAGTGTACGACTTTGTCTAGGCTAATTAATATAGGTGCTAGCATAAGTTCGGGTGACAATATTCGTCCTGCCTCTAATTCACAAGGTCAGAGCTTGTAACCATTCGTGACCCAATTCCTCACTTTAGCCAAGATTCCAGCTTTGCAACTACTCCGTAGAAACCGAGAGTTAGAAACCTGGTTGCGTCATATAGAAAATGCTTATCCATATGTACCAGATACGGTGTTGAATCGAGCGGCATGCACTAGTTGTCGTGGGGCATCTGATGCTATAGTTAATCCAGCCAACTTTGATAACATTTCTTGGGTAGAATTCAAAGAAGCTTTAAGGCTTAGGTTGCATGGCACGTGTTCCTCAACAGATTTCTTAAGCATTTAAATAGTTATACTCTGCTCTGACTCCCCGAGATTTCTTCTTGCCCATTGAAACGGTTGTATATCAAGGGATTAGGGATTATTCCTCAGAATTAGGCTCCCTTGATGTTCTAATTAGGCGTACATTTCTCGAAGGTTTACCCACATGGCTCCGTGAAAAGCTTATACTTACGGAAGACAAGCCCTTGTATACACTGATAGAAGCAGCCCAAAAACTCTGGCATTTTCGATGCAATGCTGGAAAGGTTGAGCATATCAAAGGTTACCTTTGATATGTCAGGTGCTCGTCCTTCTTCCACCCTAAGGGAGAAAACTTCATCCGTCGCCAGGGAGAGAGCTTTTCCTTTCCAGGGTAATAGAATTTTACCTACCCCTAGGCAACAAGCTTTACTTCCTTCTAGGCCTTCTCAGTATTGTAATTTTCATAGGGTCGATATTCATGATACTCGTGACTATCGGGCAGCCCGACGAGATACTGTACATTGCACAAGATGCAACAGGCAAGGTCATTTAGCTTCAATCTTTTTTTTTCGAGGCGATCGAGTGCCGCAGCAAATCAACAACTGCTCAAACATCGGTGCTAACACCTTAGTCAGTAAGTGACTCTGCTCCCATCTCAGATAAGGTCAAAACTGGACGACCATTGGTGGAGCTTCAAGTTAATAAAACCAAAACGGTATGTTTCATTGATAGTGGCAGTGAAGTCACCCTAATCAGAAAGTCTTTTCTAAAACAATTTCCTAATTTCAGCTCGCAACCGTCAGAGAGACCGCTGCGAGGTGCTGCAGGTACCATTTTTCAAACAAGGGAGGTAACGATGCTAACCTTCCAAATCTCAGATCGGGTAATGTACCGTCACCAGGTTTATGTTGTGGATGATGATGTTAACTTCCCGGGAGACATGTTAATTGGTATAGACTTTATCCGCCGGTTCAATTTTCGGCTCATTTTTAATCACTCACCTGCTCACAGCTATGTTCCCTTTAATAGGGTTAAGCTACCGGTTTACTACACCAACACTGCTTCCCTAGGCCTGGTATCCCTGCCTCGCCACCGCCTGCCTATTACGTACCGTCGAAGTGACGCCGCATCCGAGACCTTGGCACCAGAATGCGCTCATACGATCACATGCCCTCCGAAGGCCGGTCGTTTCATCCCTTGCGATGTCACAGATGCTTCCGTAGCTCTGGCAGAAATCGTGGGGAGGACAGCGCAGGTATTAATTCAGCTATGTGCACAGTGTTGTGCACATAGCTGATGGATGTTGCCATGTCTGGGTGGTCAATGATCGTGGGACACCAGTTGTTCTTGAGCAAGGTTTCTTTCAGGTTGGCCAATTTGTCTCCGGTAACAGAAGTTTTCACCTCTCATACCCGTGCGGTGCGCACAGATCGAAATGACAATTTAGGTCCCAAACAGATTCACCCTGAGTGCGTGGTGCAGGAGGTAAGCGATCCTTCCAATGTTGACTTTACTGATTTTGAAAATGATTTTGATTACTCTTTTGGCTTGGGTGATTTTGGCTATTCTTCAAATGACTTTGACGTTTTCCAACAGTGCTCGTTTGAAGTGTCTACTATTGGTAAGGATGGTGACCCAATGATGGAGATTCCACGAGCTGAATTAGACCATCTTTCGCCCATTAGACGAGGTGAGATCTTGCATTTATTGGAGAAATACTCTGCACTTTTTTATGCTGACACCCCGATGGGAGTCTTACCTCATCTACAGCATCATAAACATACTACCACAGATGTTCCCATTAGAACTAAGCCGTGGAGATTGCCTGAAAGCACTCGAGCTCACATACGGTCAGAGTGCGACCAAATGTTAACCCATTAGCAGCAGATGGTTCAACCAGATTCTGTGTTGATTATCGACATCTGAATAAAATCACCACTAATGATACTTACCCTATTCCCAGGATGGATCAGGCGATAGACGAACTCGCAGGAACCCAGTGGTATACCTTGCTGGATACTAAATCAGCATATTGGACCATAGAGGTCGCGCCCGAGGACCGTCCGAAGACGGCATTCAGCGACGGAGCTCGCTTGTTTCAATTTAAGCGCATGCCATTTGGGCTTACTACGGCTCCGTCCACTTTCCAGCGTGCCATTTCCGCCGTCTTGAATCCAATATTAGGTAAGCATGTTTTAGCATACCTTGATGACGTAGTGATTTATTCCAATTCATTCGAGGAGCACCTTGAACACCTAAGTGAGGTATTGGACCTTCTGTCACAGGCGGGATTCAGACTGAATGTGGCTAAGTGTCGCTTTGCGGTCGACACCTTCATCTTCTTGGGTCACCTGGTAACACCTAAGGGTATTCTTCCAGACCCTTAACACTATGTCCTCACTTAGAGTCATTTTAAAAAACTCAAATGCTTCCTTTACCTTAGGGCTCCACTTTAATTTATTCTTATTATCAGCAGACCAAATCCCTCTAGTCAGGTAAACTAATAGTCTCGCTATGCCCGCGAACCCCTTAATGAACTTGTGATAATAATTTGCAGCACCTAAAAATGCCTGCAAATCGCGCACAGTAAGCGGGAGGGGATATTCTCTCATTGCCTTCACCTTTCTTGGTTGAGGTTTCACCCCTACTGCCGAGATAATGTGTCCCAAGTAATCAACCTGGGGTTCAAAAGTCACACATTTGGATAGCTTCAGTGCTAGGTTTGCTTCTTGCAAACGTACCAGCATTGCCCTCAAATGTTCACAGTGTTCACAGCTCTGCCCTCCATTCATCTTTCCTAGCCCTACCGGACAATGTATCTTCATATGTCCGGGCTGTTGACAATAGAAACAGAGCATAATCCCTGGCCTCCTCTCCGCAAATACCGTAGATGTCCCTGGAAAATTTTACAAGATTCAACCCCGTAACTATAGCGTGAACAATACCAACACTTAATCTGTGGCTGAACCCGTGATCCAAACATACCTTCATCTATTCCCCTTATGAGTGCGGCACATTCATTCAGGGAGTGACCAATACCTCCGCAAAAAATGAAAGTGGCAACACTACCAGAATGAGCTGCCTCCTTCTTCACTGCAGGAAAAGACCCCTTCCCCTTTTTCTGGCCTTTCTGAGGGGACAATGAGGCCACCAGACCCTTTCCTTGGCTGAAGGCCTTTTCCTCCCTCTTTACTGGACTCTGATCTAGCACTCTTGTAGATGCAGCCACTGCCCCCGACCGAGTACCTCCCGAGCCCCTTACCTTAAAGTCTGCCACTAACTCGGGGTGGTCTGACGCCCAAGAGTTGTATAGCTCAAGAAACCTGTCCGGCAACACAACATCCTGGAGAGTGTTTTTCTGTACAAATGAAGCAGGCAAACCCCATGATGATGTGTTCCTGGTTCTTATCAAATCCGATCAACTCTCTGGCGACCCGATCCAAACGGTTGAAGAATGAAGGAACCTTCTTCCTCCCTCTTTCTGCCTCATATCCGAGAACCGTGCCAAAAGCGTACTCATACACGGCTTCGTGGCGTGAATCTGCAACAGCCGTTCCTTCAGAGAACACCAAACATCATCGGCGTTTGTCAGAGCTTCCATTTACGAAGGGGCTCCCCCCTCAGACGCTCCGGAGCCAGGTTAATTCTACCCGAATCGTCCCTCTGATCTCCCCTCGTCAGGTCTTCTATCAAAGATAGCCACCACTCGTGATTCTGCGAAGCCTCCTTATCTACAAAGTCACAACCCTTGAAAAATGGCAGCTTTCTCTTCATGTCATTTACAGAGTTCTTCTTATGCTGATCTACCAGGATCATCAAATCATCTTTCGAGACCCCCCCCCCTGTCATAGTGGTTGCCTCTGTCTTGATATTCCCTTCCAGTAAAAACTCTGATCCTGCTTCAGCCTCACTAATTTCCACCTAATTTATAATCTCCCGATCGTCCGCTTTCGTATTGCCACCCGCTACCGCAGAGATATCATTCGCCGACGGCAAAATCCCTGGCTTGGGGTTGATACTGGTTCCCCGGGCGCCCTCCTAGATTCTGCAGACCACTGCCTAATCAAATCTGTCGCTCCAGACCCTCTGGATCAATGCTCGAGTCTGGTAAAAGATCGTGAACGAAACGTTCTATAACTTCCGGTAGGTTATGCATCGGAACAAAGCCTTCTGTACCTGCTGCTGCGATACTACTATTAATCTCCCCTTGCACA
>NW_028234405.1:27960293-27970293 GCF_977035675.1 Penaeus japonicus
TTTTCATTACCAGATTTACCACAATCTGGTAATAAAAAACGAGTTTGGTAATGAATTACTGTGTTTTGGCAATCTGGTAATGGGAGTGTAAAAATTTGGTAATAAGTGAATATGTAAAGAAATAGGAATAAAAATTATATATATATATATATATATATATATATATATATATATATATATATATATATATATATAGAGAGAGAGAGAGAGAGAGAGAGAGAGAGAGAGAGAGAGAGAGAGAGAGAGAGAGAAGAGAGGCGCTAGACACGTTCAGTTCCAGTATGGGACGGGGCTGTTACAGGCCCACGGACAACACGCCTAACAGTCAGCCAGTCTTCATCCTGCCATCGTATGTGGTGCTTGTGATTTAGGTTTTGGAAGTATAACATAGGTGATACGACATGTCTAAATGGAAAGGCACGTATGACTCTACAAGAACTTATCACAGTGCATGGGAAAAGGAATACCCATGGGTTACTAAAGCAAAGGATGGATCGCAACATGCCTTTTGTAAAGTGTGTAATAAAAATCTGCAACCACGAAAGGCCACGCTTAAGGTGCACGAAGAATCGAAAGATCATAAACAACGGGTTAATGCTGTTTCATCAACAAGAGCAAATGTTTTTCAGACAAGTAGACAAAATCTTCAGAAAAGTGAATCTCTCAAGAAAACTGAGTTGCAGTTGCAGTGAGTTGTCATGCTATTTTGAGGATACGCACAACCTTGATTATGTCTGGAAAATGTTGTAAAGATCTAATAATTACTGAAAGCATGTTAGAGAAATTCAATGTTGGTATGTATGAACATACAAGAAGTCAAGATTGTCAGAGTAGTAAGGATGATGGCCTTAATGCTCTGTACGAATAACTCCCAACTCTTGCCTCTGGATCCACTCACCAGCTGATCTGTCCCATGGCATCTCTCACAGTAAGTTTATTTCATATCACAGTTTTCTTATCCCAGTCAGTAGCATTATTCGTGTAACTTGTATGTACATTGGATTTATAATTAGCAATAATTTAAAAGTTTGGTAATGAAATGACAAATCTGGTAATAACTGGAGTCGAACTTGGTAATGCCTGTCGTACAAGAGTTGGCAACCCTGTTAGATTGGTGTTCACGGGTGTGTGGGCGGAGCTATCTCTCGAGATGATTTGAAATATTGTAGCAAATGATTATGAGTGCTTGACATTTATTGTAGATAGGGACACTGCAGATAATGCCTATAGAAGTAGAATGAGAGATATGTAGATAAAGAGTGGTCTTTTTTCCTTGATCAATGTTTTTTTAATAATTTTTAGGAAACACGTACTTTAAAAGATACTGGATAGTGTGAAAGTTTTTTTTTAATCTCATTTTTTTCAATAAATATCGGAAACGTCAGTGTGAAACATGGCCATCAAATGTTAAGCCATCATCCCCATGTGTTCCTAATGCCTCCATGGTACTGTGATACACGAGTATATGGATTTTCTGTTATTGTTGTTGTTTACGTTCTTGTTAGATAGGTTAACAACCCACACTTGAATACCTTTGTCTTTCACTTCCACTAAAATCTTAAGTATTAATAACAATTCTGTTAAACTTCCTACAGACAAAATACTACCATAAAGCAAAGCTGTCACCGTACATTCCACAAACCGTCCAGTATTAGATACACAAACAGTAGATTTAGATATGTGAGGTCAAGTACTAGATTTAAACAAATCACACATCAGGGCAACAGATACTGTGCCAATTTTGATTCGTAGCAGACGTTTGGGCAGAGGATTGGTCCCTTCTCACCGTGACCCTCCCTCGGCAGCGTCTGTGTGACGTTGGCCCCAGCCGATTTATTGGGTTGTTGTTATGTTGCTCTGCGGGATTCGGCTATTTACCAGATCAAAGTTTCGTTAATCATTTACCGTCGATGGGTTTTCTGAAAGATGAACGTATTGCTCATAAGATCATTCAGTTTCAATAAAAACTGATCACGAAACAAGAGAAATAAATTTACACCTCCATGTAATACATGCACATTGCGTTTGTCATTTGAAAACTATTTATAAAACATTTCGTTTAGAATGCGTTAATTGAAACGAAGAAAGTAGACAACTGAGTGTGTTTTATCAATATAATGCTTGGGATGTTAATAGCACCATACGAATAATTGGACAGAGCAGGAATACTAGCGGTCAGCTGTACTGCATTTGTGCTATATTATGTGAAAGCAAGAGAAAAGATTCCGGTTGATGTCTTGCTGGAAACGGCGAAGACACGGAGGGACTTAAGACTTCGGCCGGCCCTCCCCAGTGGTGGGATCAAGCCTAGAGTCCCGCAGAGGTCACGTGGCCTGCCCCAGGAAGGGCAGACTTTAGAGAGGGGATTGACCTGAGTCCTACAGGTCACGAGGCAGGGGGCCTGCCCCGGGAGGGCAAACTATCTTGACCTCCGCCAGCAAAGTAGCTAAAGGTTGCGGAGAGATATATGCTTACGTCAGCGGCGGCAGCGTGGGTTGCGATGAATAGCTTGTATTTGCCCCGCCAGCCTGAATCAGACAGTAAATTCCCTGCTTGCGGGTCTTACAATCACAGGCACTTTACCCTTCGGTGGTGAGGGAGAGAGAAAAAGCGAAGGAGAGAGAGATTATTCATTCTGACAATAATAATAATGATGATGATAATGATAGTTATAATGACAATTGTGGTAATAAATATGATAATAATAACGATAATACTACTAATAATACAAATCAGAGTAATAATAATAATAACAATAAGGATGATACTATTGATAATAAAATTGATTATAATGATGATGAAAATGATAATGATAATGATAATAAGAATTATATTAATATTAATAGCAATAAAAATAATGAAATTAACTATAATAAAAACACTATGATGATAATAACAACTATCATCACTACAATTATGATTACCATTATTATCATTATAATCCTCCTCCTCCTCATCATCATCATTATTATTATTATTAATATTCTTATCATCATGTCATTATTATTAGTAGTATCATTACCCTTATTACTCTTGTTCTCATTCAGATCTTCACATCCGTCAATAGCCTAAAATGTTATAAACGAACACATTCAACTATTAACAAACTATTTTCTGATGATGGGATGGGATGAATTCAGTCACTAAATAATTCCTTGCTGTGTGGATCATCTATTGACCCATTAATTGCCCAACCTAACATAGTTCTTAATGCAATATGGCTCATTGTCTTTTCCTGATCTTACTTCTTGGGGTCAAGTAAGTGTGTATCATTTTGCCCAATAAAGAAGTTGATAACTTCTGCAGTAACATTTGGAAGTTCTAGACTTTCTAGGTGTCTCCACTTTTTACATCAATGTATGGAACTACAGTCTTGCAAGTTTGGAGGAAAACCTTGAAGTGCATTTACTTACTCCAGAAGTATCTCTTGTTTCTTTCGATCACTTTTAAGCATTTCCAAGGTTATCTCCTCCATCTCGGAATTGTTAACTTTATTGTATTAATTGTATTCCACTTTCCTACTGATGGTTTTGTTAGTATATCCTCATCCAACCTCACATTGAAACTTGTTCCTTTTGGTGTTCACCTCTCTTTGTTTTTCTTCAATAGAGCCTGAAATAATGGGTCTTTCACCTCTAATGAAGTACATTTTAAGGAAATCTGCCATTGGTACAAATCCTGGATATCTCTTAAATCTTTGTGTGAACTTAATATCTGTTCCCCAGCGATTTTGTAAATGGAAAGGAAAACTTTCACAACTTCAATGAATTTGTCTGACATCACATCGGGATCTTGTACCAGTACCTTGAGAGTTTCAGCACAGGTTAGATACTCAGCTAAAGTTGATAGCATGAGTTTGTCAGAGGCTCTTAGGTTAGGTCCTTCAGATACCATTTTCAACCATGCTTCTAATATGTACAGCTCATTTCCAAAACGTTGTTGGAGGATATCATTTGTTCATCAGATTACAACAAATCACTGCTGTTGCAGCGCGTTCGGTGCAACTCTGTTGCCGGGTATATATATTTCACCATGTGGTTGTCGGTAGGCATGAACGCCCAAAATGGGGTTAGAGGGGCGGGAAAATGGGCTGAGAAAGGCGGGTTTTCACGCCCATCCCATTTATTCGGTCGTGGGAGGACTTTTGTTTTGAAGTAACCAGCCAGCCTCTGCGCACGGATCGGAAGAAATTGAAATGGAAAAAATGAGCGTGAAGGGCGTAACTTTGTTGCTAGAAACGTGAGAAAAATATATGTTGGGTGGGCGGCGGCTCCGTAGCCGTCCTTGAGATGCTTTAGCCACAGATGTCTAGGAAGACCCTACTACTACTTCTAGATTATATTATAGTATATGTTATATGCATGGTCAATCTGTTCTGTCTTTTTTATCTGTGGCTCGGATGGATCTGCTTTTCAGATTTGAGGCTCGAGGAGGTCATTTTGAAATGGACTTAATTCCTTCCCAATGAAATCCCGATTAATCTTGGAGCTCATGGGAATCATTGAAAGGTTCATGATGGGTGAATTTCGGGGTCTGGAGGACGTAGGAGGCCGGGGGTGAAGGGGGGAGTGAATTTCGGGGATTGGAGGTCGTAGGAGGCCGGGGGTGAAGGAGGGGGGTAAATTTCGGGGTTTGGAGGTCGTAGGAGGCCGGGGGTGAATTTCGGGGTTTGGGGGTCGTAGGAGGCCGGGGGTGAAGGGGGGCGGTTAATTTCATGGTTTGGGGGTCGTAGGAGGCCGGGAGTGAATTTCGGGATTTGGGGGCTCGTAGGAAGCCGGGGGTGAAGGGGGGGGGGATGAATTTCGGGGTCTGGAGGACGTAGAAGGCCGGGTGTTAAGGGGAGGGTGGTGAATTTCGGGGTTTCGGGGATCGTAAGAAGCCGGGGGTGAAGGGTGGTGTGAATTTTGGAGTTGGGGTCGTAGGAGGCCAGGGATGAAGAGGCGGAGTGAATTTCGGGTTTTGGGGTCGTAGGAGGCCGGGGGTGAAGGGGGGGGGGGGATTTCAGGGTTTGGGGGTCGTAGGAAACCGGGGGTGAGGGTCGTGGGGGTGAAAAGGGGGAATTTCGGGGTTAGGGGTGATTTCGGGGTTTGGGGTCGTAGGAGGCGGGGGGTGAAGGGGGGGGTGAATTTCGGGGTTTGGGGTCGTAGGAGCTGGGTGAAGGGGGTGTGAATTTCGGGCGGGGGTGAAGGGGATGGGTGAATTTTTTGGGTTTGGGGGTCGTAGGAGGCCGGGGATAAAGGGGGGGGGGTGAATTTTGGGGTTTGGAGGTCGTAGGAGAACGGGGGTGAAGGGGGGAGTGAATTTCGGGGTTTCGGGGTCGTAGGAGGCCTGGGGTGAAGGGGGGAGTGAATTTCGGGGTTTCGGGGTCGTAGGAGGCCTGGGGTGAAGGGGGGAGTGAATTTCGGGGTTTCGGGGTCGTAGGAGGCCGGGGGTGAAGGGGGGGGTGAATTTCGGGGTTTGGGGGTCGTAGGAGGCCGGGGGTGAAGGGGGGGAGTGAATTTCGGGGTTTGGGGTCGTAGGAGGCCGGGGGTGAAGGGGGAAGGTGAATTTCGGGGTTTGGGGGTCGTAGGAGGCCGGGGGTGAAGGTGGGGGTGAATTTCGGGGTTTGGAGATCGTAGGAGGACGTGGGTGAAGGGGGGGGGGGTTGAATTTCGGGGTTTGGGGTTCGTAGTAGGCCGGGGATGAAGGTGGGGGTGAATTTCGGGGTTTAGAGGTCGTAGGAGGCCGGGGTGAAGATGGGGGTGAATTTCGGGATTAAGGGGTCATAGGAGGCCGGGGGTGAAGGGGGGAGGTGAATTTCGGGGTTTCGGGGTCGTAAAGAGGCCGGGTGTGAAGGGGGGAGGTGAATTTCAGGGTTTGGGAGTCGTAGGAGGTCTGGGGTGAAGTGGGGGGGGGTGAATTTCGGGGTCTGGAGGACGTAGGAGGCCGGGGGTGAAGGGGGGGGGTGAATTTCGGGGTTTGGGGGTCGTAGGAGGCCGGGGGTGAAGGGGGGGGGGAATTTCGGGGTTTGGGGGGCGTGGGGGGCCGGGGGTGGAGGGGGGGGGGGGGAGTTCGGGGTTTGGGGGTCGTAGGAGGCCGGGGGTTTAGGGGGGGGGGGGTGAATTTCGGGGTCTGGATGACGTAGGAGGCCGGGTGTTAAGGGGAGGAGGTGAATTTTGGGGTTTGGGGGGTCGTAGGAAGCCAGGGGTGAAGGGTGGTGTAAATTTTGGAGTTTGGGGTCGTAGGAGGCCAGGGATGAAGGGGCGGAGTGAATTTCGGGTTTTGGGGGTTGTAGGAGGCCGGGGGTGAAGGGGGGGGGGTGAATTTCGGGGTTTGGGGGTCGTAGGAGGCCGGGGGTGAAGGGGGGAGTGAATTTTGGGGTTTCGGGGTCGTAGGAGGCCGGGGGTGAAGGGGGGGGGGGTAAATTTTGGGATTTGGAGGGTTGTAGGAGGCCGGGGGTGAAGGGGGGAAGTGAATTTCGGGGTTTCGGGGTCGTAGGAGGTCGGGGGTGAAGGGGGGCGGTAAATTTCGGGGTTTGGGGGGTCGTAGGAAACCAGGGTCGTAGGAGGCCAGGGATGAAGGGGGGAGGTGAATTTCAGGGTTTGGGGGTTGTAGGAGGCCAGGGGTGAAGGGGGGAGGTGAATTTCGGGGTTTGGGGGTTGTAGGAGGCCGGGGGTGAAGGGGGGAGGTGAATTTCGGGGTTTGGGGGTTGTAGGAGGCCGGGGGTGAAGGGGGGAGGTGAATTTCGGGGTTTGGGGGTCGTAGGAGGCCGGGGGTGAAGGGGGGAGGTGAATTTCGGGGTTTGGGGGTCGTAGGAGGCCGGGGGTGAAGGGGGAGGGTGAATTTTGGGGTTAGGGGGTCGTAGGAGGCCGGGGGTGAAGGGGGGAGTGAATTTCGGGGTTTGGGGGTCGTAGGAGGCCGGGGGTGAAGGGGTGGGGTGAATTTCGGGGTTTGGGGGTCGTAGGAGGACGTGGGTGAAGGGGGGGGGTTGAATTTCGGGTTTTGGGGGTCGTAAAAGGCCTGGGGTGAAGGGGGGGTGTGAATTTCGGGTTTTAAGGGTCGTAGGAGGCCGGGGGTGAAGGTGGGGGGGGTGAATTTCGGGATTTGGGGGTCATAGACGGCCGGGGGTGAAGGGGAGGGGGTGAATTTCGGGGTTGGGGGTCGAAGGAGGCCGGGGGTGAAGGGGGGGTGAATTTCGGGGTTTGGTGGTCGTAGGAGGCCGGGGGTGAAGGAGGAGTGAATTTCGGGATTTGGGGGTCGTAGGAGGCCGGGGGTGAATATCGGAATTTAGGGGTCATAGGAGGCCGGGGGTGAAAAGGGTGGTTAATATCGAGGTTTAGGGGTCATAAGAGGTCAGGGGTGAATATCGGGGTTTGGGGCCGTAGGAGGCCATGGGTGAATGGGGGGGGGGGGTTGAATTTCGGGATTTGGAGGCCGTAGGAGCCCTGGGGTGAAGGGGGTGTTAATATTGAAGTTTGGGGGCCGTAGATGGCCGGGGGTGAAGGTGGGGGGTGAATTTCGGGGTTTGGGGGCCATAGGAGGCCGGGGGTGAAGGGGGTGTTAATATTGGAGTTTGGGGGCCGTAGGAGGCCGGAGGTGAAGGTGGGGGGTGAATTTTGGGGTTTGGAGGTCGTAGGAGGCCGGGGGTGAAGGTGGGGGGTGAATTTCGGGGTTTGGGGGTCGTAGGAGGCCGGGGGTGAAGGTGGGGTGAATTTCGGGGTTTGGAGGTCGTAGGAGGCCGGGGGTGAAGGTGGGGGTGAATTTCGGGGTTTGGAGGTCGTAGGAGGCCGGGGGTGAAGGTGGGGGTGAATTTCGGGGTTTGGGGGTCGTAGGAGGCCGGGGGTGAAGGTGGGGGTGAATTTCGGGGTTTGGGGGTCGTAGGAGGCCGGGGGTGAAGGTGGGGGTGAATTTCGGGGTTTGGAGGTCGTAGGAGGCCGGGGGTGAAGATGGGGGGGATGAATTTCAGGGTTTGGGGTTCGTAGGAGGCCGGGGATGAAGGTGGGGGTGAATTTCGGGGTTTGGAGGTCGTAGGAGGCCGGAGGTGAAGGTGGGGGTGAATTTCGGGGTTTGGAGGTCGTAGGAGGCCGGGGGTGAAGGGGGGAGGTGAATTTCGGGGTTTCGGGGTCGTAGGAGGTTTGGGGTGAAGTGGGGGGGTGAATTTCGGGGTCTGGAGGACGTAGGAGGCCGGGGGTGAAGGGGGAGGTGAATTTCGGGGTTTAGGGGTCGTAGGAGGCCGGGGGTGAAGGGGGAGGTGAATTTCGGGGTTTGGGGGTCGTAGAAGGCCGGGGGTGAAGGGGGGTGAATTTCAGGGTCTGGAGGACGTAGGAGGCGGGGGGTGAAGGGGGAGGGTAAATTTTGGGGTTTGGGGGTCGTAGGAGGCGGGGGGTGAAGGGGGGATGTGAATTTCGGGGTTTGGGGGGTCGTAGGAGGCCGGGGGTGAAGGTGGGGGTGAATTTCGGGGTTTGGAGATCGTAGGAGGACGTGGGTGAAGGGGGGGGGTTGAATTTCGGGTTTTGGGGGTCGTAGGAGGACGTGGGTGAAGGGGGGGGGGTTGAATTTCGGGGTTTGGGGGTCGTAGGAGGCCGGGGGTGAAGGGGGGATGTGAATTTCGGGGTTTGGGGGGTCGTAGGTAACCGAGGGTGAAGGTGGGGGGGGTGAATTTTCGGGTTTGGGGGTCGTAGGAGGCCGGGGGTGAAGGGGGGGTTGAATTTCGGGGTTTGGAGGTCGTAGGAGGCTGGGGGTGAAGGGGGGAGGTGAATTTTGGGGTTTGGGGTTCGTATGAGGCAGGGGGTGAAGGGGGGAGTGAATTTCGGGGTTTGGGGGGTCGTAGGAGGCCGGGGGTGAAGGGGGAGTGAATTTCGGGGTTTGGAGGTCATAGGAGGCCGGGGATGAAGGGTGAAGGTGAATTTCGGGGTTTCGGGGTCGTAGGAGGCCGGGGGTGAAGGTGGGGGTGAATTTCGGGATTTGGGGGTTATAGGAGGCCGGTTGTGAAGGGGGGGAGTGAATTTCGGGGATTGGGGGTGAAGGAGGGGGGTAAATTTCCGGGTTTGGGGGTCGTAGGAGGCCGAGGGTGAAGTTGGGGGTAAATTTCGGGGTTTGGGGGGTCGTAGGAGGCCGGGGGTAAAAGGGGGAGTTGAATTTCGGGGTTTAGGGGTCGTAGGAGGCCGGGGGTGAAGGGGGAGGTTAATTTCGGGGTTTGGGAGTTGTAGGAAGCCGGGGGTGAAGGGGGGGGGTGAATTTCGGGGTTTGGGGTCTTAGGAGGCCGGGGGGGAAGGGGGGGGGGAATTTCGGGGTTTGGGGGTCGTAGGAGGCCGGGGGTGAAGGGGGAGGATAATTTCGGGGTTTGGGAGTTGTAGGAAGCCGGGGGGGAAGGGGGGGGGGTGAATTTCGGTGTTTGGGGTCTTAGGAGGCCGGGGGGGGAGGGGGGGGTGAATTTCGGGGTTTGGGGGTCGTAGGAGGCCGGGGGTGAAGGGGGGAGTGAATTTCGGGGTTTGGGGTCTTAGGAGGCCTGGGGTGAAGGGGGGAGTGAATTTCGGGGTTTGGGGTCGTAGGAGGCCGGGGGGGAAGGGGGGAGTGAATTTCGGTGTTTGGGGTCTTAGGAGGCCTGGGGTGAAGGGGGGAGTGAATTTCGGGGTTTGGGGTCTTAGGAGGCCTGGGGTGAAGGGGGGAGTGAATTTCGGGGTTTGGGGGTCGTAGGAGGCCTGGGGTGAAGGGGGGAGTGAATTTCGGGGTTTCGGGGTCGTAGGAGGCCGGGGGTGAAGGGGGGAGGTGAATTTCGGGGTTTCGGGGTCGTAAAGAGGCCGGGTGTGAAGGGGGGAGTGAATTTCGGGGTTTGGGGTCTTAGGAGGCCTGGGGTGAAGGGGGGAGGTGAATTTCGGGGTCTGGAGGACGTAGGAGGCCTGGGGTGAAGGGGGGAGTGAATTTCGGGGTTTGGGGGTCGTAGGAGGCCGAGGGTGAAGGTGGGGAGTGAATTTCGGTGTTTAGGGTCGTAGGAGGCCGGGGGTGAAGGGGGGAGGTGAAT
>NW_028234405.1:27983578-27989260 GCF_977035675.1 Penaeus japonicus
TATATATAATATATATATATATATATATATATATATATATAATATATTTATATATATACATATACAATACATACATACATACATATAACAATACATACACACACACACACACATTACATCTGAGTGGAGGTATGTTAACATATTATACAAACTTGTTTATATATATATGTGTATAAATATATATATATATATATATATATATAAATATATAATATATATAATATATATATATATAGATTTAAAATATATAATATATATATATATATATAAATAATTAATATATATATATGATATATATAATATATTTATAAATATATTTCATATATATACATGTATATATAATGTATATATATATATATATTATATATATAATAAAAAATATATATATAAAATTAAAAAAATTAAAATATATATGCATATATTACCATTATATATACATATACATAATATATATACATATTTATATATAGGATATATATATAAATATATATATATATATATATATATGTAATACATTATAAATTAAATTAAATATATATATATTATATATATATATACTATATATATATATATATAATATGTATACATTTAAATATATAATTATAGATATATATATACATAATATATATATATTTTTAAGTATGGAGATATAACATATATACATATAAAATATATACATATATATAAATTATATATATATATATATATATATATTATATATATATATATATAACATATACAAATATATTTGGTATATGTATATGTTTACACACACACACACAGTAACACACCCACCGGGGGGGGGGGGGGGGGGGGGACACACACACACACACACACACACAGACACACACACACACACACACACACAAACACACACATACACACACATACACACACACACACACACACATGCACACACGCACGCACACGCACACACGCACACACACGCACACGCACACACACACACACGTACGTATGCGGATGGCAGCAACCCGGGAGTTATGCTTTATAATACAATGTTTAATCCATTGATTTTTAATACACGAAAAGTCATTACCCAATTTAAATGATATGTAACATGAGGAGGAGATGCTTATTGATTGAATTATTTACATTAGGCATCCAAGGTATCATCATTAGTTTCCTGTTTTTTCATGTATTTTATTCCTAAATTCCAGTATGAAACAATCATGCCAATGACCTTACTGTATTGTCAGATAAAGTGATTTAATTATCTATTCAATAATCTAATGATAAAAATACATTACTTCAAGAAGACATAAAAAATATTCATAGAAATTATGTAAAAACTCCTAAGATTAGTGGTCTTTCTGCAAAATATTGCCAGTAATTTAGGGTTGGGTACAAAATCCCAAATTCTTGGAAGAAAATTGAGGGATGGTCACCCTAATGACTGGACTTCTGTCCCACAGACTTTTTCCCGAAAATAGACATTTTAGGTGCTAAACTACCAAACTGGACTGAACTGTGTTTGGCTGAATCCTATATATGACATTGAAATAATCTTTGTCAGAGTGACATTTGTACTTAGCTTCAATTGGCAGCTACTCAGTAATGAATTCAGTGGATTAGTTACTTACTTACAAAGATTATCATCATTCTTTGTTCTTTATATCAATATAAGGTAATGATGTTTTAGTGTTTTCAATAGAAAGAAAGAGCAGTCAACAAGTGAGCAGCAGTTGAGCAATAGCTCATGCACAGAATGGCTAACCCATCATAACATTCCACTACATTCCTTCATAGCGTATACATGTCATGTCAGAACAAAGTACTTTTGGATAGGCAGAACCTTTTCTAAGTGACATAGCAAGTATGGTGATCCACTGGATCGAAATTGAAGACAAACAGACTCACCTAGAAATGGACTGGTAAAATCTAAATGTTACTCAACAGAGTATGTAGAGCGCATCACTATCAAACCTTTGCCTGGGACTGGGTACTTTGGCCACGTTAGCCACGCAGCCTCTCTCAACCAAGTTATCGGGGAGTTCTTACGGGAGATGCCATGGAGACCATTATCGCCGCTTGAGCCATCACAGCCATCTTTAGTTGGAAGGGTGATGGGAGCTGGTCTAGCTGTTATGTCCAATACATACAGCAGGTAACTTCATATATGTGAAAAATTTAAATTATTGTTTCAGATAATGGAGAGTTGTTGGTTCTATGAATTCTATGAATTTGTCTTCTAGAATACTCAGACTTATAACAGTGCAACATTTCAGGACTACAGAAGCCTTGGATATGACACGTGCTCTCCATGGAGGTCTATATGGAATGGCTCAAGCTTCACTGAAAGTGGCAGAGTCTAGTTTAGGCTTAGATGACATCTACTAATTTGCTTATACATTAGTATCATTCTTAGATAATTAAATTATTTGTATCTAATATCTAAGTGGTATTCCATTGAATTAATCTTTCTTAGTCTTAAAACACAAATAAAACTATTAGTTTCCCCATAACTTTTACACAAATATCAAATCGAAACAGATCCAAGATGAGCTTTTTTAACAACTATTATTATCATTAGTATTAATATTTTCTAATGGCATTACTCTCGACTTTACTATATTTTCTTTTGAGCCTTTAATGTCACACATCAATCTTACAGGACTAGTTTCAATTATAAATTAGCATTGATAACTGTGGTTGTGACTATGATAGAGCTTGATCTGATAAAATTATTTAGATGGAACCACGGCCATTATTCTTCATCTTTTCTGTATTCCAGACATAATCTCTGTAATGTAATGTAATGTGGAAATTAGTAAGTTGTGAGACATTAGAATCACACATAAAACTCTAAATAGTCACTAGAAAAACAATTAGAAAAACACTTATTGAATACACATGGTTTCCAGAAAGGTAATCACATTTCTGAAATATATTCATAAAATCAAAGACACAAAATGGAAAGAGAAAGAGTCAATATAAAATGTTTGGTATTATTTCATTATCATATATCATTTACTTTTTATGTGTACTAGCACAGATATTTGTATGTAATAAAATGCTATGATCCTTATTTCTTCTTTAATATATAGCAAATGTCTTCTTTTCATTCAAGACAGTAAATTTTCCTGATAGTCATGTTCATCTTGTCCTCTTTGGCATGGACACTGTGGGCTTAGAGTAAATTGAATTTGGTGTTAATATTTGTGGCACAAATAAAAAATCCCTTCAGTGAGACACAGAGCTAAACTCTTTTGAGAACCATTTATCAATAAAAGTGTTGTCATTAAAACCTACTTTTAAAATCTCCTCATTACTACAGTAAAGATAAAGAAAAAGACATGATCTGAAACCTATAGAAGTCACTATACCATTCTGGTAAAACATATAAAAAAATACACTTCAAAAGTATCCAGTACATATCCCATGTATACATACATATACATACATATATATACATACATACATATATATATATATATCTATATATATATATATATATATATATATATATATATATATATATATATATATATATATATATATATGCATATATATACATATATATGTATATATGTAAATATGTAGATAAACATATATTTATATATACATATATATATATATATATATATATATATATATATATATATTAGTATAATATGTAGATAGATAGATAATATATATATGTATATATGTATATATTATATATATTATATATATCATATATTTAAAACATATTTTAATAAAAATATTAATAAATATTTATTTAATATACTTTATTATTTTTTTTAATTTTAATAAACATAATATTAAAAAATTTACATATATTACATATATATATAATATATATAACATATTTTAAAACATATATAATACATAAAAAAATATATATATATATATTTTATTATATATTTATTTTATAAATATACAATATACATACAATTAAAAACATTATTATTTTTAAAATATATAAATATAATAATTATAATAATAAATAAAAAAATACAAAAAAATAATAATTAAAAAAATAAAAAATAATAAATAAAAGAGAGAGAGAGAGAGAGAGAGAGAGAGAAAGGGGAGAGAGAGAGAAGAGAGTGGAGTGAGAGAAGGGAGATACACAACATATATACATATACATACATACATAATACATAAATCTAATAAAATTATATATATATATATAAAATATATTATATATATATATATATATAATATTTAAAATATAATAAATAAATAAAATGTGTAGTATATATATGGTATGTATATAATATATATATAATATATAATTAATATATTATAAATATATATATATATATTTAATAATATATCAAAAAACATAGATAGATAGATTGTTTATATACATTATATTTATATTTTAAAAATATATAAAACTTTTAAATATATTATATATAAAAAATGTTTATATAATAAAAATATATATAAAAATAAAAATTATATATATAATGTAAAATATTTATATATTATTAATATTATTAAAATTTCTATATTTTAAATAATATAATTTTAAAAATATTAAAAAAAATTTAATATATATAAATATTTTTAATAATTAAAATAAAATTTTAAATTTTTAAAATATATAATATTAAGGGGAAATAAAATAAATATATGAAAAATAATTATATAAATATTATTATATATATTAAAAATTTTTAAATATAATTTTATACATATATATATGAATAAATAAAAATTTTAATTTAAAAATAAAATAATATATATAATATATTTAAATTTTAAAAATAAATATATTAAAATATATTTTAATATATTATTATAAATAAAAATAAAATGAATTATATGGGCCCCTTTCTCAGCGCCTTATCTCCCATAATTTAAAAACTCAATTTCTATCCAAAAAGGGCCCCCTGCCCCTGTAGCAACCTATCCAATAGGGCGCCAACACGCAGCGCGAACCAACGCTGAATGCCAAAAATCCAAAATTTTTCCCCATTTTATGTTAAGCTGTCTATTCAACCGTTTAAGAGTATCTAATGTGGTTTACAACAAAATTTATGTTTAAAAATTGAGTAATTAAAGTTAGTAAAATTGCATTATTTCGAGACTCCACTTCATGTGTGAAAATTTTAAACAAATACCCCCAAATAGCTTTTTATAAATGGGGATAAATGATTGTTTTGAATCGTTGGCTTGGATTACATTTACTTTTAACCAAGAAACTGAATTTACTAATTGTTGACATGAGAAACATTTAAAACAAAAAAAAATCATTGGGTGCATTTTTATATTTATTCTCAGGGGAGGGTGGGAATCAAAAGGGTATTAAAGTATTAGTCCCCAAATAGAAGTAATGCTTCAATTTGTTTAGTTTTGATGGCAGCAATGTTTTTCTTCAGAGAAACTAATTAAAAACAAGTCGGTAACTCATGTAAAAAAATAAAATACCTGAGTTTTTGTTATTTACTGTGAAAAACCTTAATGTTTGCAAATAATGTGTGTTTGTGCGATATCCATTTTAAACCGACTCTGTAATACACGCCAATTGCCAGAAACTTTTGTTGCAATGAAAATATCATGAAAAATATTGCATACCCAGTGAAAGCCCAGAAAAAATTTGTTGATTGAGTTTCATGGAATGCATGCCATATTTGCACAAATAAGATCTATTTTATGATCTGCTAAACTGACCACTATTTTTGTAAGAAATAAACATTTTCCATGCTT
>NW_028234405.1:27989360-27991860 GCF_977035675.1 Penaeus japonicus
TCTCTTCCACTCTCCCCCTCTCTCTCTGTCTCTCTCCTTCTCTCTCTCCCACTCTTTCTCTCTCTCTTTATTTCTATCCTTCTCTCCCACTCTCTATCTCACTCCTTTTCTCCTACTCTCACTTTATCTCTCCTTCTATTCCACTCTCTGTCTATCTCTCTCCTCATCCATTCACTCACTCTCTCTCTATCCCACTCTCCCTCTCCCCTACTCTCTCTCCCCCACTCTCCCACTATCCCTCTCTTTCTCCCACTCTCCAGCTCTCTCCCACTCTCCACCTCTCTCTCTTTCCCACTCTCCACCTCTCTCTCTCTCTCTCTCTCTCTCTCCCACTCTCCCTCTCTCTCTCCCTCTCTCCCTCTCTCTCTCTCTCTCCCCCCCCCCCACTCTCCCTCTCTCTCTCTCTCTCCCCCCCCCCCACTCTCCATCTCTCTCTCTCTCTCTCTCCCACTCTCTATCTCTCTCTCCCAATCTCCATCTCTCTCTCTCCCACTCTCCATCTCTCTCTCTTTCCCACTCTCCATCGCTCTCTTTCTCCCATTCTCCATCGCTCTCTCTTCCAATCGCCATCTCTCTCTCTCCCACTCTTTCTCTCTCCTTCTTTCCCACTCTTTCTCTCTCCCTCTCTCCCACTCTCTCTCCTTCTCTCAGACTCTCTGTTTCCTCCTTCTCTCCCACTCTCTCTCGCTTTCACCTTCTCTCCCACTCTCTCTCACCTTCTCCTTCTCTCCAACTCTCTCCTTCTCTCCCACTCTCTCTCTCCTATTTCTCTCCCACTCTCTCTCTCCTTCACACCCACTTTCTCTCTCCTTCTACTTCTCACCCACTCTCTCCTTCTTTCCCACTCTCTCTTGCCTTCTTCTCTCCCACTCTCTCTCGCCTTCTGCTTCTCTTCCCCTCTCTCTTGCCTTCTCCTTCTCTCCCACTCGCTCCTGCAAGCCACTGATTTTCAGACTATTACTGTTATTTGATTGTAATACAGTCTTTATAATAATAGTTTAAGACACACTGTTCCCTAGCGACTAGTGGAAGTACTGACTGACACCTGCTTCCTGCCCCGACCTTCACCCGATCACAGTTGACACACCCACATGTGTACCGAACCATAAGCACCATTAAAACCTCTTTGTTGACCTACAATCAGCAGGAGGAATCTGTAGACATCTCCCTCTTTCTCATCTTCATTACTATTTGGTAGTATGTGTATTTTCATTGTTGTGTAGCATGCAATAGTCTGCTTCCGCTCCCTTCAGCTGTTTCCGTTGGTCAAATGGCCTGAAGCAGGGAAAGTGACACAGAGTTGCCAGTGTCACCATCGAAACGGGTCATAAGAACAAGGTGCAGATCACAGAGACACAGAGAGAGAGAGGCAGAGCAGGTCAGACAGACAGACAAGAGCAAACAGCTCTGACCTCTGGCCTTCGGCCAGAGTCTGGTGTATTAACAGTCCACAATAAATACTATGGCATGTGAACATCTGTCTGATTATTCCACCGGATCACAACCAGGGCATCGGGTGCTTTACAACTGCTCCCAGTGGTGGGTTACAACTGTTGCCAGCAAGCTGGTTACAACTAGTGGCACCGGTGGTTAGAACTAGTGGCACCGATAGTTACAACTAGTGGCAGCAGTGGGTGGTTACAACTTCCGAGCGATGTAAAGCACTGGTATTGTACATCATGCGACCTAAGACATTCATCACATATTTCTTAATTCAATGCAATATCGCTGGCAGTCTGTTTTGACCTGACACATCCTGTTTCCTGTGTTCGTTTCCACCTCGGAACACTAACTTCTCTAGACAGCTGTGTTTGTTAACGGAAGGCCTTAAGCGTAGTAAGCTGACTCAAGATCTTAAGAAGGACACACAAGGAACCAGACACAGAGAGAGAGACAGAGAGGTCAGACAGACAGACAAGAGCAAACAGCTCTGATCTCCAGCATTCAAGGCTGGAGCCTGGTGTATCAACAAGAGTCCACAATAAAGTCCATGGCACGTGAACGTCTGTCTGATTATTCCACCGACCTACAACCAGGGCATCGGGTGCTTTACAACTGCTCCAGTGGTGGGTTACAACTGTTGCCAGCAAGCTGGTTACAACAAGTGGCACCGGTGGTTACAACTTGTGGCACCGGATGGTTACAACTAGTGGCAGCAGTGGGTGGTTACAACTGTTGGCACCGGTGGTTTACAATTGGCGGAGCAGGTGGTTACAGCTCCTTCTCTTTCTCTCCCACTCTCTCTCTCCTCCTTCTCTCCCCCACACACACTCTCTCTCTCTCTCCTCCTTCTCTCCCCCACACACACTCTCTCTCTCTCTCCTCCTTCTCTCCCCCACACACACTCTCTCTTTCTCCCACTCTCTCTCTCTCCTACTCACTCTCCTTCTCTCTCTCTCCCCTTCTCTCCCACTCTCTCCTTCTCTCCCACTCTCTCTCCTTCTCCCCCCCCCCACTCTTTCTCTCTCCTTCATTTCCACTCTCTCTCTCTCTCCTTCAC
>NW_028234405.1:27996860-27999360 GCF_977035675.1 Penaeus japonicus
ATACTCCACCTCCCAGGAGACCCAGCCCTTCCAACTCGACCTGTCCTGACGACAGTGACGAGTCAAGTGAGGAAATCACACTCAGTGTGGAACTCACCAAGGAGTTGTCAGACTCCGAAATGTCTGACGTTACCCACACGGGGGCGTCGGACACAGAGACCGAATACCTTGACGTCAATGACTTAGTGAACGCAGACAAGCACTATGGCCACTAACTTAAGCATACTGCAGTGGAACATCAACAGCTTCTCCCTAGGGCCGCCCTTCTCCACGCGATCGTGCGATCTCGGAACATTGATGTTGTCATGCTCCAAGAGACGCTAACAGGGGAATCTGTACGCTTCTCGGGATATCATCCCTTTGTGCTACCGAGTACGCAAGGTACCAGAGGCCTGATTACCCTTGTGAAGTCGACTATCCCCTGCTCCCTGATTGCCGATCCTGGGCAGTGCGGAGAAGGTGTCGAATCCCTTGCTGTTGAGATCCATTTGGCCGGGGGTCCTCTCAAGCTGTACAATGTATACAGTAGGCCAAACTGTAGGGGCTTAGATATCAGTGAAGCCTGTGCTGCTGCAGCACATGAGCTAATTCTTATAGGGGGGGACTTTAATGCCCACCACCCTATACTGGCTCCCACTCAGAGACGTGATATGGCAGGCTGCCATATAGCCGAGGTGCTAGAGTCATGCCCAGAGATTGCTCTTCTCAACAGCCAGGAGCCTACGCATGTTGGCGGGGGGTCCTTGACCTCACCTTTGTCACTGCGGCTCTGGTCGAGAGAATTAGTTGGTCTGTGGACAACACTGCCACGAGCGATCATTATGGGATAGTCACCACCATCTTGGATGCTGGCCCGGCACCCATGCCCCAGCACAATCCTCGATGGAAGGTGGAAAGAGCCAACTGGAAAACCTTCCAGGAGGCTCTGGCCGTGTGCCTCAGAACCAGTGACTCCTCACTTAATGATAATGTGGATATACTTGAGGCCAGACTAGTAAATGCCATAGACGAGGCAGCCTCAGAAACCATCCCCAAAACTCGTCAGTGGTCCAGGTGTTTCAAGGACGCCTGGTACTATAATGATGAGATTAAGGAGGTTAACCACAGAATCAATATGTGCAGAAGACACTTTCGCAGACAGAGAACTCCCGAGAACCACACTCTTCTAAGAGAGGCTCTCAGGGATGCTCAGGAAACTGCTAAGAGGTTAAAGCAGGAAAAGTGGCTGGAGTGGTGTGAGTCCTTTGGCCACCAAACCTCCCTTTCAGAATTGTGGAACCGTATCAGACGGGCCACGAATCGCTCAGCCCCCAAAAAGACCCACCATGACCCGCGGTCGGAGGCGGAGAGACTGGCACTCGAGTTCTCTGCTAGAACAAGTAGCGTCGGACTACCAGCAGAGCTGAGGGCATGCCAAGAACAACTGCTCCCAGGCAGGCATGCCCTCATCAGAGAAAAGGCGGTCGAGCCTGATGATACAGATGCCATGTTCTCTCTGAGGGAATTACGGCGAACATACAAGTCCAGTTCCCGGTCAGCCCCGGGTAGCGATGGGATCTCTCACCCCATCATTTCCCACCTAGGACATGAAGGTGAGCTTGCACTTTTGCATCTCATCAACAAGTCCTGGGAAACTTCCTCACTGCCACAGTGCTGGAAGAGGGCTGATATAATTCCCGTCCCCAAACCAAAGGAGCCAGGACGGTACCGCCCCATCTCCCTGCTTAGCTGTCTAGGAAAGACAGCAGAGAAAATGGTACTGAATCGGCTCCAATGGAAGCTGGGACCTCCACATGAACACCTACACGGGTTCACAAGGGGCAAGAGCACTACCCACAGCATTGCCACCTTACTGAGCACTGTCAGCAGCAGCAGCGCTGTCATTGTCTTCCTTGACCTGGAGAAGGCTTTTGAACTGGCAAACCCGTTAGCCATTCAGGAGATCATGATCCGCAAGGGAATCAAAGGCAGGCTGCTTGCCTGGATTGGCGATTACTTTCGGAACAGAACTGCCAGAGTGAAGTTCCAAGGTCACCTTTCCAGGCATTTGCCTCTAGAGAATGGCACCCCTCAAGGAGGGGTCCTTAGCCCGGCCCTGTTCAACATCCTCATGTTAAACATTCTCGACATTCCACTCCCAGCGGGGTGCTCGATCATTTCATATGCAGATGATCTAGCAATTATCTCCACTGGGAGAAGAAATGTGAATCCAGTCAGAAAGGCCCAGCGTTGTCTGGACCTAATAACTGAGGAATGCTGCAGAGTCGGGCTTAAGATCTCAGCAGCCAAATCGAAGGCAATGGCGCTGAAACATGATGTCTGTGATCAAAGACTGCGAGTCCAAGGTCTAGAGCTTGAGTGGGTACACGTCTACCAATACTTGCGGTATGGATCGATAAGAACCTCACCTTCCGCTCCGAGATCAAACATCTCTCAGACCGGACCAAGGCAAGGCTCTCTGTCATGAGAGCCCTGTCTGGGCGGCGCTTAGGGCTGGACA
>NW_028234405.1:28011860-28014360 GCF_977035675.1 Penaeus japonicus
GAGTTTTTGGCAATTATTGCAGATAATGACGCTGCAGATAAGGCCTATAGTAAGCGAACATAACAAAGGGTCTAAATCCAAGTGGCTGAAATAATATATAGATATAAACGTAAGCATGAGGCCTTATCTGCAGCGTCCTTATCTGCAATAATTGCCAAAAACTCGCAATAATTTGCTGCCGTATTTCAAGTTCTATTGACAAAGAGCTCGACCCTCCCACGCGTACCAACCTATCCAGTAGGGGCGTCAACACGCATGCGCGAACCATCACCGAATAGCGAAAATGCCAAACATTTCCTGATTTTTATTTTATGTCGTCTCATTCAACCGTTTAAAGAGTATCTTAATGATGGTTTACAGCAAAATTTATGTAACAATAAAGTAAGATTATACTGTATAGTATACTGCATATTTCGAGACCAGTTCATGCGTGAAAATGTAAAACAAATACCGCCATATGTAGCTTTGTTAAATGGGTGATAAATAATTGTTTGAATCCTTTGGCTTGGATTACATTTACTTTTTAACTCGTAAGAAACTGAATTTACTAAGTGTTTGACATGAAAAACATTTATACTACAACAAAAAGTCTATTGGGTGTATATATATGTTCATTCTCAGGGCAGACTGGTAATCAAAGGCTATTAAAGTATATAGTCACAATTAGAGTAATATGTTCGAATTTGTTTAGATTTGATGGGCAGCAAGTGGTCTCTTCAGAGAAAACTGAAGTAAATCAAGTCGGTAACTCATGTAAAACAATAAAATACCTGAGTTTAGTATTATTTACTGTGATAACCTATAATGTTTGCAAATAATAATAACTTTTGTTGCAATGAAATTATCATGAAAAGTATAGCATACCTAGGTGAATAAGCCTAGAATAAATTTTGCTTTGATTGATGTGTCATGGAATGCATTCTATATTTGCGCAAATAAGATCTATTTACTGATTGCTAATCTGCACAACTATTTTTTTTTTTTTTTTAAGAAATAAACTTTTTTTCATGCATAAAGTAGCATGATGTTAACATATTCAGATTCACATTCTGATATGAATTACTAAAGCAAACAAGAAATGTATTTGTTGTGTTCTATGAACTTATACGTGTTTTTCATCAGAAGAAGAAGCAAATAATTGTAAAAAAAATGTTTTTCAAAGGCGCGCCACAGAGGCACGGGTCGCTCTGTGAGCGTGACGGCTGGTTTTCTTCAAGCGGTACGACACTTTCGCTGTTGTACGCCCGATAGTGCCCATGAAGCTGAAATGATTTCAAGACTTTGACGCTGCAGATAAGGCCTATGGACAAACACGAAAATTTATACGTAAGTGAACAAGCAAATGGATGATGAAGGGGAAAGGTCGACAGACAGATGCAAATAAAAGTTGATGATCACGAGGCGACTGGATGCTGTATGGATGCGCACCAGTAATATGTATAGGAGATCGAATAAGGTAGCTCATTGTTCATCATTGTCTTTGGGGTTGATTAATTCTGTGATAACCTAGTCTGACTGTGCAAAGTTAGGAAGAGTCGAACGGAGAGTACGATACATAATGAATTGATACGTATAAACGTATAATGTGAATGGTCATAAAAATGAAAGATAGAATCGGAATGAATGACAGTGTGCATCCCCCCTCCCCCCCACCAAGCTCCCATTATGACGGCCGCCTCTGCTTGCAGCCAAAAGGCACCAACTGTCAATATAATAAATTTGGATATATCTCTTGCTTCAAAACCAGCGCCAGCAGTATATGTGTCAGAGTCAACTGATCCATCTGTGTAATATGTATCACTACCTGGAGGAGTGATGCCTTCAATCTAAGCGGGGTGTTGACCCTTTCTCTTATTCAGCGCCATGTCTGAAAAATCGATTATCGCTTCCCACAGCAGTGATAGGGCATAATCAGGGTAGGGGGAGTTCAAGAGATCAGGGAGGGAGATTGACCTCCTTGTTGAGGCTGAGAGATTCATGATCTTGGCTCATTTTGGACCACTTCCAGCTTCTGCAGGGCAGTAGAAGCATAGTCCATGATGGGACAGATTGCAAGAATGTAAAACGATCTGAGGAACTTGTGCCTAGCTCCCATGTGTTTGCCAACAATACCTTCATGAAAGAAAGGCGAGCCTTGGTTTGGTCAATCTGGTACTGTACCCTCTTGCGGAAGTTGAGGCACCAGTCTACCCATTCCCCGAAGTACTGAAGGACCTGGACCCACTCCAGATTCAGTCCCTGGATATGCAGCTGGATATTTTTGGACGTCCAGCCTCAGTACCATGACCTTAGACGGTTGCAGAAATCTTCAGTTCTATCCTGCAGTACTCCCCAGCCAGGAGATCCAGGCAGCACTGAACCTACTCAAATTCCACCTTCCATGGAAATGAGTGCCAGGTCATCTGCATTGGAGATTATCCTGCACCCAGCTGGAAGTTGTACAGTGAGGACGCTAGCCATGAGGACATTGAAAAGGGCTGGACTAAGAACCTCACCCTAT
>NW_028234405.1:28034360-28049360 GCF_977035675.1 Penaeus japonicus
AGAGATAATGTGAGGGGGGGCTGCTGTTGGGGGATAAAAGAAAAAATATATATAGACAGAAAGGTAAATACTGAGATACATGTGGAGGGGGGGCTGCTGTTGGGGGATAAAAGAAAAAATATATATAGACAGAAAGGTAAATATATATATATATATATATATATATATATATAATATATATATACATATATATAATATTATATGGTGTTGTGTGTGTGTGTGTGTGTGTGTGTGTGTGTTGTGTGTGTTGGTTTTATTGTATGGTGTTGTGTATGTGTATGTGTAATGTGTGTATGTGATGTGTGTGTGGTGTGTAATAACATATATTCATACTATATATATACTACACACAGCACACACACACTATTATATGTGTGTGTGTGTGATGGTGTGGTGTGTGTGTGTGTGTGTGTGTTTGTGTTGTTTGTTTATGTGTATGTGTGTGTGTATGTGTATTGTGTATGTGTGTGTATGTTGTGTGTGTGTGGTGTGTATATTTACATATATACATATCTATATATATAATACAACACACACACACACCCACCCACACACAAATATATTTAATATATAGTATATTCATACACTCACACACACACTTAATATATATATATTATAACTATATATATTATAAAACTATATATATAATTAATATATATATATATATAACTATATATATCTATATATATACATATATATGTATATATAATACATATATATATATATATAGACTTATATATAGGTATATATGTATATATATATTATATATATATATATATATATATAATAATATACATATTTATATATAAGAGACATATAATATATATATATAACATCCTTTATACAATATAGAGTATCAAATCACATAGATATATATATATACTATATATACATATACATATAATATATACATATTATATATATATACATTATATATATACATAGACATATATAATACATATATATATATATATTAAATATATATGGATATAGATATATAATATAATATATATATATATATATAAACTATTTAAGTGAGAGGAGAGAGAGAAGGTAGAGAGAGGAAGAGATACATATAACATAGATAGATTATATATAATTTATATAACTAATATATAGAAATATATATATATATATTTAAGAAAAAATAATATAATACATATATATAAATATATATTCATATATATCTATATATTTATATAATATCATATATATATATACAATAGATATTAACATCATATATATATAGATAGATAGACATATATAAATCATCCTTATCTCTATAGATATATAATAATCTTTCTAAATCCTTAATATATATATATTACATAATAGATCTTCTAGATTATAGATCTATTGATATATGTATATTACATATATATATCAATATATATATATATATTCTTATATATATATCTATATATATATATACATATTATGTTTATCCTATATATATATGTATTAATATAATATATATAATCTAAATATATAATATATATGATATACTATATATATTATACTATATATGGGATATATATATATCTATAGTATATACCTTTTATAATATATTATATCTATACTCTTATAACAATATCATATATAAGTATATAAATTATATATCCTTTAATATATTATATATATATCTTTATCTATTAATATTAATAAAATATATATCACTAATATATAATTATATACTATATATGTATTTATACACTATATATTAAATATAGATATGTCTATTATAGATATATATATATCTATATATATATATATATATATTTATATATCCCCATATATATATATTAAATATGTATATATATATATATACCCCAACAACCCCCCCACCACAACCAATATATATATATAAATTTATCTATATATTATAAATATATATGTATATTATAAAATATGAATATATTTATAAAATATACATATATCTTATATGAATATATATACTACACACACCACTCACAACACACTCACATCACACACATATATATATATATATATATATATATATATTATATATATATAGATATTTATATATATATATATATATATATATATTATATGTATATCTACAACATGACATCTATATATATATTTATCATTATATATATATTTATAAATATATAAATATAATATAAATTCTATATAATATATTAAAAATATATATATATATATACGAATATATATAATATTAATATAAATATTATACATATATATATATATTTATCAATATATAGTTATATGTACATATATAAAATTAAATCAATTAAAATATAATATCAATATATATATTATATACAAATATATACTATATATATATACCACCAAACACCATATTATATAACCATAGATCCTTATAGGTATACTTTGTATATATATCCCACATATACACTATACTAATCGATATCTATATCTCGATTTACATCTAGTATCTATATATATAAATACCACACAAACACATATATCCACCATTCATCTATACATTGTAAAATATTTACATAACATACATATATAATATATGAATTGACATTCTATATAATACAATTCATAACCTCATATTAACCATATATGTTACATCCTATATCAACATCCATACACATGCAGAGGTATGTGTATGCCGAGGTGAAATCTCCCGATTACTAGAGATAATGGAGGGGGGCTGCTGTTGGGATAAAAGAAAATTATATATACAGAAGTAAATATTAAATATATATATATATATATATATATAATATATATATACATATATTTATCATATATCTATAATATATATGTAATACATATACAATGTGATGTAAGTGTGTGGTGAGTGTGTGTGTGTGTGTGTACTAGTGATGTGTGTGTTGTGTGCTGCTGTATGTGTGATGTGTGTTTATGTTTATGTGTATGTGTAAAATGTGTATGTGTATGTGTATGTGAATGTGGAGTGTGTGTATGTGATGTGTGTGTTGTTATGTTTATATACATATAATATATATCTATATCTATATAAAATATACATATATCATTATATATAATACATAACTATACAAATCAATATATCTAAATATCTTTGTGATATATTTTTATTTATATAGATTGTTATATTGTTATTTATATGAGTATATATTTATTATATATATTTATATATATTATGTTTATTTGTATATATATTATTTGTTTAATATAATGTATTTTAAGATATATATAAATACCTATCATAAAAATATATATCAAACACAACCCCAACCCACACAAAATATTATTACATATTATATATCTAACTTATATTCATACATATAATATATATCTAAATGAATATCTAAATATACATATATATTCATATATTAAATATATATATATATATACAATATACATAATAACATCATATTTACAGATATATATCTATATATATACATATATTAATAATATATATTTATAATATTACATATATATATATATACAATATACATATACATATAAATACCAAATATATATATATATTATATATAAAATACATATATATATAAATATATATCCATATATATATATATAATATATAAGATATATATATCTATTAATATAGAGAGAGAGAGAGAGGAGAGGGAGAGTGAGAGAGAGAGGGAGAGAGAAGAGAGAGAGATAAGAGAGAAGAGAGAGAGAAATAATATATTTATATATATATATAATATACATATAATCATATAATATAAAATATATATAATACATATATACATATATATAAATATATATAAAAATTATCTTATTAACATATGAGAGGAGAGGAGTAGAGAGAGAGAGAGATTATAATATGCTATATATATATACATATATATTATATATATATAATATATTATATATATATATAATATATATATAAAATCATATATATATACCTATATAAACCTATATATATATATATAGCCTATTATATATATTTATATATTATTTTACATATATATATGCATATAGATATATATATACATATATATATATTTTAATGTAAATTATATGTAGATATATATATTAATATATGTATATACCTATATGGATATATATATATATAAATATATCTATATATAATAATATATCTATATTATATTATATATATATATATTCTATATACTATATAAATATATATATATATATATAGATATCTATATATGTATATATATCTATATATATATATAAATATATATATAATATTATCTATCCTAATAACCTATATATATAATATATACCTATATTATAATTTCTATATATATATTATATATATATACAATATATATTATAGATATATATATACATTATATAGATATATATAACTATATATTGATATATATAATATAATATATATATACTATATACATTAAATATATTATATATATAGATATATATATATATATATATATTTATATATATATATATATATATGATATATTATATATATATTTTAAATATAAATATATATACATATATAACATATATATATATATATATTATAAATATATATATACTATTTATATATACATATATATATATATAATATATATAATTATATTATAAATTACCTATATTACATATATATACTATATTATATATATATGTATTAGAGACATATATTGAATATATGTATATTAAAAATATTATATATATATATATATGATTATATATTGTTATATATATAAATATACAATTATATACATATACTTTATATATATAATTATATATATATAAAATATATATTATATTGTTATATACAATATATATATATATATTATATAATTATATATATATATATATATATTTATACTATATATATATTTATATATATATTATATATATGTATTTCATAATATGTATAATATATTGAATATATTATATTTATATAATATATATAACATATATTTAATAACATACATACATAAACATAATTTATATATATATATATATATATTATACTATAATATATATATATATATATATAAGATATATTATATATTCATATGTATATATATACATATATATATATATATATATATATATATATATATATTATATAAGATTATATATATATTATATATTAATTATTGATTATTTTGTATATATAATCATATATATAGTGTATATGTATATGTAATATATATATTATAATATATATATATATATAATATATATATATATTTAAAGGGTGTGTGTGTGTTTGTGTGTGTGTGTGGTGGGTGTTGTGTGGGTGGGGGTGGGTGGCATATTGTTTTATAAATAAATAAATATACATATAGAGGATAATAGATATACAAAGATAAAAGTAATAAATATATATATATAGTTATAGATAGAAATTTGTATCGTATAATATAGATATATATGATATGTGTCTGTGTATGTGTAATGTGTGTGTGTGGTGTGGGTGTGTTGTATGTGTGTGTTGTGTGGTGTGTGTGTGTGTGTGTGTGTTCCGTGGGTATGTGATGTTGTGTGGTGTTTGGTGTGTATATATACAGTCATAATACATACCATACATACTTACATACATATATATATATATTTATATATATAGATAATAGATAATATATATATGCATATATATACTATATACAACTCTCTATTATATATTAAATATGTATATATATATATATTTATATATATATATATATCAAAACTTAAAATATATTATACTTACATATATACACATATGTAACATGATAATAAGACATATTATAATAGATATACATAATTATTTATACACATATATATTCCATATTATACATATATATATTACATATAAACCTATATATATATACATATATATATTAAACATATATACACTAATGCATGTAGAATATTACATATATATACATATATATAATGTACATATATATTATATATTATTATATAATATATATATATATATATATATATATATATAATATAATATTACATATGATTAATATTTTCATATATATAAATATACATATATATAAAATATATATTTATATATATGTATATATATATATATATATTATATATTATAATATATATATATTATATATATATATATAGTAAGTACTATATATTATTATGTTAATTTCTATCTATCTATTAGATATATCTATATTAATATATATATTATATTTCATATCTATATATATATATATATATATATATATATATATATATATATAATCTATATATATTATGCATATGTATTACATACTACCATATATAGAGTACATATAACTATATATATAACAAATACTTTAACTATACATCTACATACTATATTTATTATACATAGTACATATATACATTAACTATATATATATACACATACATTATATAATATATATATACATATATTATATATATCATATACATATATATACCATTTATATATATAATATATTATATATATATATACTATATATATCTATATAACATATACCATGTATATACATTATACATTATTCATATATAATAACATATGTATATATACATATATGTATATAATATATATATGCATATACTTATAACATATATAATTAAATATATATAGATTATACGGATTATTAAAATTTACATATACATAATATATATATACGTACATATACACATATATAAATATATTTACAGATACAATATCTATGTATATATATACATACATTTATACATATATATACCATATATATATATACAACATATATATATATATAAATATATATATATATATATCTTTGTATATCTTACTATTACATATTAATATACATATACATATATTATATTACTATTACATATATATACGTATATATATTATATAAATATATATCGATATTATGTATATATGTATGTATATATATAATATGATTATACATATAACATATATATAACATACTTCCATGCCATATATATACTTTATAATATATACTACACTAATATATATGTTATATATACAATATATAGATAATATTATTATATATATATATGTTATATATATACATATAATATCTTATACATATAATTCTATATATATATATATGTCTATACATACAATATATACAAATATATAATATGTATACATATAATATACATCTAATATACATATATCTGAAAAAAACAATATATAATAGATATATACACATAAATCAATAATATATATATATATTATATATATCATATATTATATATATATTTATATATATGATATATATATTACATTTATAATATATATATATTATCTATATCTATAATATATATTATATACATTACATAACATATATAAATACATCTATATATATATATTATATATATATAGTATACATCTTATACAACATTATATATATATATAGAAAACTATATATATATCTCATATATTATGCACATTATATATATATATATAAAAAATATATTCCCATATATTTACATTATACATATATTATATATACTCTATATATATGTAATCGGTTATATATTATATATATATATATAATATAATATATATATACCAAATATCAATATAACATATATATATATATTCTAATATATATTTATATAAACATATATTCATATATATACAAATATAACATATATATATAATTATTTTCTATATATATATATATATTATATGTACTAATATATATATATCTATATCATATATATATATATCTATATATAAATGTAGTATATATATATATATTATGTCATTATATATACATATCTACATATATTATATTTATTTTAGTAATGAAATATATAATCAATAGTAATTATAATATAATATTATGTTGATTTTATATATAAATATATATAGACATATATATATATATATATATATCTATATATATCTATATATATATACATAAATATATATATGTATATATTCATTATGGAATCTATATATTATATATTGTTTATATATAAATATATATATATAATCTATACTATATCTATATAATATATATATATTCATATATATGGTATCTATGTAAATATTAATATATATATATATATATATATATATTATATGCAATATATATATTCTATCAATTATATATATATACTATATGTATATATAATATGTATATATATATCTATTGATATATATATATAATATTATACATAAATATTCCCCTATCTATTATATCTATCTATATTATATATTATTATATATCTATTTATTTATATATGTATATCTTATATATATATATTACATTTATATAATACATATATATACATATTTTCTATATAAAAATTATATATATCTATATATATCTAAATCTATATATAAATCTTATGTTATATTATATTCACAACGTGACTACCTATATATATATCTTTCTCCCTACCGAGATAGATTAGCCTAGTGATAGTATGTGTGTGTATATCATTATATATATATATATTGAATATATATGAAATATATATACGCACTATAGTACGCAGATATATTAGGTATATATATGACTGATATGTATGTGACATATATATATATATCGTATATATATATTTATATATGTTATATTGTTTAAATACATATATATTCAGTAATAATATATATATATAGTATAATTATATATATATATATATATATATAATATATTGATGTATAATATTATATACATAGATATGTAATATAATATATATATATATTGTATTATATATATACACATATATAAATATACACATATATTCTTTTATATAATATATATATATATGATATGTTTATACGAATATCATAATAATATATATATCATATAATATGATGAGTAATAAGAATATTATTATATGTTTATATATGATATATTATTAGTGAATATTAATTTTATATTATGGATTATATGATATTAGAAATTATATGTATGTAAATGAGTATAATGTAATATTTAATGTATTTATTATCTATATTATCTGAATTGTGTGTGTAATGAAATATAACACAGAATTATTATATATATGTAGTATAGTCATATTTTATATATTATTTACATGTATACATGTTATTACTAATATATTAGATAATAATAGATAAATATATACATGACATAAGTATGATATTACTACTTATTTGATTTATAAATTCTAATTTCGTATTTAATATAAATTAAGAATAATATTAATATTAATTATATAATAGTAGTATTTATATATAAATTAATTTACTATATATTAATGTTGAAATATGTGATAGATGTTATAATGTGAATATATGATTCTAGGTAATTGCAATGACTGATTATTATTCTCTGTAATATTCATATATATATTATATATATAATATGAAGATATTGTGATGATAATGTCGATATTATATATTTTTGATTTGTATATATTTATGTGTTCTGCTACTTAGATTAATGAATAGATAATTATATATATGATTTTGATATATGATATATAGATGTAATGTATATATGTATAGATAATTTATATA
Organism: Penaeus japonicus; assembly: GCF_977035675.1. NCBI lineage: Eukaryota > Metazoa > Arthropoda > Malacostraca > Decapoda > Penaeidae > Penaeus > Penaeus japonicus. The sequence goes on from NW_028234405.1 coordinate 28,043,776, forward strand.
TATATATATATATATATTTGTGAGTATTTGATGTGTAGATGTATATAGTTTATGTATGTTATGTATTGATATATACTGATGAAGCGCTATATGTACTAGTATAAGATATGTGAGTATATATTCATGAACGCTATTCGCAGATGTCTATATATAGATTATATATATATTTATATATATTTATATATTTATAATATATATACTTTATATATATATGAATATATATGTATAGTAAATGGATACATATATTAAATATTATATATATATATCTTTATATATTTATTTATATACAAATATAAATATATTAATATATATATATATTACATATAAGATCAATATAAATATATAGATATATATATCTATATATATTTATATAATATATTATATATTTATGATTATTTCATACTTATTTATATATATATATATTCATATTTATATCTACTTTATATATTTATATATATAATTATGTATATATATGTATTTAATATAAATGTGATATATATATATATATTACATATATATATATATATATAAATTATATATATATTTACTTATATATATATATATTATATATGTGAATATTTATGTATAATATATATATATATATATCAATTTATATATTATACTTTATATTATATACATAGATATATATATATATATTTATATATCTCTATATGTATTATATATATTTATTTTAGATATTCTTATATAAATTTAATATATACATATATATGTATGTATTATATATATTTTATACTATATTATATATATATCTATATTTATATATCTAAATAATATTAGTTATATTCATATGAATATCTATCATATATATATTTATGTATATATATTATATTTATATATATATATTATATATATATAGATGTTGATATATATATTATATAAAAATCACATAAATATATATATTAAGTACTATTGATTACTATATTCATTACTTAATTAAATATAGAGATATGTTATTTGTAATATATTATATATATCTATATATATATAACATTTATATATATTTATATTATATTATATAATATTATATATTATATATGATCATCTATTATTTATTTATATATATCTATATATATATATATGTTATATATGTATTTATTGTTATATATGTTTATTATATATATATATATATATATATATATATGTATATTATTTAGGTATATATTATTAACTTTTATATATATATATATATATCTACTGTCATATTTATATCTATATATATAAATGTATATATGTATAGATATGTCTTATTGTTTATTATATTATATATGTGTATATATATGAATATATAATATGTTTATATATAATATTTATGTGTATATTATGTAGTATATCTATATATATATATAATATTTATATATGTATATATATATGGATGATGTATATATATATATATTATATATATATATATATTATATTATATATATGTATATATATATAAGATATATAAAATCTATATATATATATATATCTATATATATATATATATATATATCTGGATATATATGTGTATATATCTATGTTAATATATGTTTCTATATATATGGTATATTTAAATGTATTTTTCTGTTTACATATATATTATTTGTTATATATAAGTAGTATATTACACCCCCCCATATATATATATATATAAATCTATGGTATATATATATGTAATATGTATATATATATACATATTATATCAGATATCATATCTATATATGTAGTGAGGAGCTATATACCTATATATTTGTGTATAACTATGTATATGTCTATATAAATGATACGTATGTAATATATATGTCTAGGTAAATCTATATGTATATATATAATACAGATATACATATATAATATATATTTCTTATATTATCGTATATATATGTAATAGTAATATATATATGTATATGTATATTTATATGTATAAGTATATTATTCAGATATATATATTATAAATTAATATCTATATATATGTGTATCTATATATATTATATTTATTGTATAAATGTTGTATATATAAAAAAAAACATATATATGTCTATGTAAATATTTTTATATAAGTGTATATGTATGTATATAATATATATGTATATGTAAATGTATATATAAGTATATCTAAATATATTTATATATATGTCTATGTATATGATATATCTATTTATATAAATATATGTTATATACATATGGTTATATTATATGAATATATATAAGTATATTTAAATGTATTGTATATTATATATATATTTAATATATATATATTATATATATATATATTATATGTATATATATGTATATGTAAATATAAATATATATTATCTATATATATATATATGTATGTGTATATTATATATGTATGTTCTATGTAATAAGTTTATAAAATATATGTATGTATATGTATATGTATGTATTTGTGTATATATATACTGTACTATGATATCTATATATGTATATGTATCATATGCAATATTATATATATATATTATATATATATATATATATCTATTTAATATCTTCATATATTATGAATATTATTATCTATATAAATATATATCTATATTATTCTATTATAAATAAATAACATTAACTCTATATAGTCATTTACTCTCTTATATATTAACTATATTTAATATATATATATATTATGTATATATATACATTATATATATATATATTTATATAAATGTTTATTTTTATATATGAAAATATTAAACATATGTATAATATATATATATAAATATATAATTCTTTTATAAATATATGATTATTTATATAAGGTACATATATATATGTCTATATAGTATAATAATATGTAAATATGTGTATATATTTTTATATAAGTATATATATATATATGTCTTATATGTATGATATGGATACATATGTGTATAAATGTATGTATATATATGTATATATGGTATATATGGTAACATATGTGTATATATTTAGTATATATCTGTTGAGTATATATATATATCTAAATATATATATATTATATATATATATATATATATATATATATATATATATGCATATAAATGATGTTATATATTAATGTATGGTTATATATTTCTCTCTCTCTCTCTCTTCTCTCTCCCTTTCTCTTCTCTCTCTCTCTCTCTCTCCTCCTCTCTCTCTCTTTCTTATTATATATATATATATATATATAATTATTATGGTCCATATATATGTATGTATGTAGAATAAGATTGTATTTTTATATTAATAATATTTATTTATATATATATATACTTATATTATTTAGTGTATTTATATGCTTATATATTTGATTATATTTGTTTTTATATATATATATTTATAATATGTATATATATATATAAATTTATATATATATATATATATATGTATATATATATATATATATATATATATATATATATATTTGTATATGTATATATATATATTAATTACATATACAAATAGTAATTATGTAATAATATTTAGTCATACAATTTTAACATAAAATTTATATTTTGTTGCCATGATAAACTCTGATTCACTTTTCATCAGTTTGCTTCAGTTTGGCAAACTCCTTTAATCCTTCCTTTATCACTTTCTTGGTGACACCATCTTCAATCAGGATCATCAGCACACCAATACGATCGAGGTCCCTCTTGTTCCTTTCTTCATCGTCAAAGAAGAGCATCTCACTGAATTCTATCCTAGATTTTGCCTTAATTCTGAAAATATAAATTTGTCAATATCACTGGTTAGATTAATAAACAAAAAATATCTTATTTCAATTATAATGAAATCAATATTGACATCAAATTGGCATTCTTTTGAATCCTGTACTTCATAAATCTTGAGATTTGATGTACAAATATCACTTGGCAATTCATAAAAAAAGAATTATAATTTTCTCCTGCGTGTATGTACATTCTAAATGTACATTTTTTCATTTCGTTCATTTTTTTTATTAGCAATATTAGCAGACAGCAACCCTAATTAGTGGTAATAATAAATGGATTATGATGGTAATGCACAACATAGTCACCAAATATACATCAAAATGTAAAAAAGAGTTTAGTTGGTAACCTCCTTTAAAATCACCAGCATTAATCAATAATAATGCTGTAATGATAACTTTTGTTCTGAAAGAATATGTATTACAAGTCTTAATTACCTTTCAAAATGATTAATTTTGCTCCCAGGGTATATCTCCTTATATGTAATGTATTTATCCCAATCATACAGGTTTAGAAGCTGATTAGCCCCATTTATTTCTCCTGTTCTTGAAGCAACAGCTATGGCATAGCCCTCTGCATGAAGCTCCTTCAAAATCTCTGCTGCCTCTTTATAGGGTTTAACCTTTTTGTTCCAACGATCTACAATCTGCCCCTTCCTGAAATCAAATAAATAAGTGAAAAGTCCATGCCTTAACTTAATATATATACCTGATCCAATACAATACATAGTGAAAAGAAAACCAAAAGGCAATATTTTACAAGTAGAAACAAACAACCCTTATGACACTGGCTTATTACTTTACCCTGTTACATAAAAAACAACACCAAGGACACACAAATGTTAGACAGCATACATTAAATCTATTTTGTTTAATGAGCATACATAAAATAACTTAATATAACAACATTAAACTATAGATAACTATCAATATTGGTTGAAACTGTAAGAACTTTATTCTGCTTCAATTACTCTTTGGAGAGGTTGATCCTTACTGACGTGTCTTTCTGAAAGTGAGGTGTACTGCGTATCCACCCAATAGAGGCCAAAGTGTATAATGCTGTTGACAGAGCGAATTGTAACATTAATTATATTTACATGAATTAGTGAAACTAGCAATTATATCTATTAGAGATAAGTTTGTGATTGTGATTTAGTGTTGTGAAGATTTATTAGTGTGTTAGATCTTGTTATGTAGTGGTTGTGTTTGTGTGATTTTATTAATTGTTATTTTGATAGAGTGTTAGATTTATTGATTGTTTGTGATTGATATAGAATATAGTAGAGTTGTTATGCATTAGCAGATACACACTCACACTCTCACACACATATATAAATAGTGTAGTATATATATAATTATATATGATATTATATATGATATATTTAGTTGGGACTTTATGATTTATAATATAGATATAGTTTCTACACACACACACACTAACTCTCACACACACACTCATCACACACACAAATCTATATTATATAGGATTTTGATTTATATTATATATTATATTATATACATATCTATATATATATATATATATCTTTTATATATATATATATTATAAATATATTAAATATATATATAAATATCTATATATATCATATATATAAATAGAATTTATATATATTATATATATATTTAATATATATATATATTATTATATTATATAAATAAATTATTATCATATATATATATATATATATAATCTATATATATATATATATATATATATATATACTATATATATGTGTGTGTGTGGTGTGTGATGTGTATATATATATATATATAATATATATAAATATATATATATATAATAAATATAATAATGAATATATATCATATATAATAAATCATGTATGTATTATATACATATATTAAA
>NW_028234405.1:28089360-28096860 GCF_977035675.1 Penaeus japonicus
AAACTAAGTAATCAATACAAGTTCTACAGATGAAGGTTTGCAAAATACAGAAAAATATGGATAGGAATATCACTTGATGAGAAAATTAAAGGACAAAATAATAGGAGTACGTTAACGAAAAGAAAATAGTGAAATTGATAGAAAAGACTCTGGCAACACCAGTACAGACACGGAATGAAAGTGAAAACTATTAAGAATTTACATGGTTTAAATACAATGTCGGCTCCCTTTCGATAAGCGTAATTTACTTTCAAATGAATATTTTAGAGAGTAATGGTCAATAAAATTTCTCCAAAATACATTGCCCAAAGTTGTAAGATCGTTTTATAAGAAAAGGGAAGTGAAAATATCGACTCTGGCTTTTAACACGGGCAGGTCATGAGGAGGGGGGAGGGGGTGACAAATCTAAGCGTGCTAACAAGTCTAATCGAAGAAACAATACATATCTATAAAAATATCTAATTCTCGGCATTAACATAGCAAACAGAACTTCAGATTACCCTGGCCCTTCTTCACATAAGATTAAAGGGGAAAGAAGTTCAATAGGCCATCAGGGAGTTATGAGATGAGACAAGGAAACAAAGGAAGAGAAGGGGGGCCGAGTGAGGACTTTCCCTTTCAACAATTAATTTGTTCGCACCTAGGCATAATGGAGGAGAGAGGAGGGAAATCCTGCAGAATCACACTCATGCTTTTTACAACAGTTAACAATGACGAGAAAAAAAAAAAAAATCACAGCATAGAAAATCCTAATTCCTAACAAAACCTACCAAAAAGATCCTGGGTTTCTCTAATTTACGGGATTTTTTGATGTCTCAATGTCTTCATGTAGATAGGTCGTAGCTCGTACCACGGATTGGTGTGGTGGTCCTCTTAACTTCTCATTTTGTGGCCTTTTCTGCTTGTGTAATAGACTTAGTGCAAGAAGTTACATAGCACGAATAGGTCGGCTAGTATGGGCAGCGTTGTTTGTCAGAACAAGTAGAACAGGGTGGGTGGGTAGGCAAAATTCTTACTGTGGTGTAGGGGGTGGATGGGAGCTTCAGTATCTTTTCTCCATTTTTGATGTCGATTGTAACGTTCGGCGTGGCGGCTTCTTCGGAGTTGTGAGTCAGATACCAGCAAAATTGTAATGCGCCTCAAAAAATTGACAATTTTTGAAAATTGACACAAAAAAAAACAACGGAAAATATGCTAGTGTGACAGCACCTTTACACAGTGCCCAGACCTTAGGCATCACCCTGCCAGAGAGTCTTGTCTTGGTATTTTAGATTCCTGTCAACCCATACTCCCAGGTATTGGAAGACATGAAACCACTCTAGCTCTAGCCCCTGGTGTCACAGCTTTTCATTATGGACATTGAGTTTCAGAGCCATTGCCTTTGATTTGGCTACTCAGCCAAACCCCACAACATTCCTCAGACATGTAGATGTTCATGTGGTGGCCCCAGCTTCCATTAGAGCTAGATCAGTACCATTCTCTCTGCTGTCTTTCTCAGACAGCTGAGGAGAGAAATGGGATGGTACCTTCCTGGCTCCATTTGTTTACGGATGGGAACTATGTCAGCCCTCTTCCAACATTATGGCAGTGAGGAAATCTCCCAGGACTTGTTGATAGGATACAGAAGTGCAAGCTCACCTTCCAGTTCCAGGTGGACTATGATGGGGTAGGAGATCTCATCAAAACCCAGGGCTGACTGAGGCATGAATATTCTTAATTCCCTCAAAGAAAACATGGCATCTGAATCATCAGACTCGACAGCCTTATCTATCTTGGCATACCCTCAGTGCTACATGTTCTAGCAGAGAACTCAAGTGCCAGTTTTCAGCCTTAGACTGAGGATCATGGTGGGTTTGTCTGGGGGCTGTCTGATATGGTTCCACAGCTCTGATAGGTTTGGTGCTCAAAGAACTCACATCACTCCAGCCATCTTTCCTGCTTTACCCTCTGAACAGTTTCCCGAGCATCCACGAGGGCCTCTCTCAAAGAATGAGATTCTCAGAGAACCTGTCTGTAAAGGTGTCTTCTGCATGAATTGATTCTGTGGTTGATCACCTTAATCCTATCATTGTAGTACCAAGCATTTTTAAAATTCCTTGACCACGGACCAAATTTGGGTATAGTCTGTGAGGCTGCCTCATCTATGGCATTAACCAGTAGGACCTCAAGTACATCCACATTATCAGTTAGTGAGAAGTCCGGGCCAGGGCCTCCTGGAAGGCTTTCCAGTTGGCCCTGTCCACCTTCCATCGAGGTTCATGCTGTGGCATGGGTGTCAGGCCAGCATCCAATATGGTGGTGATTATACTATAGTGATTGCTTTTGACAATGTTATCTACTGACTATCTGATTTTCTCGACCAGAGCTGCAGTAGCAAAATTTAGGTCAAGGACCCCCCCCCCCCCCCACCGACATGCATAGGCTTTTGGCTGTTGAGAAGAGTAATCTCTGGACATGACTCAAGCACCTCAGCTATGTGATAAGCTGCTGCATTAGGTCTCCAAATGAGAGACAGAAAGGAGAGGTTGGCATTGAAGTCTCCCACTATGATAATAAAGTACTGTGCTGCTGTAGTGCAGACTTCGCTAATGTCTAAACTCCTATGTCCTGGCCTGCTATACACATTGTATAGCTTAAGGGTATCTCCATGCTGCACAGGATTGACAATTAGGGAGCAGGTGATAGTCGTTTTCACAAGGGTAATCAAACCTCTGGTGCCTTGACTAATCAGCAGCAAAAGGAATATCCTGGTAAGCTAACAGTTAAAGTCTCCTGGAGCATGACAACGTCAATGGATAAGGATAAGCTGGGTATGCGGAGCAGATGCACCACTGGGCTTATATGCACTGAGGCGAGCCTGCAAGTGAATACTGGAGACGTGAGGTAATGTCAATGTTCCCAGATCGCACAATCATGTGAAGAAGGGCATTCCTTGTGGAGAAGCCATTAACCCTCTCTGGACGGGTGGTACAGTACTGTACCGCTCATTCAAAAGCCCAGTGGCCGGGCGGCACAGTATTGTGCCAGCCATTTAATTGATTTAGGCCTAATAATTCGAAAGCCCCGGCATTGTGACATTCAAGGCTAGAGTGCCCCCGTCGTGAATGGTTTAATGTTCAACTGTAGTATACTTAAATTGGAAGTCATTACACTAATCCAGGTCCATTCATCTGTGTCATACATGACTTTTCAGTGTCAGATACCCAAGTGTGGGTAACATCAAACACCAGAGTCTGACAACTCTTTGGTGAGTTCCTCACTGATAGTCAGTGTCAACAAGACAAAGAGAGCCATTGGTTGGGCTACTTAGGGGCCACTTGGGAGGTGGAGAATCCCTCATCACCTTGAAGTTCACCCTGGTTGGTCATAGCTATCTCACCCTTTGGAGCTTAGGAACAGGCTCTGCCAGTGCTGTCTTGACTGCAGGTTAGGTGGGGAGACAAGTCTCACACTGGGTTGTTGTGGGGAAAGTAGTCTCACCCTGAGTTGGAGTGGGTGCAGAGACTTTAGGACTCTGCTCCCTCTTCCTCAGGGCAGCAACAGTCTGTGGCATTACTGTCATGGCGAGCTTGACTGCCTTCTCTGTCTCCTCACTAGACCTCCCCAGAGCTGTTGCTACTGTTGTGACTAGATTTATCATCAGGAGCGTCGTCCTCTGTGAAGAGAGTTGGTCTTTCCACTCTTGGGGAAGGTTTCAGGTGGTTCCCAGACCCCTTTCTAGTCTGTTTCTGTCTTGGAACTTCCACAAGGACCAGGAACTCCTTTGTGTTGGAGGTATCTGGTGGGGTTTTTGCCTTGGGCGGCACATCCTTCCTCTTCTGAGGGGGGGGGGGAGCTCTTACCCCTTTGTTCTGCCCCCAGACATAAGTCCCTAGCGGCACTGGAACAAATTCTGGCTGCCCTCTCTGTGTACTTTGAGGCACACCTCGGTACTGTGTGCCTTGCTACAGACACCACACTTTGGCCTGGCTGAGTAGGTGGCCTGGTGTTGTCCGTACTCCTAGCATATAAAGCTAGAAGTCCGGGTCTGAGACATATGTCCTGAAATTGTAGGAGCTCCAATTTACAAGATCCAAAGACACAACTGAGGCTCCCTTCAAAGTGGCTAGGACTTGCTAGGTTGGGTGCCTCCCTTTGGACAAGCGGGAATCCCCTAACACCTTGGAGTGAGAGGTGATGACATCAAGGTCATTCGTGTCAGAGCCGACAAACTGACCTTCTGCCCTGTGTGTGCTTATCATTTTCCTGGAGGAAGGTAAAAGTGGCTTGATCCTTAGGGAAAATAGTCATGCCTTTGTCCATGGTAATTCTTTTGGTGAGACAACATGGCTTCTTGGTCTCCAGAGCCCTTACCATCTGATAAGCATTGTCAAATCCATCCAGGGGCACCCTGAATCTTGGGGAACAAACTAGGGACTACAGACTCTCCCTCCAAGTCCATAGCCGGCCTAGGCCACTTGTTACTATTTCTCTGAACCAATGCCGAGATTTTGGCAGTGGGGCCAGCAGAGTTGGAGGGTCCTGCATGGCCCCCAATCTTTTTTCAGATTTGCTGTCTAGAACAAAGCCAGAGACTGGACTGAACTCGGGTCTGGAATGGAGGGGCCAGTCTGAGGGTCACATTCTTGGGCAGGCTTCCTGAACTGATGCCAGAGCCTTGCATTCATTTTACCTTTGTTGCCAAGGGCCTTGAAAGGCTCCAAAGTGACTATCTTATTATTCTTTTTTTTGTTTGTAGTTGCTATGTGAGAGCGCTTCAATTCATCCTTCCACATACCATGGAGTCCAACAATGGAAGTTGTGTACTTAGCCCATTGGTTTTCAAACTATTTAGTATGACGGCACACCAAGACACAACTAATATTTTGGCGGCACACCTGTCTTTTGATATATATATATATATATATATATATATATATATATATATATATATATATAAACATGTATATAAATAAATAAATATATATATATAAATATATATATATACATATATATATAAATAAATAAATATCTATCTGTCTGTCTATATATATATATATATATATATATATATATATATATATATATATATATATATATATATATATATATATATAGTCTTAGACTTATTCTCGCTGATCAGTGAGAGGAATTCTCGAAACCTAGCAAAATTTTATTATTTTTACAGCACTCCAAGGAGATAATAGTGGCACACACTTTGGGAATCACTGACCTAGGCCACAGGGATGGTAAGAGGATATACACAGCCCCTGCCTTGCATGATGGCAGTCGCAAGATTAAGCAAGGCTCACAAGACAGAGACTACTTGACCCTAGCCTATTTTAAAGAGATACTAGCTAACTCACCGGACTGAGTTGATATCAGACCGCCCATCTTATAGTAATAGAGGGTGTACTCATATATTGCTCAAACTCCAGGACTTCCATTTCTCAGTGCACAGGGAAAAATGTGGGAAAGTGTGACCCCCCTGGAAGTTGTCCCAGGATGTATGTGACCTCTCCTACTAAATCAACCTAGGAACCATTTAGTCATCCCTCCCCAGAGTATTCGCCACTGGACAGGCCACTTCACTGGGAGAAAGAGACTGTCCAGATCCAGGATGAGCTCAACCGAGGAAAGACCTCAAGCTCCCGCACCACGACAGGACTGATACTTTCTGGGGACCTCTCTTTTATCCTCGGGCAGCATGCCAACCTCGAGGCCTGCTATGTTGTCCCACGCGCTTATTGGTTGGTGGTAACCTTGTATGGGATGCGATCGCCACCTAAGCTAGTAGTTTGTAGCTACCACATATAGCTAAAACTGAAGATGCTCGGTAGACAGATCAGAAAAGGGAGAGAGGAGGGAGAGAGAAAAAGAGAAATAAAGAGAGAGAGATTAATATATCATAGATACAGAGATAGCATTTAATATGTAATGTTACAGAATGATGTAGAGGTACAGTGAAAGCTGTATAGATAAATACACATAGTGGAAGATGTAGAGATGCAGAGATACAATGAAATATGCAGACAGAAAAATATGTTTAGACAATGAAAGATGCAGATATAAACTAAAATAATAGATACAGAAACAACCAGAGGTACAATAGAAAATGTGGAGATTCAGAGCATAATGCGGGATTTTCCCATAATCCTTCGCCTGTCAGTGCATTCACCAGGTAATCAGCGTCTATGAAGAGTAGTGATGTTATCAGCCAAATTTTGAGCACGTTGATGAATTGTCTCTACCAAACACGGATTTATTTTATTGAACATTAGCATAATCGAAAGAACAGAATAAGATGAGTTTTTAATGGAAGTTTACACATTCTCGTTTAAGCGTTTCCCTTTTTTTCGCCATGCTCGTTTTTTTTTTTTTTTATTCTCTGTATACATAATGGTTTAGTAAACCATCGCTGAAAAAGAATAAGCAAGAATGAATGGCAGTAATATCAGGTTTTGATTCGTCGTGGATTAAACAAAGGCATAAACCACTCAATTTGTTGCTGGGAACGCTAAACGCCCCTTCTAGCCGTTGGATTTTTAAAATCTTACCAGAGACGGCTTATCCCTCACAAACCTGAGCTATCCGCCGAATGGCGAAAATGCCAAATATTTCCTGAGTTTTATTTTATGTCGTCTCATTTAACCGTTTAAAGAGTATCTTAATGATGGCTTACAACAAAATTTATGTAACAATGAAGTAAGATTATAATGTATAGTATATTGCATATTTCGAGACTCCAGTTCATGCGTGAAAATGTAAAACAAATACCACCATATGTAGCTTTGATAAATGGGTGATAAATAATTGTTTGAATCCTTTGGTTTAGATTACATTTACTTTTTAACTCATAAGAAGCTGAACTTACTAAGTGTTTGACATGAAAAAACATTTAAACTACAACAAAAAGTCTATTGGGTGTATTTTTATATTTATTCTCAGGGCAGACAGGTAATCAAAGGCTATTAAAGTATATGGTCACAATCAGAGTAATACGTTCGAATTTGTTTAGATTTGATGAGTAGCAAGTGGTCTCTTCAGAGAAAACTGAAGTAAATCAAGTCGGTAACTCATGTAAAACAATAAAATACCTGAGTTTAGTTTATTTACTGTGATAACCTATAATGTTTGCAAATAATGTGTGTTGTGCGATATCCATTTTAAACACGACTTCTGTAATACACGCACAATATGCGAGGATAACTTTTGTTGCAATGAAAATATCATGAAAAGTATTGCATACCTAGGTGAATAAGCCTAGAACAAATTTTGCTTTGATTGATGTGTCGTGGAATGCATTCTATATTTGCTCAAATACGATCTATTTACTGAATGCTAATCTGCACAACTAGTTTATTGAAGAAATGAACTTTTTTCATGCTTAAAGTAGCATGATGTTAACATATTCAGATTCACATGTCGATATGAATTACTTAAAGCAAACAAGAAATGTATTTGTCGTGTCTTATGAACTCAAAAGTGTTTTTCATCAGAAGCAAACAACTGCAAATATAT
>NW_028234405.1:28101860-28114360 GCF_977035675.1 Penaeus japonicus
CCGCATATGATATGATATTACATAGGTCTCCTAACTCATTGTTCAGTTTGCAGATAGAGTGCATAAGTTTATTAAATAGTGTAGGGGACAATACTCCCCCTTGTTGGGTACCTAACTCTAGTTTACCGAAAGCACTAAAGGTACCTTGGTACCATACTTTAACTTTCCTTGTAGATAAATAGTCCTTTATCCATAACAGTATCTATATTCATGGAGAATTGCTGTTGGAGAAGCTCTGTCAAAAGCACCTTTAAAGTCTATGAAGTATGAAGACTGTGCTTTGCTTCCATTTAGGTACTGTGCTAAACACATTTGTGTTCCTTTCCCTTTCTGGAAACCAAAGGTAGATGGATGAATTTGGTCTTTGATCTGATAAAGAAGACGAGTGAGAAGGATTCTTTCACAGGTTTTGGACAGACAGGATATTAGTGAGATTGGTCGAAATTCTTCTGGGCGTCCTGGTTTTGGAATGGGAATGATGGTTGCCTGTTTCCAGGAGGTAGGCAGAGTGCCTGAAGCATAGGTTAAGTTGAAGAGATCTAGAAGAGGATTTCTTCCCTTTGCCTCTACCTTAGCAAGGAGCCGGATAATGTCATATGTAATGCCATCGTCCCCAGGTGCAGTGGATTTCCATGTCTTAATTGCTAAAAGAATTTCGTCAGTTGTAAATGGTATGTCAGCATCATCTGTTAACTGACACTGATAATCAATTTAATTTTTGTATTTTAAATTGGAAGAGCACCTGCGTATGGATAATGGAAGATTATCAAGAGAAGAATCCTTACACCATTTGTTAAGAAGAGATGAAGCTACTGTTTCTGGATGAGGATGAGGTGTTGCATTGTATGAGTTAGCTTTAATCTTATTGATGTCCTTCCACACATTACTCATGGGAGTTGTAGAGTCAATTGATTCTGCCCAGGCATACAAACTCTCTTCTCGCTTTTGAGTAAATGTTTCGTTCAGCTTTCTACTAAAGAAAACAAGGTCCTTAGCTAGGTAGGGGTTGCTTCCTAAATGTTTTATCTGACTCACAGTTGATTGTATTATTTTTTTAAGAATTTAATCTCAGAGTCTTTGTTTACATGTCGTGCACGTTTGACTATGGAGGTTGGAGACCTATGTATGGTGGGGGTTTTGGGGTGAAGTTGATTAATGATATTGCCAACTTGCTGACAGAGTATATCATTAAAAGGATCGAGATTGATAGGAGCAAAGTCCTCATACCAACAGACAATCCTTTCAATGAATTGGTCATGATATTTAGTGGCAATATGATATCATAAACGTGGCTGGGGTGGGTCTCTTTTACATAATGGTAGGGTTATACTTAATGCCCAGTGATTGCTAATTAAGAATGGGATAACCTCTGTAGTGCTTGGTAAATAATGCTGATTATACAAGGCTACATAATCTAATTTGCCCCCTAGAAAATGAGTCTTTTTTAAGGGACATAATAAACGTACAGGGTCACTTGTGTGTTGAAGATAATCATAATATACCTTATCGTTTTTGCCAATGGTGCTACCCTCAGAGCCAAGGAGAGGATGGCGAGCATTAAAATCTCCACATAATAACACAGTATCATTATGTATCATATTGTCAGGAGGTTTAGGTATCTCTTCACTATCATGCGGGTTATATACATTACAAATAATGATAGTTTTGCCATCAAGAAATAATCTAACACCGAGATATTCAGCACACGTGTCACGCTTGTCATCGATCACTTTGGATGGTATGGAGTTCTTAATATATATATGCCAAGCCCTCTTGTAGAGGGATTAGCCATATTAGGTTTGTCATAATAAGTGTATCGCGCAATTTTTGCATAGCGAGCACTAGTTCTGACTTCTTGAAGGCAACATACATCAACATCCTCAGCGTGGAGATATTGAGAGAGAGTTGCAAACTATTAATGTTCCAAATAATACATATCAAACAATTATTTGGAGCCATCGGTCGTTGCTTGCGCTTGCATGGGGGAGAGCGCAGTATCGGCACCGCGGTTCGTCGCGAGGGCAAGCACGCGCTCCGTGTCCCCACTTGGAGCAGTTTGAGTAAAACGTGGTGAGGGATTTGAAGACGACACACCTAAAGGGTGCCATGCCTTCAACCAATTTGATTGACTTGGGGATTACCTCCCCCTCGTATGTAATAACAACACACTGGGTCAGCTTCCCATTTATTTTCAAACGCCTTGCATTTAAAACATTTTCATGGTATCTCATACCATCGGTCTCTATTTCCTTTGGGACGTCGAACACGATGAGGTTGGTGCATTGTCCTTTCCCGTTGACTTTTGCTTTTTCAAGGATTTCTCCCATTGCTCCGATTGTTGTTATCTGTGCAAGAATTGTTTCGTTCTTGCAGCGAACGTATACATTGTTTCGTCCAACTTTCAGTTCTAATGATTCCTTGATGTTTTTGTAAGGATCCATTTTAAGAGCCTGGCATATCCAGCGATATCTATCTCCGTGAGTCCGGAGTTTACTGTCATTTTTGAAATGGGCACATAGGTGCCCGGGAGGAGTAATTTTTATATAATCGTCAGGTACAGGTAACTGCCTCTTTGCTTTTTTTCTCGCTCTTTCTTCATTCTTGTCGGCGCGAGCACCGACATGTCTACTTCAAAGAGGGCGTCATATCTGCCCTCAGTTTCCATTCCTTGAACAGAGGTGGACATTGTTCTAGAAGGGGGGGCGGGGTCGCCAGAGAGCCCGACCTGAGCGGCCTATATAAACAAACACGGTCACACGGGTACCCCGCACAGCTTCACGCCTGTGGGCCTGCGGATTTTCACTGATTTAGCTTCCAATGTATGTATTGTATATCACTTTCAAACCACAAATAATATGTTAGCAATATCACGCACTATGGCGTAATTTAGGTGCCAGGTCTGCGAAGACCTGGTTATCCAGGTGACACAGATCCTTGAAGATAGGACACAAGGTCATGAGAGAGGTCAGAATACACGTCCTCACACTTCAGTGACACGACGTAGATGTGGTCAAGTGAGGGGCGACCGCACAAAGACTGGTTACGCCCAGGTGACATTAGGCGAGCCAAGGGGAGCACGAGTAGGAGGTTCTAACTATCCTACCTTCGAGGTGAGAGTTGTACATTTCGACAGAACTATAATTCAATTAATATAGAGAGAGGTAATAATGATATTTGCCATAAAGAACAAATCAAATGATAAATAGGCTTATACTCGTAAATTTTGCCTTAGATGTCACCTGCCTCGCTTCTTGCCTCAGGCGCCATTTTCATCGCCATGAGGGTGACGTCACCTCATGACACGTTTACCGAATTAAACCCGTTATAAGTGCACTCATTTCTGTCATGCCATTAATGGGGAACCACAAATTATTATAATAAAACATTGATAAAATAGTACTTAAATTACGTATTATTATGTTACTGGTAGTAATTATAAGTAATAGATGTATTGTAAAAGTTTTATTTCAACAGTGAAACTTAGATTTAACTTGGTATGTAAAACTTTTGTAAACTTAGTGATAAATTATTCTCAATTTTTGAACCTGTGACTATGATAAATTTAATGAAAAACTTTCGATGTTATGTCTCACAAATGTTAGTGAGATTGTTGATTAATCTCTGTTACATGTTCCTAAAGTAAAGTTAATTCTCAGGAGCGAGTTCAACGGCGGATTTCAAAGGCTGAGTTGAAGACTGAGTCCTTAGGCAGAGTTTGGAGACTGAGTTCAAAGGCTGAGTTTAAGGCCGGAACTCCAGACCAGATTCTCAGGTCACGATTGCTCAAGACTAACACATCACGACCGACTCTCACCGAAGAAGAAAGAAGAATGAAGACAGAAATCTTCAGAGAGGGTCAGGGTGATTGCTATGAAAGATATGTATAAGAAGTTATTTTTGTGTGTTGAGTTATTATGTGATTTGATATACAGTTTAAGGCATGATTAGCCTAGTTTCATTATAGTGATGTGCTTCGCCCCAGCCATCCCTCCAGGGGAAAATAAACGAGTTCCCCTTTTTTTTGCCAAGAGGGGGAGGAAACGCCAAGAGATGGCGTTGCCCCGGAGGACCTGCCACTTACTCCCTCTCTGGGAAGGGGCCTATAAGACCCCTGCGAGGCCTTGGATCGTCAGCAGCAATAATGCAGAGTTCTCGGCAAATCAGATCCAATTGGCACTGAATATGATTCATAACTGGGGCCTCCAGTGGGGTTTTAAGTTTTCCATTAGAAAGAGTATTGGCTTGGTCTTTACACATAGGAGAAAGCCCAACATCAGGCTAACTCTAGACAACCACCTATTCAAAATTCAGCTAGATTTCTTGGTCTCCTCTTTGATAGTAGATTAAATTGGAAAGACCACATTGGTTAGTTAAAGAATAAATGTCAAAAAGCACTTAATTTATTAAAGTGCATTTCTGGACACAAATGGGGAGCTGATAGAAAGTCTTTACTGATGTTATATAAATCCCTGATTAGATCTAAAGTAGATTATGGGTCAATCGTGTATGGCTCGGCAACGAGCTCAACTCTGAAAGGTTTGAATGTTGTGCAGAATGCGTGTTTATGCGTCTGTCTTGGAGCCCTTATGTGCACTCGCACCGAGCGCCTAGAGGTAGAGTCGGGAGTACCTCCCCTCCGTCTTAGACGCGGCCAGCTTGCGCTGTCTTATGCCGCCAAAATAGCCAGGCAGCCCCAGCATCCCAACAGGGATGTTTTGCGCCGGCAGTTAGGGCCACAGCACCACGGCGGAAAGCCTCTGTGCAATAGACTCCATGACCTCACAGATAAAGTCGGTATAGAACTCTCTACCATCGATACCCTGGTTCAGTCAAATATAGCACCGTGGGAGACACCCAATTTTTCCACCGTAGTTAACTGGCTACCATCAGCCAAAGCCACGGTGCCGGAGGTGGAGGTACGCCAGCGGTTCAGAGAGATCCTAATTAAACATCTTTCCTTTTTTCATTTGTATACCGACGGGTCCAAGACAGACGAGTGTGTGGGAGCGGGTGTATGGTCGACTGAATGCCAGTTAAGATTTCGATTGCCGAATCATACATCGATTTTTCTTGCTGAACTTTTTGCAATAGACAAAGCTTTAGATTTTGCCCTATCGACGACCCACGATAGAATAGTCATATTTTCAGACTCTTTAAGTTCAATTAAAGCCATTAAATCACTAGAAACCACCAATAATGGAATACAGGGTAATATCATTCATAAATTGCATAGTGCCAATAAATCAATCAAACTGATATGGGTACCTGGACCCTCGGGTATCCATGGCAACGAACAGGCTGACAAACTAGCCGGGTCGACTGGTGATCTGGAGCCTGGTATTGTCCGCACAGATCTCAGGTGTTTTGTCTCTTTTATAAAAACAAAAATCCATCTCCTGTGGCAGAGTGAGTGGACCGACCTCACCATAACCAACAAAACCAAAGAAGAAATTATAATGTGGGACACAGCCCACAGAAAAGACAGAAGGGAGGAGGTGGTGTTGGCCCGCCTCAGGTTAAATACAACAAGAATGACCCACCTCACTCCCTACATAGAAAAAAGATTCCCTCCTCAATGCCAACACTGCAATAGCACATTATCTATAAATCATATATTAATAACATGCAACCAATATAATAATCAAAGACAAAGAATAAAGAATTATTTACAAATAAAAAATATAGCAATTAATATAAAAAATCTACTATCTGACAATGAAAAAATAATAAGTAAAGTAATCACTTTTTTAAAGGAGACAAAACTTTATGACCTTCTATAGATTGATAAAATAAAATGGAATCATTGGCTTAATAACCTTGGCATGTGCCACTGGTTGATAGCCAATAAATCCAACAAGTAAGTAAGTAAAGATCGTCAGCACAATAAATCAATCAAGCTGATATGAGTACCCGGACACTCGGGTATACATGGCAATGAACAGGCTGACAAATTAGCCGGGTCGACTGGTGATCTGGAGCCTGGCATTGTCCGCACAGATCTCAGGTGTTTTGTCTCTTTTATAAAAGCAAAAATCCATCTCCTGTGGGAAAGTGAGTGGACCGACCTCACAATAAATAACAAAAACAAAGAAGAAATAAAAATGTGGGACACAGCCCACAGAAAAAACAGAAGGGAGGAGGTGGTGTTGGCCCGACTAAGGGTCAATGCTACAAGAATGACACACCTCACTCCCTATATAGAGAAAAGGTTCCCTCCACAGTGCCAACACTGTAATTCCAGAATATCAATAGCCCACATATTAATAACCTGCGATAGATTCAATCACCAGAGACAACATATTACATACTACTGCAGAATCAAAAATATAGAAATAAATTTGAGAAATCAGATAGTGAAATAATTATTAAAAAATCAATCACTTTTTTTAAAGGAGACAAAACTGACCTTCTATAGATTGATAAAATAAAATGGAACCATTGGCTTAATGACCATGGCATGTGCCGCTGGTTGATAGCCAATAAATCCAACAAGTAAGTAATTAAGTGGATCGTCAGCACAATAAATCAATAAAGCTGATATGAGTACCCGGACACTCGGGTATCCATGGCAATGAACAGGCTGACATTTTAGCCGGGTCGACTAGTGATCTGAAACCTGGCATTGTCCGCACAGATCTCAGGTGTTTTGTCTCTTTTATAAAAGCAAAAATCCATCTCCTGTGGCAAAGTGAGTGGACCTACCTCACAATCAATAAATATAAAAATGAAATCGAACCGTGGGACACAGCCCACAGAAGAAACAGAAGGGAGGAGGTGGTGTTGGCCCGACTCAGGGTCAATGCCCACACGTATAACCCACCTCACTCCCTACATCGAAAAGAAATTCCCTCCACAGTGTGACCACTGTAATAGACACTTATCAGTGGCGCACATTTTGGTATTTTGCCAAAAATACCAAAATAAAAGACAGAACATGAAAAATTATTTACAAATCAAAAACATTGAATTCAATATAAACAATCTACTATCTGACAATGAAAAAATAATAAGTAAAGTAATCACTTTTCTAAAGGAGACAAAACTTTATGACCTTCTATAGATTGATAAGATAAAATGGAACCATTGGCTTAATGACCTTGGCATTTGCCGCCAATAAATCCAACAAACAAACAAACAAACAATGGATCGTCAGCACAATAAATCAATCAAGCTGATATGAGTACCCGGACACTCGGGTATCCATGGCAATGAACAGGCTGACAAACTAGCCGGGTCGACTGGTGATCTGGAGCCTTGCATTATCTGCACAGATCTCAGATGTTTTGTCTCTTTTATAAAAGCAAAAATCCATCTCCTGTGGCAAAGTGAGTGGACCGACCTCGCAATCAATAAATATAAAAACATAATAGAACCGTGGGACACATCCTACAGGAAGAATAGAAGGGAGGAGGTGGCATTGGCCCGTATCAGGGTCAATGCTACACGTTTAACACACCTCGCCCCCTACATAGAAAAAAGTTTCCCTCCAAAATGTCCACACTGCAATACCATACTATCAATAGAACATATTTTTATAACATGCCACCATTAAAGCAATAAAAGAATTTCAGAATTAAAGACATATAATTCAACATATAAAACTTATCAGATAATCCCCCGGCTACCCTTCCTTCTCCTCAAGGAGGAAGGGCGACTCCGAACTCGTCTAAGACCACTTTGACCACTGATGGAACCCCGACCTAGAAGACCGAGCATTGATATCCCTCCCGAGAACGCAAGGTGTGTGAACATTCGATGTGTGAATAAAAATCAATCCCTGCAGAATGTCAACCCCTTTATCATTAAGAAGGTCCTTGATGGTCAAGTGGAAGCAGTTTTGATTTTGTCCGAAAATTGCGAGATGGCAGCCTCCTTGTAAAAGTGCAATTTAAATCTCAGGTTAAGGATTTGCTTAAACTGATGCAAATTCATGACCTCAAAGTAAAAGTAACTATTCCTGTTGGCCCAAATACCTGTAAGGGAGTAATCTTTCACAGGGATTTGAGGACAATGGAAGAAAGCGAAATTCTTGAGGCCATGAATGACCAAAGCGTAATAGACGTAAATTGCATGACCAAGAAGGATGGGAATGTGCGAGTAAAAACCGGATTGTGTTTCTTGACCTTTTCAACTCCAAAGATTCCAAGTACTGTCAAAATCGGATATGAGATTGTCCAAGTACGACCTTATATTAAAAAACCAATGCGTTGTAACATATGCCAAAAATTTGGACACACCTCATTAAGATGCATTGATAAGGATACTGACAAATTCACTTGTGAAAAATGTACTGGAGCCCATGATACCACTGCATGCACGGAAAAGACACTCAAGTGTGCTAACTGTGGAGATCCCCATCAGTCAGACTATGCTGAATGCAGTAACCTGAAGACGGATACTGAGACATTGGCATACATGAGGCGAAGCCTAGCACGGTAGCACGAAAGCAAGCACAGAGCACGAGAGGAGAAGGGCCAAGAGAGCACGAAGCCAAAGCACGATGAGCAAGGGCCGGGCACGAGAAGACAGGAGAAGAGCACGATAAGAGAGCACCGCACGGCACGAAAGGATTGGTAAGGCAAAGAAGTGTGAGAAAGGCAACGAGAAAGCACAGCACGATAGAGCGAATGCAAAAAGAGCAAGAAGCACGAGCACCATCAGCACGTAAGAAGGCAGAAGAGTAAAGCACCACGAGCACGAAGGAGCAGCAAGAGCACACATAAGCAAGACAGAGCAATAAAAGTGCACGATACCAGAAGAGCCTCGATCACATGCAGAGCAGGGCACGATGTTAACTACCATGAGGCCAAGAAGAAAGTTGAAGGTTTGGGAAGCAAACCCAACACTTCTTACGCTTCAGCAGTAACTAACAATGTTTCCAGTGCAAGCAGTGTTAGTCAGCAGCTCGCAGCTAAGGACCAAGAAATCGCAGAATTGAAGGAAACGGTTATGGACTTGATGAATCAGATTAAAGAATTGAACAAATCAATAAAAGAAATTGCTGAATCGACCCAGCAAAAAAAGCATCTTAAGGAGGACGATACCAAATCACAATCTGGATCGCACCTTCTAGTCCAGGCGACCCCTACTTGCAGATCATCTTCTGCCGGGCGTCTCCCTAGCAGAGGGGAGCAGGCCATGGAGGCTACTGTCTCCAAAATTTCCCGAGAGAGGCCCTCGGGAAGCGAGGGAGAGGAGGAGGCGCCTCCCTCCCAAAAAAAGAAAATAAAAACCGGCGGACAAGGCACTTCCAAACCCCATAAAACGTAATCCACGCGTATATCATTATACAATGGAACTGTCGAAGTTAAACTCCCTTAGATTATTAGCCTCGTCCTATGCTCCCGATATTATTGTTCTCCAAGAAAGCCATTTAAACGACCAAGTCTCTGACGAGGTCGTATCGCTGAAAAAACTACCATTTGTGTAGAAAAAAAGGGGAAACCCCCGTTTGGGATTATTATGGGGTGGTTGGTAGAGTTAGCAAGCGGCTGATCTCGGACGGGGCGCGGGATTGGGAAGGCAAGAAGAGGGGGGAAAGGGAAGGGGTGGAGGCGGGGGGGAACGAGGGAGCAAGGACGGAGGCCGGGAGGGGCTCGGACGGATACGCTCTCTTATTTCCCTTCTTTTTCTTTTATTTCTTTTTTTTTTTTTTTTTTCTTTTTTTCTCTCTTTCTCTCTTTTTTTTTTTCCCATCTATCCCTTCTTTTTCCTGTCTCCTTTTTCTCTTTTCTACTTTTTTTTTTCCTTCGTTCTTTTTTTTCTCTCCCTCTTTATTTTTTCTTTTCGCTTTTTTTCCCTTTCTTTTTTCAGTTTCTCTCTTCTCTCTTCTCGCCATGTTTAATTTTATACATCCACCAGAACCTCCCTTTCACTTAAGTGACGATTAACCCACTGCGTACGGGTGTCATGACATACATGACGTAGGAGCTTTGGCCTGACGACGGGCGTCATGACGTACATGGCGTTCGGCCCCCCCCCCCCCCCCCCCCCCCCCCCCCCCCCGCCCCCCCCCCCGCCCCACCCCCCCCCCCCCCAACCCCCTCCCCCCCTCCCCCTCCGATTTTGGAATACTATGCTATTTTATTGTGCTATGAAAAAGGAATGAGTGATGATGGCTACTGCAGTCATAATTACTATAATTACCGTAATACCGTGCTAGCTTAACGTCCAAAACCTAGATGGCACCACTTTTTCCTAGCACCAGCAAGAGAGAGAGCCTTGAATGGCACCCATCCACGGTCTCTAGCAAGCACTGTCTCTATAGAGCGATGGCACACACTAAGTTGATGAACCCTTGCTCAAAACTACTGCCGATGAAGGATGTGCAGGCAGAACGAGAAGAGGAAGGTGACTCAATCCATACCCAGTGTCTAAAATGTGCTCCTGTGCCAATATGGATGCCTTTCACTGTGGCACTCACAGTCACAAGCACAGGTTTCATTCCTCTTCTCTACCTCTTCTTGTTATCTTTATTGTAGGGGGTTATATGTTTCGTATTCGTTCATGACAGCACAAAAATACGAAAAAATAAAGTTGTCTTTTGTCCTCCCATAAAACAGCAATACTTCTATCACATTGAGTATAAAGGAAATAATGAGCTAATATGGATAATATACTACAATTTTAGTCAACTGCAGCACTGATAGAGCCTGTTATATGACACATATAAGTCTCTAAACTCAATAAAACACACAAAAAAACAAAACACAAAAAACACTCTAGTTTTTCAATGAATGACTAAAAGAGAGTGGGAATATTCAAATTATAATGCTTCAAGCAGTCTCTCTTTAAAATAAAGCTTATCCTGGAGGCTGGGCAAGCAAATTTATCCCCGTCTGCGATGGGTTAATTCTACTTTGGAACCTGTCGCATGCAAAGTAAAATTCAATAACACGTATCTGACTATGTGTTCAGCTTATTGTCCACCTGATAAAATGGTAATCTATGATGAGCTTTTTGCTCTTCAGGACAGTCTGCCAAACAATAAATTAATTTTAGGTGATTTCAACGCTCATCATACATTATGGGGTTCCCTGCGAGTGGATGGTAGAGGTGAGCAAGTAGTTAAGTTGATCAATGACTCTGATCTGGTCCTTCTAAACGATGGTAGTCCGACGCGAGTGGACGATAATACCGGTAATTTGAGCTTTATTGACCTATCACTGGTCTCTTCAACACTAGCAGCCAAGTGCCTGTGGCACACCATTGACGACTCGTTGGGAAGCGATCACCTTCCTATTTGTATTAAATATTCATGCGACACCACGAGAACGCCTTCAGCACCTAAATTTAACGTAAAAAGAGCAGATTGGGTCGCCTTCACAAGGAGCGTCAAGCTCGAAGTTGTTGGAGAAACCATTGATGATAAAGTAAACAATGTTCAAAATTGTATTATAAATGCAGCAATGGTAACCATCCCTAAGACTTCGACAGATAGCGTTAAGCATAGAGTTCCATGGTGGACACCAGATTGCCGCAGGGCGCTATGTGAACGAAATAGGGCCCACAGGCTTTTCCAAAAAAAATCACAAACGAGAACTTTCGCAACTACAAACAAGCGACAGCTAGGGCTCGAAGAACAATTAGACAAGCCAAAAGAGACTCCTGGCGAAGCTTTGTCTGTACAATTAACAGCAATACCAGCATAGCAGAGGTTTGGTCCACAATTAATAAAATCAATAGAAAAAATATATCACCAAAAATTAAAAATATAATTCATGAGGGAAACAACTATGATTCACCTAGAGACATTGCTAACACAATCGCCAGGCAGTTCTCTTACACAAGCAGCTCGGAAAACTACCATCCTGCTTTCCTGACTACCAAGGAAGCATCCGAGCTGCAACCAATTCACTTTGCCACAGGAGATGACCTTGATTACAATAAAGATCTTACTATGGATGAGCTTGTTCGAGCCCTAGAAGCCTGTAGAGGAACGTCCCCAGGCCCCGATGAGATTCGATATGAGAGGATAAAGCATCTTAATCATGACTCCATGATGAAGTTGCTAGAAGTGTACAATGACATTTGGAAAAGCCAGACTTTTCCAAATTCATGACACTTTGCCCATATCATTCCCATATTAAAAGGAGGGGGAAATCCCAGATCCGCCATCTCCTACTGCCCAATTGCATTGACAAATTACTTATGCAAACTCATGGAAAGAATTGTTAACAGTAGGCTATTGCATTTTTTAAACACCAGGAATTTACTAGTTGACGAGCAGTGCGGCTTCCGAAAAGGACGCCAAACTCTCGATCAGCTAGTAAAACTGGAAAGTCATATTCATGAGGCATTTGCCAAAAAGCACTTTTTGATTTCAATATTTTTAGATATAGAAAAAGCCTACGACATGACATGGCGACATGGCCTACTCAGAAAACTTTATGCTTTCGGATTGCGTGGAAACTTGCCTTGTTTTATTCAAAATTTCATATCTGACAGAACGTTTTCTGTCAAATTATTTTCTGACAATGTCACTTTCTCGGACATTTTTG
>NW_028234405.1:28124360-28126860 GCF_977035675.1 Penaeus japonicus
TAATCCATAAAATCTTTGTTGTCCTGCCCGGTGCTAAACTTGAGGCCTAGAGAGAGTGCTTCTTTTTCGGTTTGTGTAAGGCGTCTGCTTGACATGTTGGTTATTAGGTCACATCGTCCAGCTTTCGTCCATCTGCTCTTGCTGCATATACGTCGAAGTTCTGCAAGAGCAGATGGACGAAAGCTGGACGATGTGACCTAATAACCAACATGTCAAGCAGACGCCTTACACAAACCGAAAAAGAAGCACTCTCTCTAGGCCTCAAGTTTAGCACCGGGCAGGACAACAAAGATTTTATGGATTACGTTATCTTGAATCACCGTTGGACCGACAGCGATGTTGACAAAGGATTTATCCAAGGGATTACTGCATGCTGCATGGCAGAGAAGTCTTCACGTCCCCCAGCGATCCCACGCAGGTACGTCACCGCCCTTAAAGGTCTCGGAACTGATAAGGACGTCATTATCACTCAGGCTGATAAAGGTGGGGGTATTGTTATTATGGACATAAATGACTACACACATAAAATGAACAATTTACTTGGTGATATTTCAACTTACAGAAAGGCGACGAGAGGCGAGGCGAAAAGGGAAGCTGACCGTTTCAAGAAGAAGGCAAGGGACGTACTCCTCCGCTCGGCCCGAGGAAAGCGCCTCCTTCACTTACTAGAGGAGGCACCCCGCACCCCTTCCATGAGGGGCTCCCGAAGATACACAAGCCTGGTGTACCGATGAGACCTATTACCTCTGGCATTGGCAGCGCTCCCCATCGTTTGGCTAAATGTCTGGCTAAACGATCTCATCAAACGTCTCCAAAATTCTAGGTGCAAAAATAAGAAGCTGGCTAGTTTTGACGTCAAATCCCTCTTCACCAATGTTCCTACTGACGGAGCCGTCCGAGCAGCTGAAAGGGTCGTCAGCACCATGGAAGATAGTTTGCTCCCGCTGCCTGAACACGACTTCATAGAACTCGTGAAACTGTGCGTGAGCTTCGGGTCTTTCGAGTTTGCAGGAGAGGAGTATCGACAGGTCAGCGGTCTCGCTATGGGCTCACCACTAAGCGCGGTTCTGGCCTGCCTCTTCATGGAAACACTAGAAAAAGACCACTATATGAACATAATCGGCAGACATTCGACTTGGCTTCGATACGTAGATGACGTCCTGGTAATCGTCCCTAGGAGATCGTGCTTGCATCAAACGCTTACGCAACTGAATGCCGTGCACGACAAGATCCAGTTCACCATAGAGGAAGAGGAATGTCAGAAGCTACCTTTTCTCGATACTGTGATCCATCGGGGCGATAACGACCTACGTTTTTCAGTATACAGAAAGCCAACGAACAAAGACGATTTCATACACTATTACTCCGCACACAGTAATAAAACTAAATCAGGAGTCGTTATAGGATTCTTCCTCAGAGCTTTGAGGATATGCAGCCCTGAATTCCTAGACGATGAAATGAAGTATATTACTGAGGCATTTATGAGGCACAAATACCCTAGGGGACTTCTTCTGAAACTCCGAAAGAAGGCGGAGTTCATTATAACGAGGTCAAGAACCGAAGCCTCTTCCCCTCCAAAGTTCCTAGTGCTACCTCAATGCAACATCTCTGAGGCGGTAAATAGGTATTTCGGAAGCTCCATCAAGATCGCCAACACTTCCGGTGCAAAAATAGGTGACTTAATACGCAACAGAAAGCCGTCCACAAAGAATCCTGACAGCGCCTTATATTGCATACCATGCAACGGATGCGATAAAGCATATTATGGTGAAACAGGACGTGGATTCAGCACCAGGATCAGTGAACATCGAGCCGACGTCCGACACCACAGAACATCCAACGCCATGGTCATCCAACGCCATGGTGGTACACGTAGATGAAGCGGGACATCTACCGGATTGGAAACGGGCCAAAGTGATCCATGAAGGATTAAATCAATTAAAAAGAAAAATGATGGAAGCTGCATACATCGCGACGGAGGAAAACATAAACACAGCGTCAGGTCGCTTCAAATTATCGAAGGTCGCGGCAACGTCTATCAGGCGGACAACGAGCGAGAGGTCACGGGAATCAGCTGGGTCGTCAGCTCTTGACTAATATATATATGTTCCTGTTTACTTGATGTAGCATGTAGTTCTGAGGACGGGGTAACCCGAAACGCGTCAATTACATCTCTTGTGTTGTGAAAGTATTCAGTCTCTTTTATACCACTTTTTATCCATTTGTCACAATGAACTCAGTTCACACATATATACATATATATATTTATATATACATAAATATATATATATATATATATATATATATATATATATATATATATATATACATACACACAAATATATATACTTATATGTACATATATATATATATGTATATGTACATATATATATATATATATGTATATATACATATATATATATCTATATATAAGTACATATATTTGTATATATATAAATGTATATATATATACATATATATATATATATATATATATATA
>NW_028234405.1:28144360-28151860 GCF_977035675.1 Penaeus japonicus
CTGTCCGGATGGTGAAACTCGGGCAACTGCAGAGAGATACGGGTGAAAGTGCTCCGGAGACTCTTACTACGACTGCCAGCTAACTCTTTCCTTGTCACACAATAGTTGCGATTCAGGCTGCTGAACTTGGCCACTGTAGTACGGCACGACGATATCCTTCCCGGTCCTTTACCTGTGACAAACAATGCCCCGATGCCTTTCCGCACTGGCTTGTCTGGTGTCCAACATGGTAAGGGAGCTTCGGTTTCGCCGGATGTCGTCAGGGCAAAGACCGGTGCTTCACCAGTGGGCCTTCTTTCAGGTTGTCAGAACCTGCGGACTGACACGCGCCTCGTCCCACTGGAAGCACTCCCCTTTTCGTTGTAAGTCGGTGGGAAGAGGAGCGCTACGCTGGCGAAGTCTGATACAAAGCGGGCTCGATAGCCTACGTGCACAGGCCCAGGTAGCTCCTGGACTGTTGCCCCATTGAGTGGGACCGGAGACACTTCTCCACCACTGCCACCTATCTGTGGGTCGGTGCGCACACCATGCTTGACTGACGACATGCCGCGCATAGAAAATGGCACCTCATGCTGGAACATCGAAGCTTCTGGGTGAGTTTGAGGTTGGCTTTCGTCTCAACCGCTGTACGATATCCGTCTTCCAGCCGCTCCAGCTCCTCCTCGAAGTGTGCTCCCGAAGACGATGACAGTCCATCAATGTAGAGAGAGCGCCGTCTTCCATGCTGCAGGCCATCGCCAATACCCTCCTCCATCAGACGGCTCGAAAACACAGGGGCCATGTCAGAGACCAATAGAGGGAGCATGACGTTGAATTGCCACAGGCCCTGCCCGAGAAAAGGCAGCTTTTGTTGTCTCTTCCGCCCATCTCCACTGATGAAGGTCGAGTGTGGAGAACCATGGCCCCCACCAATTGCATCTAGTGTGTATCAATTCTCGGCAAGGGGTGTATGAGTTTGAAAGTCTGTCATTCAGCGCTCCGTGGTTGTCCACACAGAAGCGTATGTGTACGTCCTATTTATCTTCAGCCAGGATGATGACCATGGACTGTTTGACCGTTCAATCACCCCCTGCCGCGCCAGCTCATTGACAGTGCACTGCATCTATTCTCGCCTGGCTGGTGCAATACGTCGGGGAGGGCTCTTGATGGGCAATCTACTTCCGGTGTTAATGCGGTGCTTCCCCAATTCTGTGCGGGCCAGGGCCAAGTCCCCCCTACTAAACATATCTGCATACTGGGCCGGGGGGTGGCGCATGTGCCTCGTCAGGTTAGCGGCTCTCCGGTGCGCCAAATCCTCAAGGAAGTCAGGCAACGGCCTTACACTAACCAACTCCTCGCTCTCCGACGACTCTTCTGCACGCACCACTTCCTCACAAGTGCCCAGCTTTGCACCAGCTGGCATTTCTGGCCTTATCAGAGAGTTAGCCACCAACACTGTAACTATCCCCTCACCCGCAGGTGTCCAACGAGGCTCCGCCCAACTGCTACGCCATCAGCCAGCTGCAGGTTTGGATGGGCTCCACTAGGCCCTCTACTCACGCCTCACTTGACAGTCGACACTGGATCCTAGACTCTGTCCTGGGGGCAAGGTGCAGTCGCTCAGCTGTAACTACCTCTGCACAGCCAACCTCTGGAAGCAAGGGCACATCTTCACCGTGCACCCTCACCAGCTTCCGTCCAAGGTCGACACACGCCTTACTCTGCGTCAGGTAGTCAAGGCCCAGCAAGCAGGGCTCGTCCAGATCAGCGACATACACCGGCAGTCACTGCACCGCGCTGCCCACGCCGATACGAGCCTCCACTTGCCCCTTGAGCTGCACACAATGCCCCATGACACCACACAGTCTCTGTGGTGCGTCTGGAAGTCGCGTAGTGGCCAAACATATCAGGCCGCACTAGGGTCTTCTCAGCCCCAGTGTCCACTGTCAGGCAGCATGGGTTCCCATCTACTGAGTCCTCCACCTGCATCGTGCTGGAAGTTCGACGGCAGCTTACACAAGTCGGGGCCCGGGGACCGAGGACGGCTGGGTTTCGGCCCCCTTCTCCAGCCTGTCCGAGTTTTCCGCCTGTACCACTTCCTTAGCCTTAGGGCAGGCACTCGGGTGGTGACCAGACCTGCCACAGTCCTTGCAGTACTGCTGGAAAGCATCAGAATCCGTCCGGTTGAGAGGGCGCGTTCTCCGCTCCCTCCGACACCGACTACGTCTGCCCCCCCCCCCCTGCCCTTTCTCACTACAGCCCATCACAAGCCTTGGAAAGTACCCGGGCTCACCTTCCTCAACGCATACCTTCTCTACTTTAGCCTTCCGGCCTGGAGGTCACGGCGGGCTGAGCAGCTGGCCCTAGGCCATTGCTTGCCTTCAGGAAGGCCTCGAACTCCAAGGCCCTCGCCAGCGCCACCTGCAGGTCCTCCGGGTGAGCCTGCTTGACGTAGCTTAGCAGCTGCTGGTCCATGCAAAGCGTCGACAAAGAAATCGCGGGCCAGTACCACGATCATCTCATCTGCAGCCGTAGGGTACGACCTCCTTACCAGCGCCTCCACGTCCTGCGCCAGCTGGGATCTGGGTTATCTCTACGCTCACGAGTCCGCTTTTTCAAGCGGGCCGATATACCTCGGCCTGGTGTTGATGGCCGAAACGGCGTTTTAAAGCCTCCGCCACGCTGGTGTAAGAGGCGTGTTGAGGCGGCGGCAGATGGCTAAACACTTCCACCGCGGGACCCCGTAGCGCTGTTACCAGCTGCAGTGCCTTTTCTTCTTGGCTCCAGCCCTGGGCAGAAGCCAGCATTTCAAATTGGGCGAAAATGCCTCCCAGGCCCTTCCCGTCGTGTACTCAGCTGGCCGCCTCACAGAATGTCTGAGGTCGAGGGCTGCGGGGTGTGAGAACGCGTGCTCATGTCGGAACTAACACGCCCGGAGGGGAGGGAGGGTTCTGGGCGGGTGAGGGAGGCAACGAGGCGGGTTGACCGGTGACCGAGTTTGCCGCCACCAGTATCGCAAGGTGGTGGCGGTATCCTGATATGGTCCGCAGCCCTCCTGCAGCGGCCCACCGGCTCCGACACGGAGCGCTGTGCGAGGCTCGGGGGTTCCCTGCCACGCGACCCCAGGCGTACCCCAGTAAATTGACACTCTGGCATCTGTTATAGCCAGAACCTTCGTCTGCCTTCTCCGCGTGCGACGTTGCTGCCCTCGTCACGCGCCGCCTTTTCTGCTTTCACCTCCTCCCTGACGGCCCTGAACCTCACTCTTTGCTCAGCACGTCTGCACCTCCTCCGCAGTTCACTCTTCACGTTGTCGGGTGTACTGCTGAGTTTCCATCTTCACAGAGCGAGATTGCCCTGTAGCACCTCAACAAGATGGCAGAACTGTTCCTCTGCCTTCCTTGCCTGCATCTCAAGCGAGATGCTGCGCCTGCTCCTCTGCTTTCCTTGCCCTCACTACTGCATCTCGGCGAGGTGCTGCGCCTGCTCGCGTGCCCTCTGTGCCTGCTCTTCTGCTTTTGTGCCTGCTATATGTGACACCACCCACTGTGCCATTTCCTCCCTCATACCGGCCAGCATGGCAGTGATCTGGACCATATGGCTCTGCTTCGCCTCACTCGTGCCTGCCTCCTCGCCCTCATGGCTGCCGCCATCTTTGGACGCCATGATAAATCGGCGCGTCTTACTGTTCAAATATCACGATCCCACTTCTGACACCAATGTTACGCGCGCCTCCTCGTCGCTCTGCCACCGACACGAGGCAGGCTAGGCAGACGGCGTGCTAACCACAGGTCGTGAACACAGAACAGCTCCAAGAGGCACCGAACACCCCAGCTCCCAGAACACAACGAGGGGCCACACCACGTGGCAAGGCAGGGCATGAAATAAACACACTATAACAGTCTTTCCTTTATTTACACTACTGCTTTACCCGTGCCCTTTCTATAGGCACAATACAGGGGGTTAAGCAGCATATCACCTGCAAATACAGCTTATAACAGGGCAACAAAGTATATCAGGTCCCAAGGGGCACACGCGAGGTCTTCCCAGGGGCAGCAGCTAACTGCGTCTGTCCTGGCCTCGTTCCTTCCGCGCCGCTTGCCCAGACATTACGTCATGTTTGTCCAGCTTACATCAGTTTATTAGTAACACATGTTTCGCACAGAGACAAAGACCCACTGGCGTAGCAATATATATATACATAAACATATATGTACATATATATTTACATATTTATATAATATATATATGTATATGTATTTATATATACATATATATATTGTATATTATATGGTAATGTATATGTATAATATATAATATATATAATATATATTATATATATAAAAATATTTAATATTTATATATATATATATATATATATATATATATATATATATATATATATATATATGTATATATAAAAATATATATGTATATATATAGGTATATATATACATACATATATATATATATATTTATATATATATATATATATATATATATATATATATATATTTATGTGTGTATATATGTATACATATATACATATAACATAGATTTCTATCTCTCTCTCTATATATATTTATATATATATGCTTATATATGAATATATATATATATATATATATATATATATATATATATATATATATATATATATAATAATTTTTGGATTCCTTACGCCTGATGAGGAACTTTCTTTAAAAAGTTTTTTCTTTCAATTTGTTGTAGTGTTTTATTAATATGTATATATATATATATATTTATATATATATATATTCATATATATACATATATATATGATATATATATCATCATCATCATCATCATCATCATCATCATCATCATCATCATCATCAGCCTGTATCAGTCCACTGCAGGACGTAGGCCTCTCTCAATCTTTTCCAGTCATTCCGGTCTTGTGTCCTCTGATTCCAGTTTACTCCTGCGAATTTTGCTATTTCATCCCGCCATCTAGTCATTGGTCTTGCCCTGGGTGTCTTTGTGTCGTGTATTACCCATTCTGTTGTTTTCTTTGTCCACTCGTTGTCCTGTCTCCGATATGTGTCCAGCCCACTGCCACTTTTTCTTCTTGCGTTGGTCTTAGAGTATAATCCTTCTACTTTTATTTTGCTGCCCCTGATCCATAGTGGGCCCTTTTCTTGTCTCTTAAGCTGAGACTCGCGTAGGCATAAGTCCTTTCCATTCCTCTCTTTGGGTGCGCTTACTAATTTTCCTCTCGCGAGGTGCCTGGTCGTAGTCCGATGTACTCTGATCCATTATCATGTTCATGACGGGGGAGGGAACGGCATTGGTCAAACAAATAATTTCTCTTTAGACATAGTGGCAGACGACTTTCGCAATATAATCTACTCTAATGTTTTACCGAGAGGCACTCTCAACCTAGGCCTGATTCGCCGTTTTAATCGTCGACTTCGCCAGGATGTACTCCGACTTGAATGAGTTGCCCTAGGTATACCATACTTGTGTCACTGTTTTCTTCTAGTACCCATCGCCTCACTGTATTTTGTATTTTTTTTTGCTTAACTGGGGTTCGCGATCTGTTGAACATGACTTTAGACTTTTTCATGTCATTTTAAGGCCAATCTTCAACTTTCCTTATTTAAATCGCTTATTAATTGTTAGTAGTTTATCTGCTGACTCACCTAAAGAACAGATGTCATTCGCGGCAAATCTTAGATTGCTTATAAGTGCTCATTCCCTATTTTATTCCCTCTCTCTTTCACAATCTTAACTTCTTTGAATACTTCCTCCAAGCAGGCTGTAAACACTGCTTCGGTGAGATGGTGTCGCCCATGCTAACACCCTTTTTTTTTATTGGTATTTTATTGGTTTCTGCAGTGGATTGTGATGTCTCGCGTACCATGCTCTATATATATCCTCTAATAAATCTGCAGTATGATTTCACTCAGACTCCTTGTTTACGAATTGCATCCAGTACTGCAAGATATCTGTATCACGAAGTCGAATGCATTTTCATAGTCAACGAATGCATTGACTACAGGGTCTTCCTATATTCAATTTGTTTTCCTCCCTTATGTTGGAAGCTAGTGTGTGGATATTGGTCTAGTTGAGAAACCACTGCGGAACCCTGCCTGTTCCCTGGGGTTGTTTTGAAATCTATGTAATACGGTGATAAACGGGCTGTGATGATTTTTGTGAAACAGTTTTAATAGATTTACTGAGAGGAGGCTTATAGGTCGGTAATGTCTTTAAGAAGTCTTTTGTTGTCTCCCTTTTTGTTGTATTTAGAATTATTGCCGTTTTTCCGTAGGCCTTCGGAATTTTTAACCCTGACGTCTAGACATCTGTTATTAAGGGACTGGCCAGCTTTACTGCCGCCAATCTCCTGCATCTTGAATTTAGGATTCCACACTAATGGCCGTCTTCTCCTGGTGTTTTTTCCTCTTTTCAATGCTTTTTAGTGCCCTATTTACTTCATCTATCCGTGATGTTTGGAACCATCTCCAATTGTTGTGTTTGGTCTCCGTATGTGGTTGGGCTTGTTTGAGTGGTTATAAGTTGCGATAGAAGTCTTCTAATTCTTCGATTAATTTCATTTTTATTGTATGTCGCCCTTGTCCGTTGGGTTTCTTTACCTGCATACAGTATGTTCTTTTTCCCTATTCCGAGCCTTTGTTGCCTTAAGGCTGTGTGCTGCAAGCAGAGCTCTTTCGTTTATTTTCGTATGTATAAATTTGCGTACAATTCACCTCTTTCTTCTTGTATTATCGTCTTAGTCAGCTCTGTTGATTCTATCTTGTCTATGATATTGATGTTATTTTCATGTCCTACGCTGTTTCATAAGCTCTTTTGTCTCAACCGATTGTTGAATGCTTACTGAACCTTTCTTTTTCCGTCCTTTAACAACACACCCCGCCTATTTCAAGTGCAGCTTCCGTAAATATCTCACATCGTTTCAGTTTGGTCTGTGTCAAGATCTTATTCGAGAGCGAGTATTTGTTTTCGGATGTTGATACTGAATTCCGTCGCCCTTTTCTTAATGATTGGTTAGATTTAACGAGAGGCTTTTGTATGAGGCTTGTTGTCGTTCCCTTCAAGTCACTTTCGTTTTTTTAATGCCGGATGGGGCTGATTTCCATGTCCCATTTCCTCCCTGTCCTCTTTTCGCTAAGAAATGTATTCATAATTTTAAGGGATCTAGCTTCGGCGAATTCTATCAGCCTTTGCCCTCTCTCATTTCTGGTGCCTATTTCATGTTTCCCAACCGATAATTTCTCCATCTTCCCTTATTCCTGATCTTGGCATTAAAGGTCCCCTGTCACTAATCACGTGTAATAATGGATTTATTGCTCTATCGGTAGCTGCTTGCCACTAATCTTCATATGGAAGACTCTCTATCTCCCTCATTCACTATGAAATGCTCGGTAGAGCGTACAACTGTCACTACGAGTGGGGGGGGGGGAGGAGGGGAGTAATTTTAGTCGGATGGTATGGCTCATTAATCTCAATAACACGTTTGAGTTGGTCTCAGCATGT
>NW_028234405.1:28161860-28164360 GCF_977035675.1 Penaeus japonicus
CACTGAACTACTCTTACACCAACAAACAATGACTCACACCTCTATCTCTCACAAACATAACAACACAAACACGCATAAACCCAGTCTATCATAATCCCTAACACAAAATGACAAAACAGAGTAAACTGAGTAAAAATCATACACACACACACACAACACACACACGACACACACAAACACACAAACACACCACACACAAACACACACCCACACACACCACACCCCCCCTCCCTCCCCCCACACAAAACACAACACCACACACACCACACACACCAACCAACACCACCACACACACACACTCACAACCCACCACCACATACAACACACACCCACACCACACACAAACACACTCCCACACACCACACAACTCCAAAACAACAACCCCACACACATATAAAAACCCCCCCCCCCCCCAAACCAAACACTCACAAACAAACAAAACACACTACCCACACCACACACACAACAAAACATACAACACACAAAACTAAACCCATCACACCACACACACCCACCACCACACACACCCCACACCACAAACACAACAACAACACAATAACACACACCCAAACACACCCCAAAAACAACTACACAAGACACACACACCCCAACACACTCAACACACACACTCACACACAACACACAAACTTACCCCCCACACAACTCAACACACTACCACCAACACAAACCCAACCCAACACAACAACCCCAACAACACCCCCAACACCCCCCCCCCCCCCCCCCCCCCCCCACCAACACAAACACCCCAAACCCACCACCCCCACACACACCCCCCACACACACACACACACACACACACAAACACACACATAACACACCACAACCCACACCCCACAAACAACACACACACAACACTACAACACTACACCAACACACACAACACACACCCACACACACACACACACACACACCACACACACACCCACCCACCACACACGCACCCACACCCACCACACACTCACACACAACACCCACACTCACCCCGCACAACACACACACACACACACTCACCAACAACTCACTGACAGACACACGAACACACCCCCACACACACACACACACACACTCTCTCAGACACTCTTGACACACACACATACTCACACACACACACACACACGACACACACACTCACACACACACACACACACAAAACTCAGACAGAACAACACACACACTCACACTCACTCACACACACACAACACACATACTCTCACACACACAAACACACTTCACACCACCACTCCTATACCATACCCACACATAATAACACACACACACACAAAAAACACACTACACACCGACTCCACACACAACTCTCAAACACACCACAGACACTCACCCTCACCCACCCCACACAGTAAAAGAAAAATAAAAACACACACTCACACACACACAAACACACACACACCCACCCACCCTCACAGACACAGACTAACACTCACACACACACACACTCACACAAACCCCCACAAACACACACAGTACACTCACACACATACCCACACACACACTCACGACACTACCACTCCATACACAAACACATACCCACACAGACACACACACACACCACAAAAACCCAGTCAAAACAGACACAGACACATACATACACACCCACAAACACTCACACACACAACATCACACCTCACGAACCCCCACAAATTAACACACACACACTCACATCAACACCACATCCACACTCATACACATCACACACACAAGTCACACACATACAAACACACCCAAACCTCTCCCCCCCCCCCCCCCCCCCCAAAAAAACCCACCCCTGACCCTTTCCACGAAACCCCGGGCCCTAAGATCGACCTGCACGGTATCAACCGCTCGGCTACACGGCCCTTCACACGCTCATGCAACCATACGCCTTCATGCGATGTCCATGGACATTACCTATGTTTTTTCTTATCAAACAGTGATAGCGAATTTTTAACGAACCTCTCCCGCGGGCGCACGCAGTCCACGTGAATCACAAAAGTCACGTCCAAATCAAGTTACCAAGGTTATATGTGTGAGAAGATGGTAGAATGCAGTAACGCATTTCAATATATACAATTTTTTTTACCTCCCTGACCGGGACTCGAACCCGCGCCGTAAGATCGACAGGCACGGTTGATACCTTGATACCGCTCGACTACACGACCCGTCAAAACGCCTTATGAGATGTCATGGAAATTTGTATATATTGAAATGCGTTACTGCATTCTACCATCTTCTCACACACACACACACACACACACACACACACACACACACACACACACACATATATATATATATATATATATATATATATAAATATATATATATATATATGTATATATATGTATATATATATACACATATATATATACATATATTTATGTACATATGTATACACACACACACATTCATACATATATATATATATATATATATATATATAAATAACTCTATATATGATATGTAAATAATAAACATTTATAAA
>NW_028234405.1:28169360-28174360 GCF_977035675.1 Penaeus japonicus
CACACACACCCACACAAAATCCCTGGATACACACTCACTCTAACACATGCAACAATTACTATCAAACACACCAACTCACTAACCACAAACACACACTCACAGTCTAAACTCACACAATACATCCCACCCTCTAACACAGTACACAAACAACCTCTCACAATCCCTCACCACCTCACTATCTCTCACTACACACACACACTAACACACAAACAGCAACCCACCCACACACACACACACTCACACACACACACACACCCTCTTCACACACTCACTCACACACACACACTCTACACACTCTCACTCTACTCACACACACACAGCATCTCTATGACAACAAACACTCAACACTAAATCTCAAAAAAAAACTCCAACCAATCTCACAAGCTATCACAGCAGGAAACTCTACTACAATCTCTCCAATTCACTCTCCCTAACACAATCACTCTATAAATCTATCAAACTCTTAACATCCTCTCTAAATCATTAGTATAACTCACACTGTAATAAATATCTCACACTATCAAACACACAATAACACTCTCTATTCACACACTCACTCTAACATGAATCAATATGATTATCATGTATACCACTAACAAACACTCTACTATAAGCCATATGAACTCTCTATATTATATCACACTCTCTATCAAGTCTATATCTAAATATCTCTCTCTAACTCAAAAAATCTATATAAGTAAGTAACTCTCTATATTACAAAACTACCACTAAATATATAATATACCAAAATATATATAAAATATCAATCAGTATCTCACCCAAATTCTATCCATCTAAAAATATATATTTTATATATATCACTATATTAAACTACAAACTACTCTAACTAATGTAACTATATCACACTCAAGACATATATCTATATCAACAATAAACCAATATATAATCTATAAATATAATATAAAAACATTTATGTACAATCTATCTATATATAAATATAGTATATATAAATATCTATATATATAAATCTATTTCAAATCTATCCACTCATATACACACACACACACACACACACACCACACACACCACACACACACACACATAATAAAAAAATATATATATAAATATATATATATATATATATATATATATAATTAATATCAATGTATACATTTGAAATGATTTCATAATATATAAATCATATCTATATCTATAAAAATATTAAATAAATATATCTATAAATATTAAATTTATTTATTGTATAAATATATATATATATATATATAAAACTATATAAAAAAATATAAATAATAAATAAACGTATAATAAATATATAATATATATTGTTTATATATATATAAATATATAAATATATACTATATATAAATATATTTATATATATAATCATATATCAAACAATATAAATATAAATATATATAAAAATATATAATATATACATACATATATATAGATATAGATATATATATATATATATATATAATTATAAAAGAATATAAAATATATATAAAATGTTGTTGTGTGTGTGTTGTTGGTGTGGGTGTGGTTGTTGGTTGGGTGGGTGGGGAAAAAGATGGGTTGTGTGGTGTTTGTATTTATATAAAATATATTTATATAATTAAATACAAAATAATAGTGTTTGTGGTGTGTGTGTTTGTGGTAATATATATGTTAAAAAAAGATAATTTATGAAACTGATTAATCAAAAAAAAAAAAATATTAAATATAATAACTATATATCTAAAAGTATAAATAAACAAAATAATATAAATAAATATAAATATATTATACTTAAATATTTAAAAAAAATAATATTTTTTAAAATTTTTTAAAATTATAAAATAAAAAAAATTTTAAAAGATATTTTATAAAGGAAAAATGTTAAAATATATTTAAATATTTTTAAATACCCCAAAAAAAAAAATATTTATATAATAAATTAAAAATATATATTGTATATATAAAAATATAATATATTTTATAAAATCAATATAATATATTTATAATAAAATATATGTATTGTCAAATCCCACCCTATCCTTTAAAATTTATATATATAATCATTTTAAATATATATATATCTAAAAATAATATAAAATGTATTAAAAAAAACTTGTATATAAAAAAAACTAATATAAAAATATAATTTTATATATATATATAATAAATAATAAAAATTATAAATAAAATATATAAATATATAAATATATAAAATTTTAGGCATATATAATTCCGAAAAATGCCCAAACACCTTTTTTTCGCGGTCATGATAGTGATTTATACATTTATATAATTGTACAGGTTTTTAAATGTATATGTGTCCAGTGCTGTATGTTATGATTAAACAAAGCGAATGTTTATTCTCACTAAAGGCAGGTATACTTTTTAGCTCAGCAGCAGAACCAAAAGAAATCATGAAAATACGGAATGCATCTCATCTCTACCTGATTCGGAAAAGGCAGGTGTACGGACGGTGGGGGTCACCGAGATGAGGATGGGGGAGGGAGGAGGCGCTCTCACCTGTTGGTATATAAGGAGGATTCTGAACCGAGGCTGCACCAGTTATCGCCGCGTACCCGTCGTGAGAGGGTCTCCACGTGTTTTCATTCGCTCCCCATGTGAGAAACTAATAGTGTAGGATCTTTCATCCGTTAGAAGTGAATCACATATTGATAAATCAACGCGAAATCTGGCATGCGTTTGAACTTTTTAAAGAATAAGACATTAAATTTTTTTTGGTGATGAAAATTACTTAATCCGGTACTACAAGATAGTATGACAATGGAATGAAAAGTAACATGGTTTGGTGTAAGTGCGGACGGTGTGTTCACATCCAATCCTAATAATGACTTATTAACAGCATTATTTGTGAAACAGAGCTAAAATCAAAGAGAATACATGTCGGTATCTAGTAATTGTGATATGACACTACCTAACATGGCAGCTTATATGATTTCCCGCATTCAGACAGTCACATTGAAGAAAACGATAAATCATATCGACGTAGAACTGGAATCCTCTTTCATTATTTTGTATATATGCAAAGATAATTTATGAAATTTATTCAACGACAGAAGCAATAGTAGTCCTAAAAGGAGGAATTTATGCATAAGTCGAGTTGAAAGCTGTCGGAAACATTTGCCGCCTGTTTTATCCATGTGTTTTTCAAATAGACACACAAACACACATGCACATGCACACGCACACGCACACGCACACGCACACGCACACGCACACGCACACGCACACGCACACGCACACGCACACGCACACGCACACGCACACGCACACGCACGCACGCACGCACGCACGCACACACACACACACACACATATATATATATGAATATATATATATATATATATATATATATATATATATATATATAATATATAAATATTATAATATATATATATATAAATATATATAAATATATATAAAATATATATGTATATATTATATATAGATGTGTGTGTGTGTTGTGTAATATTTTGTGTGTATTATATATATAATAGTATATATATAATATATATATATATATGTATATAAATATATAATATAATATGTATAATATATATATATATATAAATATATATAATATAAATATATATATATAATATATATTATATAAATATATAATACACACACACACACACATACATACACACACACACACACACACACACACACACACACACACACACACACACACACACACACACATATTATAAAAATAAAATATATATTAATATAATATATATGCATATATAAATAATAAATATATATATATATATATATAATATATATATATATAAAATATATATAATACACACACACACACACATACACACACACATATATATATGTGTGTGTGTGTGTGCTGTATCCAAGCATCTGTGACATCTAGCATTGACGCTATGTTATCACGTCTTGTTATTCCTTTTGTTCTTTCACTTTCTTCTTGTGTCATTGTTTGAAGATGAGTTTTTTCAATATACGTTACCAATCTACTTTATCTCAATCTTTGCATAACCTCTCTTCTCTCATCATTTATTATATAGAGAAGGCCATTACAGGCTTCTAGCTGCTTAACTGTAAGGTTTTCAATCTATTTCAACCTGTTGTTGATAAATCCCATACGACAGGCGAGTCTATTCAACAGCTCATAATGCTGCACCATATAGTTTACATCATATCTATCTATCTATCTATGATATATATCTATATCACTCATTACTCATATCTAGATGTTCTAAAAGAATTCGTTCGACACCTAATCATGGTCTAATGTGTGGCCCTAGAAAAGAACAAAAGACGACTGAGCCTTAATTCTTCAATCTCTCTTTCTTTCATCCATCTCTATTTCTTTCATCCATCTCTATTTCTTTACTAGTCCTCTCTTCTCTCTCTTTCTCTTCTCTCTCTCCTCCACTCTCTCCCTCCTTTTTCCCTCCTCTCTCTCCCCCTCTCATCTCTCTCCTCTCTCTCTCTCTCGCCCCTCTCCTTCTCTCATCTCTCTCTCCCCTCTCTCACTCTCTCTCTCTCTCTCTCTCTCTCTGTTCTCTCTCCCCCTCTCTCTCCTCTTCCCCTTTCCTCTCTTTATCTCTCTCTCCTCTTTTCCCTCTCTCTCTCTCTCTCTCTATCTATCTCCCCTCTCGTCTCTTTCCTCTCTCTCTCCTCTTCTCTATCTCTCTCATCCTCTCTCTCCCTCGCTCTCCTCCTCTCTCTCTCTCTCTCTCTCTCTCTCTCCTCCTCTCTCCCCTCTCACCCTCTCTCTCTCTCTCCCCTCCTCCCTCCCCCTCACCCCTCTCTTTCCCCCCTTCCTCTCTCCCCTGTCTCTCTCTCCTCTCGCCCTCTCTCTCCTCTCACCCTCTCTCGTTCCTCACTATCTCTCTCTCTCCTCTCTCTCTCACTCGCTCCCTTTCCCCTCCTCTCTCCTCTCTCTCTTCTTTAAAAAACTTCTCTCTCTCTCTCTCTCTCCCTCTCTCTCTCTTTCACTCTCTCTCTCTCTCTCTCTCTTT
>NW_028234405.1:28216860-28219360 GCF_977035675.1 Penaeus japonicus
AAAAATGTGTATTTTAATACACATTCCTACATCTGTTTCAATTACCTCTTACTATAGATAGGCTTTGTTTGTTACCTTTTTCCAGTATACTTGACGCTTTTTTCCTCTGGCTCTTCCTGGAACTCCCGTTAACTCTTGTCCCAGAGGAGCACCAGATCCCCGTTTCTAATGAACGTAATCTCCTG
The DNA here is from genome assembly GCF_977035675.1 of Penaeus japonicus. Taxonomy (NCBI): domain Eukaryota; kingdom Metazoa; phylum Arthropoda; class Malacostraca; order Decapoda; family Penaeidae; genus Penaeus; species Penaeus japonicus. The sequence goes on from NW_028234405.1 coordinate 28,217,046, forward strand.
CAGCAAGCCTTATACTCATATAGTCTGCCAAAGAGGAAGGGGAACAAAAGAAGGAGAAAATGTAAAAGAGAAAGAGAGAGATCCTCTTGATATTGCTCCTTGCCTGCTTAAGAGTCTGAGCACATTTAATTTCCATGTCCCATCCCATGCTTCCTCCTTCGCTGCCTCACCACAGCCGCATTGAGGGTGATACCGACACGCAACGGGATCCAGACGAACGAGATCTCAGGTCCCTGGCCTCGCAACTTCTGAGCAATCAATCGGCGCTCAAATACAGGTCCCTTGCTATTAAGTGAGTCTATGCTCCCCTACTTTCGACAAAGAAGAATGAGTCTTTATTAATGATCTCAATCTTTCTAAGTGCAGTTATTATGAACCATAACTCGATGATATACAATTACTCAGTTTTATCTCATTGCTACCGGTGACCACGCCACTCTTGGTGAACTGTCTGATGGTAATCCCACACCCTGCTCTGCCATCCTCTAGTACAGATCTACCACAGTAAACAGGAGCAATATCAAGGCGTGTTTGACGCTTGACTTAATGACCACATCTTGCTTTAAGTTGACATGGTTCATACATCATCTTATTCCTACAAAGGGGATCTATATCTTCATTAATCTCATGATCCTCCCATGGTGGCACTTTGGAAGATGTCTGAAGGAAATGAAAACAATAATCAATAATATTTCTCAGCTCTTTCATATATCCTCGCTTGCCTTGTCTGTGAGAAGTCCTGATGCTGTTAAGGCACCTGGCCATATCTCTCACTTTTTTTTTCACACTCATTAACCTGTTGGCCGCTATGACATTGATCTTGCTCACTCTGCGGAGTGCTTTGCAATCCTGTCTCGATTCTCTGCATAGCTTCATTCTGCATGGTCCCAAGCTTCCGGAGCTTCCCCTGACAGGCCAAAGAAAGTGCTGGTGCTGCATAATCCACCAGAGCTCTTACTGTACTAATGCAGACAAGCCTCAGCAGAGGCACCCAAGCTCTTATCCCGCGACAAGCAAGTGCCCTGAGCGGCCGCAGTCGTTCCTTGCACTAGGTTAGTACGTGAATTACTTTAGCATCTTTGCTTAAACCAGTGTATACACCTAGGTATGTATATGTCAACACCTTTTCCCCTGGATTGTCGTTTACCGTCACCTCACTGTTTATTCTGAAACTTTTCTCCCAATGTTTGAGCAACACTAGTAAATCTATTCAACATATATAAAATTGTCTGGACGCCCTGAGGATATTTCTCTGAAGCTATATTGGTCCTTACCATCTGACTTACATAAGCTTCTCTATCTGACCTATAGATACCAATTCATCTCAGGACTTCCCTATTACACTTTACTTTGTCAATACATGCTTACTTATTCCCCATTAGCTTTATCAAAAGCTCCTTGTAAATCAATAAGGACCCTGCACCAGTAAATAAACACTGAATTACACAATCTGATGTTTATCGTCAATGATGTACATCAATTCATTGTACATATACAGGTCTGTAACCGAACCCCCAGATGACTTTAGGATAGGTATTATATGGGCTTTTCTTCCAGGCCTTCGGTAATCTACCCTCCTAATAGCTCATATTAGATAAGTCTAATAAAAGACTATTCTCAAAGCTTACTAATGAATTTAGAATATTATACGTTCACGTGTAGTTATAATCTAACAGGATACTACAGGATGTCCCTTTCTTTATGTTTCCCATGCGAACAATGCGACAGGAAGACTTTCGACTGCATTTAGGAGTTCGTGGGTAGATCGACTCTGACAGGACACTGCAGTAATGTTTCAGAATGAAACTAATCGTCACTTTCTCGCAGCTTCCCATGCAAATAAAGCGTCAGAAGTACTTTGTGGCAGTGAAACTAGAGAAGATGGCTTTGCCCATTCCTCAGTATGTTTGTTTGCCTCCCCCTCTGGGAGGAGGTTGTTTGTCTTGTCCCTCACCTGGTTCACAGGGCACCAAATTTCTTTAAAATGTTTACTTTACTCAGTATTTTACGCAAACTCTAACCATTACTTTTCCCTTACTTCCTTTCTTTTCCCCCAACACATCTTTAATAAGTTAAGGAGTATGTCTTCATCTTGTTAAGTGCCTTATTTCCTTGCTCTGTATATCTGTTCCTTTCTGTGTGATTTAGCCTTTGTAGGTAAAAATCTTTCCATTGCACTTAACAAATGTAAACTTACGAATGTGTAATATCTGTACCATCTCTAATATCTGAGTAATGTGTCTACCTATTTAGCTAAGGTTAACTTAACAGTTCACAAAGAGTGAAGGGGTTACCACTAGCAATGGGATAAGAGT
>NW_028234405.1:28234360-28236860 GCF_977035675.1 Penaeus japonicus
GAAGGATATTAGTACATGGTGCCCAGCACCTAAGCGCCGCCCTGAAAGAGCTCTCATGACAGAGTCTTGCCTTGGTCCAGCTAGGAGTTATTCAATCTCAGAGCGGAAGGTGAGGTTCTCATCAACCCATACCCTCAAGTATTGGAAGACGTGAACCCACTCTAGTTCTAACCCTCGAACTCACAGTCTTTAGTCGCGGACATCATGTTTCAGCGCCATTGCCTTCGATTTGGCTGCTGATATCTTAAGCCCGACTCTGCGGCATTTCTCAGACATTAGGGGCAAATGCCTGGAAAGGTAACCTTGGAACTTGACTCTGGCAGTTCTGTTCCGAAAATAGTCACCAATCCAGGGAAGAAGTCTGCCTTTGACTTCCTTGCGGATCAGGGTCTCCTGAATGGCGAGCGGGCTCGCCAGTTCAAAAGCCTTCTCCAGGTCCAGGAAGACAAGGACAGTGCTGGTGTTGCTGATAGTGCTCAGTAAGGTGGCGATGCTGTGAGCAGTGCTCTTACCCCTTGTGAACCCATGTAAGACTGTAGGTATTCATGTGGAGGTCCCAACTTCCATTGGAGCCGGTTCAGTACCATCCTCTCTGCCGTCTTTCCCAGACAGCTGAGTAGAGAGATGGGGCGGTACTGTCCTGGCTCCTTTGGTTTAGGGATGGTAACTATGTCAGCCCTCTTCCAGCACTGTGGTAGCGAGGAAGTCTCCCAGGACTTGTTGATGAGATGCAAGACTGCAAGCTCACCTTCATGTCCTAGGTGGGAAATGATGGGGTAGGAGATCCCATCACAACCTGGGGCTGACCGAGAACTGGTCTTATATGTCCGCCGTAATTCCCTCAAAGAGAACATGGCATCAGCATCATCAGGCTCGACCGCCTTTTCTCTGATGAGAGCATGCCTGCCTGGAAGCAATTCCTCTTTGCATGCCCTCAACTCTGCTGGTAGGCCGGCGCAAATTATTCTGGCAGAGAACTCGAGTGCCAGTCTCTCCGCCTTCGACCGCGGGTCATGGTGGGTCTTTCTGGGGGCTGAGCGATTTGTGGCCTGTCTGATACGGTTCCACAGCTCTAAAAGGGAGGTTTGGTGGTCAAAGGACTCACACCAATCCTGCCACTTTTCCTGCTTTACCCTCTTAGCAGTCTCCTGAGCATCCCTGAGAGCTTCTCTCAAAAGAGCGTGGTTCTCAGGGGTTCTCTGTCTGTGGAATTGTCTTCTGCACATATTGATTCTGTGGTTGACCTCCTTAATCTCATCATTGTAGTACCAGGCGTCTTTGAAACACCTGGACCACGGACGAGTTTTGGGGATGGTCTCTGAGGCTGCCTTGTTTATGGCATTTACTAGTCTGGCCTTGAGTATATCCACATTATCGTTAAGTGAGTCACTGGTTCTGAGGCACCTGGCCAGGGCCTCCTGGAAAGCTTTCCAGTTGGCCCTGTCCACCTCTGAATTTTATTTTAAATTTATTTAGGCTAGAAATATTTCTAAGATGTTGGGGCAGATGGTTCTAATTCATTGGTCCTCGGATCTCCATATTTCTTGCCCCTGTTTTCGTATTTGATCTTTTGACATACAGAGATGTATTTTGTCTAGTGTCGACTCCTGTTAAACTGGCTATTGTTTTTGTAGGTAAAAGCCAATGTGGATAATTTCCTTGTATAATTTTGTGGATTAGTATACTTGTGTCATAATTGAATTTTGTTTGATTTTTTACCATTTTAGTTTCTTTATGTGTGGTGTTATGTGGTCGAATTTGTATACATTTCATATTGCTACTCTTGCAGCTCTTGTAGTTTTTGCGTTTTTTGTATTTTTGTTTTGTTTGTTGAACCCTAGATGTTCAGGCAGTAGTTAATGATTCTGAGGGCTAGTGTTTGTACAACAGTGATTCTTGTTTCTGTAGAGATTTTGTCTTTTATGTGATTTAGGTATATCAAAATGCCCATTACTTTCCTGTAAATGTGGTCAATATGTGTTTCAAAAGTCATGTATCTGTCTATGTATACTAGATTTTTGACTGAGGTGCATGGTTTAATGTAGCAACCTCCGAATTCTATAGTTGTATCTGTGGGGATTTTGGCAATGTTTTGATGGCTGCCTATGAAAATGAATTGCGTTTTCTGTGGATTCAGTTTCAGACCATTTCTGTCAAAGTAACTCTGCTTCTGTGAGTCTGTTTAGTATCTTCTATTAATTTGTTTAAATTGTTTACTGGGGCTGCGTGATCGGCGTACTGAGTAAGAATACAGTTTTTTGCAACTGCCGACAAGTCATTAATAAATATAGTAAATAATATTGGGCCTATTATGGAGCCTTGTGGAACACCAAATGAGACGCTGTTTTAAAGATAAATTTGCACGTATTTTGACAGACTGAGTTCTGGCGGATAAGTAATCTCTAAACCAATAGTTATCAATTCCGTGATTTCTTAGTTTGGTGAGAAGAATTTCATGGTTAACACTGTCAAAGGCCTTCGACAAATCACACAGAATGAC
>NW_028234405.1:28249360-28251860 GCF_977035675.1 Penaeus japonicus
TCCTCTCTCTCATATTTCTACCTCCTTTTCGTCTCTGCCTCTTTGTCTATAGCCTTTCCTCTCTCTCTCTCTCTCATTTTCTCTGTCTCTGTCTCTCTCTCTCTCTCTCTCTCTCTCTCTCTCTCTCTCTCTCTCTCTCTCTCTCTCTCTCTCTCTCTCTCTCTCTCTCTCTCTCTCTCTCTGTCTCTCTCTCCTTGTTCTGCCTTTCTTCCTCCTCACCTTCGCTTTCCTCCTCGCACACCCGGCTCTTTCTACTTCCTTTCCTCTCCGCCTCCTCGTTCTCTCTCACGCACAGACACTCAAGCGCGCAATTATACATTCACAAAATGGGTACATAACGACATGCTGAGACTGCAATTCCGCGGATATTGAATTTCCGGTGAATTGAGGCAAAAAAGAAAATTAAAGATGTACGTGAATACGTGTCTTATACGAACACGGGGGTCAGGGTGGGCGACAGGGAGACATTTAGTCATCAGGAGGCCCTACAAAGACGTTTTTTTATCCTGCATTTGGTGAAAGAAATAAAAGGCATCCGAGTTCTGATTTTGCAACTGTAACTGGGAAACTATATCCTATATCCATATCTCGTTCTCCCGGCCAGTCCTTTAGATATCCCCTTCATCAGTATCCCCATCGTTTCTTTATCTGTCTATGTATCTATTCACCTATTTATCTATTCATCTGTCTATCTCATCCCTCACACTTGCAGTCGTGCGTACATATAGCAGTAAAGGTTTATATATTTGTCTGTATGTGTCGTTAGGAGTCTGAAGGCGGTCTTATAAAAGTGAAGAGCACTCATGCTTAAACTAGGCACGCCTATAAAACACAGGATGATGATAATGATGATGATAACAATGATGATGACAAAGATGAAAATAATGATAATAATGATATTGTGGTGATGTTAACGAAGATGAATACTATTAATGATAAGAGTTGTGATAATTATGATTCGGTTAACAATGAAAACCAATCTGATTGGTGATGTTTACGACGATGATAACAACACTAATCATGACGATTAAAATGATGATAATGATGGCGGAGATAATAATAGGAATGATAACAATGATGATGTGGATGATAATAATGATGATAATAATGATGATGTTAATGATGATAATATTGATGATAAGAGCAATGATGATGATGTAATTAATGATAATAATAATAAAATGATAATGATGATGATAATAAAAATTATAGTAATAATGATAATGATAATAATACAATAATGATAATGATTGTAATAAGATAATGATAAAAAAGGAGAGAAATGATGATGATGATAATGTTGCTAATAATGTAATGATAGATATGATAACAGTAATTATAATGATAAGGATAATGATGATAGGTGTATTGGTAATCATAATGATAGGGATAATAATGATGATAATGAAAACAACAAAAACAATAATGATCATAATAATAGTGATAATGATAATAATGATAATAATAATAGTGATAATGATAATGGCAATAACAATAATGATAATGATGATAATAATAATAATAATAATGATAATAATAATGGTGATAATAATAATGATAAGGATAAGGATATTAGTGATAATGATCATAATGATCATAACAATGATAAGGACAATGATACTAAGAGTGATGGTAGTAATGATAACAATAATAGTGATGGTAATGTTGCTAATAATAGTAATGATAGCAATGATGGTAATGACAATGAAGACAAAGTAATAACAATGACAGTAATGATAATGATAAGCATACCAATACTGATACTAATGATAATAATTATGATGATAATAATGATAATGGTAACAATAATGATAGTAGTAATAACAATAATGATAGTAGTAATAACAAGAGTAATGATTATAATACTAATGATAGTCAAAATAATGATAGACATAATCATGATAATGATAATGACAATAATAATGAGGATGATAATGATAATAATAGCTATAGTAATGGTGATAATAATGATAATATTAGGTAATGATAATGGTAATGATAATAACAATAACCATGTAATGATAATGATAATAACAATAATCATGTAATGATAATGATAATGATAATAACAATAACCCTTTTCGTGACGCGAGAGTATATATGCCGTCAAACTTTTGCGTCGGTAAACTGTTCTGTGAGTATATATGCCGTCATAACCTGTCTCATGATCTAACTTTGATTTGTTATTGAGATATTTGGTAAAATCTTATGCAACAAACGCTGTACAACAACTCCCTTAGTCTCAGCTTCAGACCTCTACTCCGTTTACTTATCTGGGCTGTCAGTCAAATTCACACGTGTTAATCGCCTCAGGTCTGCAATCTACTGACAAAAGATGCCGTGTTTACTTTGGAGGAAAACGTATTCCCATGCACTGTGTGTGTGTGTATGTGTGTGTGTGTGTGTGTGTGTGTGTGTGTGTGTGTGTGTGTGTGTGTGTGTGTGTATGTATGTATGTATGTATGCATGTATGTATGTATGTATGTATGTATGCATCTAT
>NW_028234405.1:28286860-28289360 GCF_977035675.1 Penaeus japonicus
CCGGCGTAGTAGCAAACAAGATAATATAGGAGTATAGGTTTCTTAGTTCAACAAGTGCCATTGCTCGAAAAGAATATTAGGGAATTCTAAAGTGTGAGCAAAAGAATAGTTTCTGTTAATATTGAACTAAACAACAGCAAATCATAATCCTAAAAATTTATCCAAGTATATGCTCCTACCTAGCAGTTATGTCAGAACTCGACTGAGCCGAGATACGAGAGCTTCTATGATAAGGATGCTGGTAAGCAGCTAACCCCGACTTTAGAGCAAAAACCCATTTTACCATGATTATGGGGGATTTTAATGCCAGATAGGAATAAAGGGAAGATAGAGAAACACTCGGTTGGGAAACACAGAATAAGCACCAGAATGAGATGAGGGCAAAAGATGTGCTAATAGAATTCGCTGAAGCTCGATCCCTTAAAATTATGAATACATTCTTCGAAAAGAGACCTGGAAGGAAATGGACATGGAAATCATCATCCGGCATTAAAAAGGAAATTGACTTCATAATCACCAATAGGCGCGACATTGTACAAGACAAAACCATTATCAATAAAGTAATTGTCGGTAACGACCATAGACTAGTCAGAAGTAGAGTAAAATTACAGCTAAGAAGGAAACGAAATAAGCTCATACAAAAGCCTCTCGTTAATCTAACTAACATTAAGAACAGGATGATGGAATTCAGTATTAACATCCGAAACAAATACTCAGCTCTCGAAGAAGTTATTGACATAGACTAAATGAACGACCAGTTCAGTGAGATATTAAAGGAAGCTGCACTTGAAATAGGGGGTAAAGACGAAAAAGAAAGGTTCAGCAAGCTTTCGGTAGAGACAAAAAAACTTATGAAAGAGCGTAGGGACATGAAAATAACATCAATCAGAGCTGACTAAGACGATAAACAAGAAGAAGAAAGAGGATGTACGCAAATTTAATAACATAAAAGAAAAAATAAATGAAGTACCTTCTGCTTGCCGGCACCAGCCTTAGATGGCAGATCAAAGAGGAGGCTGGAAAAGGGAAGGAAAAAACCAAATGGTTCATGACCAGCCTGTAAAGAAACCTAATGGAGAACGGTGACACAATAACTAAATGAAATTATCAAAGTAATAGAAGTACTTCTATCGCGAACTTATACCACTCAAACGCAATCAACCACGTACGGAGACAAACACAACCACTGAAGATAGTTCACAAAATCCATTACGCATAGAGCCGAAGTAAATAGGGACACTAAAAGGCATGAAATGAAAAAAAAAAAATACACACCAGGACGAAAGACGGCATTAGTGTAGATCTTATTCAAGAATGCACCGGAAAGAAGATTGCAGGGCAGTAAAACTGCCAATCTTTTTCAGATGTCTAAGCGTTGGTAAACAAACGCTAAATCCTGGAAAAAACGCCAGTAATACACCATAATACTCAAAAAGGACAGACACAAATTAGACTTAAAGAATTACCGATCTATAATGCTCCTGTCAGTAATCTAACAACTATCCACAAAAATCCTTACAACCCATATCACTAATACATTAGATTCAATTCACAACCAGCCGGAATAGGGCAGGGTTCCGCAGTGGAGATTCTCAACTACAGACCATATCCACACCACTAGAACCTCAATAGAGGGAGAAAACAAAACGAATATAGGAAGCCCCTGTGTATGGCATTCGTACATTATGAAAAGGCAATTCGATTCGGTACAGATATCTTAGTACTAGATGCAATTTCGTAAACAAGGAAGTAGAGCATCAGATCATATAATTGCAGAATTATTTAGCAAGCGATATATATAAAGATGCGTACAGCGACCATCAAAATAAAGCCCCCCCAATCTAAACCAATAAAACTACAATAAAAAAGGGTGTTAGGCAGGGTGACACCATTACTAGAACTCGAAGATGGTATTTTATCAGCTGAGCGGGGAGCGAAAGTATTCAAGAGTTAGATTGGAAGGAGAAAGGGACTAAATGAGGCAATGAGCGACTTAAGCATTTTAAGATTTTGCAGATGATCATTGATTTCTAGTTCAGTGAAGTCAGCAGATGGAGCTAACAACAATTACTGAAGCAATTTAAATAGGGGAAGTCTGAAGGATTAAGTAAATCTACAAATCCAATACAGGGCGAGGTACTAGAAGCAGTGAACGAATATGTATACCTAGGGCAACTCATCAAAACGAGTACATCCTGCGATGCCGAGATAAAATGGCGAATCAGGCTAGGTTGGAGTGCCTTCGGTACACATAGTAATATATTACGAAGTCGTCTGCCACTATGTCTAAAGAGAAAGATTTTTTTTACCAATGTGTCCTCCCCGTCATGACATATGGGTCTGAAACATGGACTACGACCAAGGCACTCAAGAGGAATGTAGTAATTGCTCAAAGAAGAATGGAAAGGCTTATGCTAGGAGTTGGCTTAAGAGACAAGAAAAGAGCCATATGGCTCAGGCAACAAACAAAGGTAGAGGATATACTCAAGAGCATTAAGAA
>NW_028234405.1:28306860-28309360 GCF_977035675.1 Penaeus japonicus
TTGGCCGCCCTCTCCAAAACCTCCTCCTTGACCGCCCTCTCCAAAACCTCCTCCTTGACCGCCCTCTCCAAAACCTCCTCCTTGACCGCCCTCTCCAAAACCTCCTCCTTGACCGCCCTCTCCAAAACCTCCTCCTTGACCGCCCTCTCCAATACCTTACCGCCTCCTTGACCGCCCTCCTCCAGCCCCTTCCAAAACCTCCTCCTTGACCGCCCTCTCCAAAACTTGCCGCCTCCTCCTTGACCGCCCTCTCCAAAACCTCCTCCTTGACCGCCATCTACAAATACCTCCTCGTGTCCGCCTCTCCAAAACATCCTCCTGACGACCCGCTCCAAAACCTCCTCCTTGACCGCCCTCTCCAAAACCTCCTCCTTGACCGCCCTCTCCAAAACCTCCTCCTTGACCGCCCTCTCCAAAACCTCCTCCTTGACCGCCCTCTCCAAAACCTCCTCCTTGACCGCCCTCTCCAAAACCTCCTCAATGCATCACAATCACTCCTAGATTCAAATCGCAGCGTTTTCAACTGTATTCTAGCATTTGTTAGTATCATTTTTATCCTCATTATGATAATTGTGAATGATGCTATCATTACATCTATGATTATAATTTTCATTAATAGTTGTTGTTGTTGTTCTATTAGTGTAGTTATGATTGTTATCATTACCACTTTTGTTTCATCATCATCATTATCATCATTTTCATTTTCATTGGTATCATTATCACTGTAATTGTTATCGTTATCATTAATATTGCTATTATCTTTATTATAATTATCAGTATTGTAGTAGTAGTATCATTATTATATTTCCCATTACTATTACTATCATCATCCTTATTACTTCTATCATTATAATTATTATCATCATCATCATCATCATTATCACCATTATTATCATTATCATTATCATCACTATTATCATTATTATATAGCTTCTCAGGCTGGTGTTTTGTCGTAATTTCTGGATAATGAAGCGGGTCATAACTTAAGACCAAGGGCCCGCTCTTCAATCGGCTTTCCTTCACCACGCCCACATTCTTCTCGCCTTCCAATTCCCCCAAAATCTGCCACTGAATTTGTCTTCCCCCATGCTTTCACTTTCTTATCAATTAACTTCCTCTTCATCGATGCTTTAACTCTAATCAAAACCATTCTTCTATTTTTCACATACCATGCCAAGTTATTTTCCTCACTTCTTATGCAATCCGCACATGAAATCAAGCCTCCACCGCCTAATTTCCTTGGTGTATATAGTCTGTTCACATTATTTAACATTCGGAATGCCATATATTGACACCTCTCTCGATTTCCTATATAATCCATTCAATTCCAAATAATTGACAAATAACAACCGTCCAGGTTTTAATGGCAAGAACTTTATTTTCACCATTCAGCTTTGACTTCAATTTAGGACATAATCTATTATACTCATTTTCAAAAAATTCTTTCATTTCTTTTTCCTTTTTTCGGTCTCAAGTATCCCCAAATATTTATAGCCACCTCCCTCTGTTCCTCATGATTTGTCTAGCAGGGACCTCACTTCTATCTGTTCTTGTTATATTGCCCTTTCTCATAACTAATATGTTTATAATACCAAATGTCATACCAATATCAGAACTATGAAGATACTCAGTGTTGACTAATGATTCAATCTGTTTCTTGATTCTTTGTTAACAACCTAAGACCATCTATGAATAAAAAAGGGTAATCCTGATTCGTTTTTTTCTCTCTCATTCGTACCCAGTGCCTGTTCTTCTCAATATAAGAGCCAGTGGAATCTTACATAAACAAATAACATGGCGTCAAGCTGTAACCCTCATTATATTCCTTGCTTTATTTCCACTTCACTAAATCTTGTCCTGCTGACATCAATTGGGTCTTCCAATTCTCAATGCATTTCTCATTGACCAGTTACGTTTCTCGTTACCCCGAACAGTTTCATGCATTCTAGGATCCAAAAATGTGGAACAAGGTCATACGCCTTCAGTAATTGTTAGTATGATGTCTCTTGCGATCTATCAAGACGGTTCTATGAATCAACATATGGTCTTTGGTCCCTTTGCTCTTGCGCCTACAACTCTTCTGCTCACTCGACAGAATTCTCTCTCCTGAAAAACTATACTACTCTCGGCCAAGGCTCTAGTTATCATCTTCCACACGGGTGGTGATCAGCTGCATTTCCTTCTTCAGGATCCTTACCACACAAAAATGTCCTTCCAGACGTCAACCAAGTCGGGAGCAGTTTCTCGTCATTCAAAATAAAGTTTAACCTACGTGCAATCTTCTCATGTAGGCTTGTAAATGCTTATAACCAGTAACCTTGTACACCATCTGATCCAGCAGCTTCCCATCATCATCTTTATCACTATCATTATCATCATTACTGTTATCATAATCATCATTAATATTATTGTTGTTGTCATTATTGTTACCATTTTTGTTATAAATCATAATTTGTATCATAACTTAATGTACAACAGTAGCTGCTATTCAAGTATTCCA
>NW_028234405.1:28334360-28336860 GCF_977035675.1 Penaeus japonicus
TATAGATAGATAGATAAATAGATAGATAGATAGACAGATAGATAGAGAGAGAGAGGGAGAGAGAGAATCAGAATGCTTTTAGATTTATTTAAAAATGATAAACCATGACTTACACACGTGATGACAGGCTAGTGTTATCAAAACTTAATCCCATTCTGCAAGAAGCTAAATGCAAGACGCGTTAGGGAGAGGAATAATTCCTCCTCCAGTAAATCCGTCCAGATAAAATGGTCACTTTCGAGAGTGGCAATCTCGAACCGGGGGAAATATCGGTTGCTGTTGTAGATGAGATAGTCAAGAGGCGAGGTAAGAGGCCAGTTAAGCTGCATAGAAAAGTTGGTATATACGTGATACATGATAAGTCTTTGTTCTGCACAGCGCATGGACAAGAAGCTTTAGTTGTCAAGCATGTGATATACACTTCTCATACATGTTGTTGATTAGTCGTTACTTTTTTCATACGGTATATATTAGGAACTAGATTTGCAGACTTTGATCGTGTGATTATCAGCTGCCTAATCGCCTACATGAGGAAATAAATTTATGTGGTATGATTAATAAAATTCATATAAACAACCAAGGTTTAAAAACTACTACAATCGTGTATCACTATTCAGTTTCTGCGTAATTGCCAGAATCCATTCCGATCGGTCGATGTGGACGACTTCAGAATTTTCCCTTCAATCTAAATGCAGAGTAAGTTTGAAAGAGGATAAAACGCAAAGCTCTCGGCTGACATATCATTGTTGAAAGGGGGCGGCGGCCCCGTGGAATGGGAACTGTTTCTTTCTCAACTGTGTTTGGGCGTATTTGAGTACCTTCGTACGCGCTCTCTTTCCCGAGGAGAGAGTTTCTAGTCCTTTTTCTTGTACAGCTCGTAAAAAAATGTTTATGTATATACACTTATACCCTGTCCAAACACACACACACACACACACACACACACACACACACAAACACACACACACACACACACACCTACATGCATACATGTAAATACTTATACATGTATATGTTTACATTAGAAAATCACACATATGATATAAATTTTCTTTATTAATACTAGTGAAAAGATGTGTATTTATATTTTCTCTATAGTTATCTGTCTATGTATTTTCAACTCGATGTACAATTTACATGTACACATGGAAACACGCACATCTAAAATTACGTATCAGAATCCCTGTAACCATAACCATATAAATGTCTGTTTTTACAGCCTTTCATTTTCATATCTTCATTAAATGATTCTCTGAGGGTGGTGCTTAAACTCCAGTAGGCGTGAGATGCGGGACGCAAATATTATACTCATGGGGAATATCATGCATGCGAATATCTTTTGTTTGATCCTCCAGGCATGGCTAATCTGCCCCTGGGTGGGAGGGAGGGGGTCGGGCTGAGGGTTGTCAGGTTTATCGGAAAAGGTCGTTTAGTTCATTGTGTTTTGGTAAAGTCTGTATCTCCGGATATATGCATACATAATTGTGAGTAAATACACAAATTAAAACACACGCAGTTACTATTGCCCTGGACTCTTTTTGGAGAGGATAGGAGTCTCAACCACGGCAATGAATTTCTCCATCCTCTTCCAGAGAAATCTCGGTAGTATGTGGGAGAGAGATATGTGTGTGTTTGTGCAGATATGTTTGTTTTCGGCGGCGCTTTGAAGGCTGCGGGACGAAATTCAACACTGTAATAATAGTTGATACACGTGTACAGTACAAATATATGTCCAGAAAAATGGACGATATAGATTAGCACTGTGTAGAAAGGGTCTACCCACCGACCCTAACAAGAATAACTAGTAAGGACAACGAAATGTATGTGCGTACATACGTATTCGGTTATCTGCTATGTATGTTTAACCTCCGTGACAAGGACTCAAACTTCTTCCACTCCTGGCGCGACTCAGAGAGAGAGGTACTTAACCAACTGGATCACGCGACCCGAGTAATGCATCGTGTTACTAGAATTAGGAGAGCTACATTGAAATTGCCTCTCTATTCATAAAAGAATGATGAAGTTCATAATCCAATGGCAGATGTACTGTGGTTTATTTACAAGATTGAATAAGGCAGTACGCATTTATATCGCTGTAAAACTGACCTCCCTGATAAGGACCCAAACCTTTGTCACCCTAGGTATGACCCAGAGAAACCAAATTGATTACAAGACCCAACAAAACGGTGGCCTAAGAATGACCGTACGAGCTCCATAAGAATCATGTATTTACTCAATGTTTGTCTATTATAAAGTGGGAGCAAGAAAAAGTCGAAGAACTTGAAGGGGATCCGTCCAATCACGACAGGGAGATCTCAGCAAGCCTATCACCAGAGTAAAGTACAACACATGGATTTCACAAAATACTTTGGGTACTATTTCAAAATGGAAATTTACTTTTAATTATGGATTTGGGAAGGCCAGAAGGTACCTTCAGGAGGTGACTGCAACAGATCTATCAGAATCCTGCTCAGCTGCCTCCTAGTCATCTCTGAGGAGA
>NW_028234405.1:28379360-28384360 GCF_977035675.1 Penaeus japonicus
CCCCTCACGCGCCCCCCTAAGTGATGGCGGTGTTTTCGCTTCGAAGCTCAGGATATTGGCGCTCGAGAAAGCCCCCGTCCTTTTTCTCTCTTTGTTTTTCATCTTTTTTGTCTGTCATTACATCATCATTTCCTAATTCATTTAGCTTTATAATCTGCTTAAATGCCTGTTTGCTCTTTATATATGTACATATTCATGCATTTATACTTACACATATGTACATATATATATATAAAAAATTACTATATAAATATATATATATATATATATATATAATATATTATATATATGTAAATATACATATATAAATATAAATATATATATATGTGTAAATATATAATGTATCTATTATTATAAATATATAATATAAAATATATATATATAAATAAAAAATATATATAAATAATATGTGTGCTCATTTTTAGACAAATTTTCATGATAAGCTTAATAATAAAATCCCTGCTGAAAAAAGAGAAAACAATAAAATTACTACACTGAAAACTAAATATATAGATAGACACAAAGACAATCTTCAATTGACACTCAAAGAATACATAATCATACATTTCTAAAAAAGAGAGAAAAAAAAAATCAAGCTCGTCCAAAGGTTTTTGATTTGTGCAACTGGTGTAGAATCTTTGATCCTTTAAGATTCTTTGACCCTTGTAGGTGGAATAATGAAAGCTTGCAGTGTGTAAGCCATTATTGGTAGTAGAGCTTTGCCTACGAACAAGATAAGTTTATGAAATCAGTAGATATACAATGTTTATAAAAAAAAAAAGGCTCAAAATGGAATTAAGGTATATTATTCGATCAATGATATCCAATTATATATTAGAATCTGTCAGCTGAACATAACGAAGTCACTAAGTGGAATGAGAACGAAACAAATACTCATGATCATGAGTATATAGACCGAAACCTCAAATACTGCTTTCACTCAAAAAAAAAAAAAAAAAAAAAAGGGAAAAAAAAGAGCCTTGACATATGTGCTGCATTCTTTCGTCTCTCGGCACTCTTATCGTCTCTCTCATCTAACTCCTACTTCCCTCCCTCTCCTCTTGGCCCTAGGACTACCAGGTGGACCTGTACCTGCGGCAGGAGTGGGAGGACGAGCGGCTCCGCCACCCCAACATCACCAAGCCGCTCGACCTGAACGACCCCAACCTCGTCAAGGACATCTGGAAGCCCGAGGTGTACTTCCCCAACGCCAAGAACGCCGAGTTCCAGTTCGTCACCGTGCCTAACGTGCTCGTCAGGATCAACCCGGACGGCAGGATCCTCTATATGCTCAGGTGAGGCGACCGCACATCGCTCAAGGGCGCGGCACAGGGGGCGCTGCTACTACGGCTAAATCTGTTTTTTTTTTTCGATCGCTCTCTGTCTATGTATTCCGGGATCGGTCTATATATGTGTATTTATCTCTCTCTCTATCTATATTCATATATATATATATATATTTACAAGTATATGTATCTCTCTTTCTCTCTCTCTCTCTCTCTCTCTCTCTCACTCTCTCTCTCTCTCTCTCTCTCTCTCTCCTCACTCTC
Source organism: Penaeus japonicus (assembly GCF_977035675.1). Lineage (NCBI taxonomy): Eukaryota > Metazoa > Arthropoda > Malacostraca > Decapoda > Penaeidae > Penaeus > Penaeus japonicus. The sequence goes on from NW_028234405.1 coordinate 28,380,911, forward strand.
TGCCTCTCTCTCTAAATATATAAAAAATATATATATAGAAATATATTATATATAATTATATATAATATATTATATATATATATAAATATATATATAGTGAATAAATATGATATATATATATACACACACAACACACAAATATATACTTATATATAGTAATAATAATATATCTAATGATAATATGTATATAGAATATAAATACATATATATATATTTAATATCTAACTATCTATCTATCTATCTACCTATCTATCTATATATAAATATTGAAATTTATAGGATATATATATATTAAATATATATAAAACATATGAATATATAATATTCATATTATATATATATAATAAAAAAAAATAGAATAAAAAATTTTTATAATTAAATATATATATATATAAATATAATATATATATAACATATATAAACTATATATATATATATAATATATGATATATATATAAATATATAATATATATACATGTATATATATCTATAAATATATATATATATATATATAAATATATTATATAAATAAATATACATCCATGTATAATATATAAATACTAAATATATATATAAATATATATATATAATTATAAATATATATTTATATATATAAATATAATATCAATATATAAAAAAAACATATATATATGTAACATGTAATATATATATATATAATCTATATATATATATATATAAATGAATATAAATGTATAAATATAAATATCTAAAATATAATATATATATATTATATAGTAAATATATATATATATATAATATACACATCACACACACAAAAAAAGGATATAATATCTTTTGCATAAACTTTAAAATAAAAGCACCAGATAATTCTACCAACTCATCTAATTCACTTTATGTTTGTTCTATTCTTTTTATATGTAAATTACCTTATGATCTCTTTGATTAATAATTAAACAAGGAGCCTATTTGCTTCAATTACATTAGTACACTTTTAATAGAGAGTAAACAGATGCCACTTACTGACTGCTGTAACTCCGCAGTATTTAAGAGACCAACATAAATATTCTGGCATTTAGAAAATAAGGAAATCATGGGAGTGAGTGAACATAGAAAGTTAACAACACAACTTTCCACAGCGTGAGTCACATGATATATGGGTAAAAATCATATACTACTGTAATTGTATAGAAATTGTTAGATGCCATAGACTATTATTAATAATATATAAATATATATATATAATATATATATATATATAATATAATGTGTATGTCTATATAGTATATATATATATATATATAAATATAATGAAATATATATACATATATGTATATATATATATATATTTATATATTATATATATATATATATATATATATATATGTTAATTATATGTATAATAATATATATATTACATATATTATATCTATATATATATAATATATATATAATATATATATATATTATTATAATATGTATATGAATATATATATATACATATATATATATATATATATATATAGTATATGAATATATATATATATATAGATCTAGATACACCACATACATATATTATCTATTATATATATTTAATATATAACGATATATATATAATATATATATATATATATTATTACGGCACATATGTATAATGAATTATATATATATATATATAGATATATATATATATATATATATATATATATATATATATATCTACCGCCCGTAATTTCATTACAAATATATGGATAAGCTGCCAAACAGCTAGCCTGATGATCATAAATACTGCATTGGCAGTAATTCATGGATTATAATATCTCTATTCAATGGATAGATTGCCGATATCTTTTACATTAGTCATAAGTACCCTTTTTCCTGACAGTAATAACTCATCTCCAGCTGTGCCAGCTACTGCCATTAAGTGACTAAAGTGCGTGAGAAAGTGACGACCAAAACTCAAGGGAGGAAGCAAGGAAATTATATGCGAGTGAACTGAACCTGATAATGATTCTATATTGAACCTGGCGTTTCTATACTCCTGTCAATATGGAAGAAGCAAATGAACTAACACAAATCATAACAATAGGAATAAGATGAAGATAATGATGACAATGATTAATGATAACAATGATAATGATGATAATGATAATGCCAACAACATCAATAATGATAATAATAGTAATAATGATAATAAAGGGGAAAAGGGGCGAGGTTCTCTAGATGTTTCTTATTGGCCTAATATTAATGAAATTTATCGATTCTGTTAGCCTTGCTCTTCTGCCTTATCCGACAAATTTCCTATGAAGCAGCATGCCATTCCCAGCTATCGATTGGCCTCTAATCCAAATATTAAGCTACATTAAAACGCATAGGAAATGAAGTCAAGTTGTGAGCTTTTCTGATACTCACTTCCCTCTACTCGGTCCCCATTACCGTCTGTTGAGGGGGAGGGCATCTACTAGAACTGCCGATCTCCAACGGAAGCCAATAAAAAAAACTATTAAAAGGAAATGGCTTCGAATCCAAAGTCGAAGAGCGCCTGGAAGTATCATTTACTCGCACATGAATAAAAAGAAATGCACATAAATGATTAGGTATATATTTTGATAAGTGAAAGAAAAACAAAAGGAGGAAATGGGTGAATAAATACATTAATGAGAAAGAAGAATAACCAAGTATCTGAATACTGCCAATGTAAAAAACAAACAAACAAACAAAAAAAAACAGTCCGATAAAAATCCCAAACATTAGTGAACACCCGGAAGACTACATTAGACGCGCCCCATGTTTGCTTTCTCGCTTCATACATCGAATGAGACACGAGGAAAGATCGGGAGCTCCAGGATTGGCTACAGATGGCATGATTTCACTGACTTTCTTCCGTGGGCTATGAAGGAGGACGTAGAAAGAAGTTAGGAAAGGGAGGGAGCGAATGAGGGGGGGGGGCATACTACTACTACGACTATTTCTAGTAGTAGCAGTAGTTGCAGTTGTAGCTGTAGCAGTAGTAGAAGTAGTAGTAGTAGGAGGTGGCCATAGGGGAAGAAAGAAAGGGGGCCGAAGGAAAGGAAAGGGAAGGAGGGACGGTAGGAGTTGGTGAGGCAGGAAAAAGGAAGAGCCTGTCTTTCAAGGCGGCTGGTCGGCTTTTTAAAGATCAAAGCTTAACTAAGATGGCATTTTTATTCATGATTTTAGATATATGGATAAGTAAATAGTGAGCATATGATATTAGCTTCTAATAATGATCTGTCCTGAGTCAACTCAAGAAATAGAATCATCCCCTTCTTTCTGATGGTGATGGTGCGGTGTCACAGAACATATCTCCTTCTTTACCGCAAACATATCATGGACTCGACGTCGAAGGAACCATCAACGAGAGACATACAACACAAATGCATATATTGCCCCTCCTATTAGAATGAAACTGCCGCATATCAAAGCAACCGTTAAATTCCTTCATTTCCTAAA
>NW_028234405.1:28391860-28396860 GCF_977035675.1 Penaeus japonicus
AATTGCAAGGATGATTACGAAAGAAGAAAAACTGTTATGAGAATAAAGGGAAGGAGAAAGACTCGAAAGAAGCTGGAAATTTCGAAAACCTTATTTTTTCATTAGAATGTCAATGGAGAATGGTCATCCATGATCATTGCAGCTGAACTAAGTATAGACAAAAATCCCTATCACGTCTGTGCTTTGCATTCCGAGAGAAATTGGATTTTATCATGAAAAGCAGAACATGATAGAATAAGAACGAAAGCATAGCAGTCTGAAGCAGAAGCCAAGCATTAAAAAAGAAGAAGAAGAAGAAGAAAGAAAGAAAGAAAAAAAACATCTTGTTGACAGAAACCAGGAGGAAACCGACTGTCACGGAAAAGTCTATAAGGCAAAGACTCTAATGAGATCTTACGTAATAATCCATTCTTAAAAGGTTTTGAAAATCACATTATTCCACTAATGGCAAAGGAGAATGAAGTTCGTTATTGTCTTCAGGATGCTTGATTCAATATCATTTCAAAGGCCTCCTCCTGTTGGTGACACGGGATTATTGAACGTGGTCTCTCTTCAGATAGTGTATCTTTGCTATAATCTACTTATATAGATATATACAGTACATAAGAATATATATGTATAGACACACACACACACACACACACACACACACACACACACACACACACACACACACACACTCACACACACACAGTACCACAAACACGCGGACACACACACACACACACACACACACACACACACACACACACACACACAGCTCCCACACCCCCCCACCACCCACAACACCACCCCCCCCAAAAATATATATATATATATATATATATATATATATATATATATATATATATATATAATAATAATAATAATAATAATAATGATAATAATAATAATAAAAATGATAATGGTAATGATGATAATAGTAATACTAACAGTAATAAGGATAACAATGATGAAAATGATAAAAATAGTGATGATAATGATAAAGAAAATTATAATAATCTCAACAACAAAGATGATAGTGATAATGATAATGGTGAGAATAACAATGACAATGAAATGGTGATGATAATGATAATGATAAGAACAATGATTGTAATGATGATAGCAAAAATTTTAATGATTGTGGTAATAACGATGAGAATAGGAATAAGTACAATAATAAAGATAATGATAATAATGATAACAATAAAAACAATTATTAAGATAATTAATAATAATTCATAATGCAGATAATGATGAAGTTAGTAATGACTGATTAGATTAATGATAATTATAATGATAATAGAACATCGATTAGTTAATAAGATTCATGATAGTGGATTATATTTAAATAACTTGATATCTATGATGAATCAATGAATAAAACTGAAATTACATAAGTATAATAATGATAGATTGATATTGATGTGAAGTGATTATTGACTTTCGCAAAATTAGTAGTGATACTTACTCTAGCCAATAATGATAATGATGATAATGATAATATCAATGATAACAATAATGATAATAACAGTGATGATAATGAAATAGTGATGATAGTGATGAAAATAGTAATGATAATGATAATGATGAAAATGATAATAATAACAATGATAATGATGATGATAGTAATATCAATAATAAAGATGATAAAAAAGGTAATAATGATTACAACAATAATGATAATGATGATAATAATAATTACTACAATAATAATCATAATAATCATCATGAAAATGATCATGATAATAATGATGATGTTGATAACACTACTATTAATAATGATGATAATGATAAGAATGACACTGATAAAGATAACAACGACGATAATAAACATAGTGATGATGATGGCAATGCACATTGATAATCCGAGGATAACGTTTATCGCCCACTTATAAAAATATATTATAGATATATATAAACACAACCACATGATGATCCACCTCTACTTTCCCCCCCGGCAACAGCTCCTCCTCCTACTACGAATAGCACGACTCAGTAATAACAAGACCATCATCAGTCAGTTAACCTGATAATACAGGCTGATAATGATAATATTACTCCATCATATTGGAGCAGATGTCATCTGTCGGCCTAGTTCTATGGCGTTAAACCCGGGACATTCGAAGCTATGTGGCGAACCCGGTATGTGCTATGGCGAACCCGGCATGTGCTATGGCGAACCCGGCATGTGCTATGGGCGAGACCCGGCATGGTGCTATGGGAGAACGCCCGGCATGTGGGCTAGGATGGCGAACCCGGCATGTGCTATGGCGAAACCCGGCATGTGCTATGGCGAACCCGGTATGTGCTATGGCGAACCCGGGCAGTGGGCTAATGGCGAAGCCCGTGCATGTGCTATGGCAACCCGGCATGTTGCTATGCGAACACCCGGCATGTCTATGCGATCGAACCCGGCATGTGCTATGGCGAACCCGGCATGTGCTATGGCGAACCCGGCATGTGCTATGGCGAACCCGGCATGTGCTATGGCGAACCCGGCATGTGCTATGGCGAACCCGGCATGTGCTATGGCGAACCCGGCATGTGCTATGGCGAACCCGGTATGTGCTATGGCGAACCCGGCATGTGCTATGGCGAACCCGGCATGTGCTATGGCGAACCCGGCATGTGCTATGGCGAACCCGGCATGTGCTATGGCGAACCCGGCATGTGCTATGGCGAACCCGGCATGTGCTATGGCGAACCCGGCATGTGCTATGGCGAACACCCATTGTGCTATGGGATGCTAACCCGTGATGTGCTATGGCGAACCCGGCATGTGCTATGGCGAACCCGGCATGTGCTATGGCGAACCCGGCATGTGCTATGGCGAACCCGGCATGTGCTATGGCGAACCCGGCATGTGCTATGGCGAACCCGGCATGTGCTATGGCGAACCCGGCATGTGCTATGGCGAACCCGGCATGTGCTATGGCGAACCCGGCATGTGCTATGGCGAACCCGGCATGTGCCAACAATTGTTGTCTCGACTACTTGCCGGACGGTTTATGGTAATGACAACAGCAATGATGATAATAGTGATAATAATATCACTAGTAAACATGATGCTAATAATAATAATAATGATAAAGATAAAGATAATTATAAGACTAAAACTAATACCCATAATGATATTCTAGTAGTTATATCAGTGATGATGATCACAATAAAAAAAAAACATATAAGTTATAAACAAAAACAAAAAAGACAATAAGTTTCTGTCAATATCTTGAAGGGAGGAAAGTTCATTGTAACATTCTGACAGAGTTACAGATGAAAATAATGCGTTTCGATTCCATATTAATCGGAATTACATTGTATAATTCTAACGAAGATTCGATCGAAACGGATCAGTTACATTCCTTGCCCTGTGAAGTTTACTTTCCTCTTTACTAAACAACTGCTCCGATCGTCTCGGTGTGAGTCGATCTCTTTGGCCTCCGCCGCGAGCGCTGGCCTTCCATCACTCAGGAACTCCAACTGCGTCGCGCCATGAGAAGCGGAATATAGCCTTTTCATAATGTCCGTAGCCAGTGGGTCTCCGCTCTCCTCCTCTCCTCTCACTCCTTACCTCCCTCCCTCTCTTCCCTCTGCTCCCCCCGGTTTCCACTCATCCCCCCTTTTTTCCCGTCGCTACAGTCCCTCCTCTTGCTGCCCCTCTCACCCTCTTCTGGCGACCCCCTCCTCCCCGCCCCTTGGGCCCGCCCAAATTCCAGGTCCCAACTCTGTGTACTGCTCATTCATCATCCCGCCCCTCCCCTCCCCTCCCGGACCCCATTTCCGTTCCCCCCTTCCGGTCTATCCGCGAAAGAAACGCCTCTCCCTTTGTCTTCAAGATTTAATCTTTATTTGGCTTTACCTATAACAAAATACCTTAAAAAAAAAAATATACTGTGCGATATTTTGGCTTGGATGCTTGCGTAAGCTTTGGCTATTTTTCCCTCCGCACCCTAACATCTCCTGTTCCTCTTGCTGTCTGTCGCTTTGCCTCTTCTCACATCTTCCCTTCTTCCACGTTTGTTGTAATTAACCCCTTCATTCTCTATCTCTTTCTCCATTTTTGGGTGAACTTCCGCCACCACCGAAAAAGCAGAAAAAAACTATCATTCATCATCAGCCTGCATTCCCACCTTCCTCCCCGCTGCTTTCGTCCCAGCTTCATTCCCTTTCTCCCTTCTTTCTCCCCTACAATCAAATTATCCACGCTCTTTCTTTCCCTCCAAGTCTTTTCTTCGATTACTAAGGGTTAAACCCATTACCACACCCATTTCGCCCCCCCTCTCATTCCTCCTCTCTCCTTCTTCCTTTCCTTTTCTTCTTTTTTTGCTTCGCATTAAAAATAAAAATTAAGAAATGACCACCCGAACACCCACCACTCTCTCTAGTTCGCTCATCGCTCTTCTCTCTCTGTCCTCCCCTCACCCCCCATCCATCTCTCCCAGCTCTTCCCCCGCGCCTCTCCCGCTCTTCTCCTCTCTCCCATCACCCACTTCTCCCATCTTGCCCCTCTCTTTTCCTCTCCTCTTCTCCCTCGCTCCTGTCCTCTCCCCTCTCCCCTCCCCACGTCCCTCTCCCTCGCCTCTCGTCTTCCATCTCTCCGCCCGGCTCGCTTCGTCTTTCCTCTCCTTCTCTTCCTCTCTTCTCTCCTGCTTCTCCGTCCCCCTCCTCTCCGTCGTCGCCACCCCGCCCTCCTTTTTCCCTACAGTATCCATCCACCCCGCGGGGGGGGGGGGGGGGGGGGGGGGGGGGGGGGGGGGGGGGCGCCCCTACTCCGCCGCAGCACTCTCCCCCCCCTGCCCCGCGTCTCCCCCCACTCTCTCAGTCTGTGGTGGGCCCCCCCTCCTCCCCTCTCCCCCTCCCGTTCCGCCCCTCCCTCCCCCTATCTTCTCTCCCCTCCCGCCCCGCCGCCCGTCCCCCGCCTCTCCCTCCCCTCTCTCCCTCTTCCTCTCCCTCTACTCATGTCTCCCTCTCCCCCCCGCCCTCTCCTCCCACCTCCCTCTTACTCTCCTCCCCAC
>NW_028234405.1:28412051-28422051 GCF_977035675.1 Penaeus japonicus
GAATACCCGGGAAAGGGAAAGCCTATCAACTCTTTTTGGGCGACAGACCAAATCTCTTTAGCCTTTTCCCTTTTTTTCTGTTCGTATATATGGAAATCTATAACACGAATCTCGACCGCCACAACCACACCTTCATCGCCATGCATGTGAAAACGCTCGAGTGTATTTCATCACGCAGCTCAACTCAATTTGCAAGGCCGATTGCATGGCTATGATAAACAAAATCGTACACAAACGCACATACGCCGGTGACCTCAGTGGCTCCCTCGCACCGGCTCGCACAAACAGTTTCACACAACAGAAAATTAAGCATCAACCGGTATCAGTTCAAATTATACGTTCGCTTTGTTGTTTGATGACTCGTTGCCAACAGATATAAGAATTTCCAGCGCAATTTTCACTGCTAATATTTTTTTGTTCATTCATACGTTCGTCTATTCATTTGACATTTGATTCATTTACTTATTCAACCAATTTTCTTATAATGATATAAACTTAAATTGGCTTTCATTCCTGTTATATCTCCCCACGAGATATAAATCTAGATCCAGAGGATAATGCTGACGAATCTTACTGAGCCTTATGATGTAGTTTTGTAACGTAAAATAATATTAAAGAATGAGAAATAGTAATAATACGTGTATGGCGGAAGAAATAAAAATCATCGAATATATTGAACCCTAATCACTGGATATAAACGAAAGCAAAATAAACAGATGATCAAGCGAAAATAACACTTGCAAGTGTTGCCTGATGTAATCGGCCTACTCTCTCTCTCTCTTTTCCCTTTTGACTGTCAAATATCATCCCGAAAATTTGAATTTCGTTCTTGGGTATTAAGGTCATTACATTTAATTATAACCTGATATTTGACTGTCATCTGGAGACTATTAAGAGTTGTATTTTATGTTGCGCAAACTGGACTTGCCATCTGTTGCCCCAGGCGACGATGCTACATAACCTGTAGTTTCTCTAGAAGTCTTTTGGCCTGGGCTGTATCTCATAGAGAGGTCCGACTCAGGAACCTGATGTAAAAGATCTTCTGTTATGATATTCCATAAGAGAGGGCCTTGAAGTGCGGACTCTTTCCCATTGTATGCTTATTTTAGATGACGTCCACTGAGAAAGTTCTTGAACAGTGTCAGTTGTGCAAAAGCTACTCCTACTGCACGCAATTTCTCAATGAGGGTGAGATGCCATACACGGTCAAGATCCCCATGCAGCTCCTCTGATCTCTCTACCTAAAGGTCGTTAAAAGGTGAAGATCAGCTGCTGAGTGACTTTTCCGAAACCTGTAATGTCTGGGGGTCAGAAGATGGTGTTTTGCAGATGTTCTGTCAATCGTGCAGCAAACAGCTTCTCAAAGATCCTACTGATGACAGAAAGCAAAGATACTGGGCGGTAATTCTCCCTTTTTTTTTTTTTTTTGTGGATGGGGACAACACTGCTAATTTTCCCGATCTTTGGCCGCTCTTAGACTGATGGGCGGGTTGTGTATTTAAGTAAAGGGTTATGTTAGTCCCTTAGCTCATCTTTTGACAAGTATTGGACTAATTGAGTCAGGACCTGTGGCTTTGTTTGACATGCTTTCTAGTTTATCTACTGTGAAGGTTAGCAATTTTGGTGGTGGACAACCAGGTTCAGGGTCTTTTTTTTAGCGAAAAAATGTTGTGCTAGGGTATCAACTTTGGCCTGTTTGCAATCTGTCTATCAGCAGTGTTCAACGAGGGGATGGCACCTTTTCCTTGCTCGACATCCTTTTCTTTTACTAAATGCCACCAGACCTTGTTGCCAAACGACCCATTCTTCGGTTTTGCTTTGATGTTATTTTTCTATTGCTAAATAGCCTGTGTATGGCCAGAACGGTGGCACAGAAGATATTGGTCCCACTTGGCATGGTTCATTTTCTGAACCTCTCTCGGATCAGCTTTTGAAATATCCTCTTTACTTGGTACTTGGATCTGTTTTCTGGTCTGTACCTGTTTGATTTATGATGTCATGTAGCCAGTAGAGGAAGTTGGTGGTTTCTCTTTGTTTTGCTGCTGATGCTAAAGTAGGTTAGGTCTGCCGTGTTCGGAGCGATCTCTCTTGCTACTTCTTGTTTGAATGTTTCTAGGTTCCTTTTTTGTTCAGACGTTTCGTTACTATCCTTGAGTCTTTTCTCCCACTGTGCCTTCTTACCACAGACGACACACCAGAATGCTTGCTTGTAACCAGGCCGTTCACTGAGATAGTATTTGGCACACGAATGAATGAACGAAGTGGAGTGGGACCGGACTGGTGCAGCTCCTGTCTGCCTGTGGCGCCTTGGGCTGGAACCCGATCAGTGTTGTATGTTTTGAAGCTGATGGTACTGATATTAGAAAATTATTATATTCTGAAATTATTTGCCACGAAAAAAGGTAAAAGAGAGAGAAAAAATCTGAAACTCAGGTACACATATTACTTGATTACCAGTGACGTAATGACAAAGTATGATTCGCACGATCTCGAATAGTAAGGTTGGGGTACCACGCCATGTTATGAATGGGTACCAAGCCAGAAAATGTTGCAGTCTACATCTAAATTTAAGAGTGAATAATAGAAAACAGAATGGGATAACAAGTAGTTACCAATGAGTTTATTTTATTCCGAATCATTTTGAAATAGAGGCAATAAACGATCGAGCCATTAGTAAAGTAGTTTCTTTAAAATTATATTCTTGAAGGACAGACACATAATAATTAGGTGGTTTTGTTCCAATTACGAAAATAGGATAGGTAATAATCATTCTTTCTTAACATCAACTAAACGGAATTAAACAGCTACTGTTTTCCCTTAACGCATTGATTTTCAAAGATTTTTTTATGCACTAGTAATTAACCATCATATTTTCATAAAATAGAAAGTGGTACATGTTCTGGTACATTCCTTCCTCCGAGATGGCAATACTGTCTGCATGTATGTGAAGAGTAAGTATGTAATTGTACGGGTACTATATGTATCGAAGGGGTTATGTATGTATGTAATTCTTTTTTTTTTTGTTTCCCTCTCTGTGTGTTTCTCTCTGTAATGTTTGCCTGTCTTGTCTTTCTCCATTACAGATTAAAGCTGACATTCGCGTGCATGATGGAGCTGTCTCGGTTTCCGCTTGACGTACAGGTGTGCACCATGGAAATTGGCTCGTGTAAGTAGGCGAGTAGGTCATTATACAGAGGTAGCATTACATACTTTCATACATACATACATAATACACACACACACACACACACACACACACACACACACACACACACACACACACACACACACACACACACACACACACACACACACACATATATATAATATTTTATATATATATAATAATATAAAAATATATATATAAATATATATATATTTATATATATACATATACAATACATATATATATTATGTATATTATATATATATATATATATATATATATATATATATATATATATACAAATATAATATAGATATATAGGATATATATATATGTATATATATAATGTATATATATTATATAAGATTATATATGATAATATATGTTTTATATATTATAATATAATATTATATAAACACACACACACACACACACTCACACACACACACACCACACACACACACACATATAAATATAAATAATATATATTATCTAATCTTTACCTCAAAATTCTACAATCTAACTAAATAATATATCAAATAATATATAAATAACATAAAAACCTAAAACACCTACAAAACACCATATAATATATATCTAAAAAACTAAAAAACTCTAAATCACACACACTAAAGAACAAACATTATATAACACATTTATAGTGTGTGATTTTGATTTAGTGTATGTATACACACAAACACAAGACACACATACCCAACGTTTTAATTGAATCGGTTTAAGGAAGGCGAACTTTTTCTTTCCCCGCTTTCTTAACCTTCCATATAAAGAGAAAAAGTGTGCACCTGGATTGTATCCTTTTAGCTGGGCGTTCTCGTGACCTTTCCAGGAACGAGAATCCGTCCAATTTCTTCAGTTTGCGAAGCCGCTGATCTTCTCTGGACGCGAGCGAGGAACGGAAGATGTCTCTCGTTGTTTCTCTGTCCCTCTCGCTCTTCTTTTGTGTATCCGGCGGGGAAAGCAAGAAGATGCTTACGGTTGCTTTTCCTCTGTCCCTCCTCGCTTTCTGTTCTGTTATTTTTTTTGTACTCCGGCGGAGAAGGCAAAGACTTCTCTCTCGGTGCTATCTCTGTCCATCCTCGTCTTTGTTCTGTGTTCTCCGGGGAGGAAAGGCAAGCTGTCTTGAGTTTCTCTGTTCCTCCTGTCTTCTGTTCTGTGTATCGGGGAGGAAGGCAAGGATGCTCTCTCGATGCTTTCTCTGTCCCACTCGCTCTTCTGGTCTGTGTACTCGGCGGAGGAAAGGCAAGCTGTCTTCTCCTAGCTTTCCTCTGCTCTCCTCGCTTTCTGTTGTGTACTCCTGCGGAGGAAAGGCCAGATGCTCTCTGTTGCTATTCGGTCCTCTCGCTCTTCAGTTTGTGTACACCGGCGGAGGACAGGACAAGATGGCTCCTTGCTTTCCTCTGTCCCTCCTCGCTCTTCTGTTCTGTGTATCCGGCCGGAGGAACGGCACAAGATGCTCTCTCGGTGCGTTCTCTCTGTCCCTCCTCGCTCTTCTGGTCTGTGTTCACTCCGGCGGGGAAAGGCAAGGACTGCTCTCTCGTAGCTTTCCTCGTCCTCCTCGCTTTTGGTTCTGTGTATCGGCGGAGGAAAGGCAAGACTGTCTCTTCGTGCTTTCCTTCTGTCCCCTCCTCGCTCTTTGTTCTGTGTATCCGGCGGAGGAAAGGCAAGATGCTCTCTCGTTGGCTTTCCTCTGTCTCCTCGCATTTTCTGTTCTGTGTTACTCGGCGGAGGAGGCAAGAATGTCTTCCTTGCTTTCCTTCTGTCTCCTGCTCTTCTGATCTGTGTACTTCGGCGGAGACAAGGCAAGACAGCTTTCTCTTGTTTCCTCTGTCCTCCTCGCTCTTCTGTTCTGTGTACTCGGCGGAGGAAAGGCAGGATGACTCTTCGTAGCTTTCTCTGGTCCACCTCGCTCTTCTGTTCTGTGTATCCGGCGGAGGAAAGGCAAAAGATGCTTCTCGTTGTTCCTTGTCTCCTCGTCTTCTGTCTGTGCTACTCGGCGGAGGAAAGGCCAAGACGCTCTCTCCTTGCTTCTCTGTCCTCCTCGTCTTTGTTCTGTGTACTCCGGCGGAGAAAGGCAAGAAGCTCTCTCGTTGCTTTTTGTCTCCTGCTCTTCTGTTCTGTGTATCAGGGCGGAGGAAAGGCAGACTGACTCTCTCGTTGCTTTCTCTGGTCCCTCCTACACTCTTTCTGTTCTGATGTAACTCCGGGGAGGAAAGGCAAGATGTCTCACTGCTTTCCTGTTCCTCGCTTTCTGTTCTGTGATCCGGGGAGAAAGGCAAGGCTGCTTCTGTTGCTTTTCTCGTCCTCCTCGCTCTTCTGTTCTGAGTACTCGGCGAGGAAAGGCAAGATGCTCTCTTGCTTTGCTTGTCCTCCTCGTCTTGGTTATGTGTTACTCCGGCGGAGGAAAGGCAAGACTGCTCTCACGTTTGCTTTCCTCTGTCCCTCCTTCGCTCTTTGTTCTGTGAATCGGCGGAGGAAAGGCAAGATGTCTCCTTGCTTTCCTCTGTCTCTCGCTCTTCTGTTCTGTGTACTCGGGGAGGCAAGGCACGACTGCTCTTGATGCTTTCTCTGTCCCTCCTCGTCTTTTGTTCTTTGTACTCGGCGGCGGAAAGGGCAAGAAGCTCCATCTCTTGCTTTCCTCTTGTCCTCTCCGCTTTCTTTTCTGTGTACTCCGGCGGAGGTGGAAAGGCAAGACTGCTCTCTCTTGCTTTCCTCTGTCCCTCGCTCTTCTGTTCTGTTGTACTCCGGGGAGGAAAGGCAAAAGAATGCTTTTCGTTGCTTTCTCAGTCCTCCTCGTTTCAGTTTCTGTTGTACTCGGCGGAGGAAGGCAAAGACTTGCTCTCCTTCGTTGCATTCCTCTGTCCCTCCTCCGCTCTTTCTGTTCTGTGTACTTCTTCCGGCGAGTGAAAGGCAAGACTGCTCTACTCGTTGGCTTTCCTCGGTCCCTCCCTCGACATTTCTTTCTGTGTACACCGCGGAGGAAAGGCAAGACTCGCTCTCTCGTTGCGTTCTCTGTCCCCCTCGACTCTCTGTTTATGTGTACTCCGGCGGAGAAAGGCAAGACGCTCTCTTCCCCTTGCTTTCTCTGTCCCTCTCGCTCTCCTTCAGTTCTGGTGTACTCCGGCGGAGGAGGCAAGACTGCTCTCTCGTGCTTTCCTCTGCCCTCCTCGATCTTCTGTACTGTGTACTCGGCGGAGGAAAGGCAAGACTGCTCTCTCCTTGCTTTCCTCTTCCCTCCCTCGCTCTTCCTGTTCTGTGTACTTCCGGCGAGAAAGGCAAGACTGCTCACTCGTTTGCTTTCCTATTCCTTATATATATATATATATAATCTATATATTTATAAATATATTATATATATATATATATATAAATATATGTATAATGTATATATCATAGATATGAAATATACATATACCTTATATATATATATAATATATATATAATATATATAAATATAGGATATATATATATTGATATTTATATTATATAATATATATATATATATATATAAATTATATATATATATATATATATAATATTACATATATATATAATATATATATATATATATATATATATGTCCATATATATACATATATACATACATATACATATACATATCCACACATTTATATATATATATATATATATATATATATATATATATATAAAATTTATTTATTAATTTAATATATATGTTGTGTGGTGTGGTGGTGGTGTGTGTTGTAAATTACAACCAAAAACACACAGACACACATACACAAACGTTTTCATTGAATCTGTTTAAGGAAGCGACTTTTTCTTTCCCCGCTTTCTTAACCTTCCACTTTAAAGAGAAAAAGTGTGCAAATGGAACTTGTCATCCTTTTAGCTGGCGTTCTCGTGACCTTTCCCACGACGAGAATCCGTCCAATTCTATTCAGTTTGCGCAGCGCTGAATATTCTCTCGGACGAGCGGAGGAAAGGCAAGACTGCTCTCTCGTTGCTTTCCTCTGTCCCTCCTCGCTCTTCTGTTCTGTGTACTCCGGCGGAGGAAAGGCAAGACTGCTCTCTCGTTGCTTTCCTCTGTCCCTCCTCGCTCTTCTGTTCTGTGTACTCCGGCCGGAGAAAGGCATGACTGCTCTCTCGTTGCTTTCCCTGTCCCTCCTGGCTCTTCGTTTCTGTGTACTCCGGCGGGGAAAGGCAAGACGGCTCGCTCCTTGCTTTCCGCTGTCCCTACCTCGCTCTTCTGATTCTGTGTACTTCCGGCGAGGAAAGGCAAGACTGCTCTCTCGTTCTTTCCTCTGTCCTCCTCCTCATCTGTTCTGTGTTCTCCGGCGGAGGAAAGGCAAGACTGCATCTGCTTGGGGGTTCCTTTTGCTTCCTCTGTCCCTCCTCGCTCGTTCTGTTCTGTGTACTCGGGCGGAGGAAAGGCAAGACTGCTCTCTCGTTTTCTTTCCTTCGCACTGTCCCTCCTCTCCACTCGCTTCTTCTGTTCTGTTACTCCGGCGGAGGGAAAGGCAAGACTGCTCTCTCCTTGGCTTTCCTCTGTCCCCTCCTCGCTCTTCGTTCATGGACTCCTCCTCCGGCGGAGGAAAGGCCAAAGACTGCTCTCTCGTTCTTTCATTTCCTCTGTCCCTCCTCGCTACTTCTCTGTTCTGTTGTACTCTTCCGCGGAGGAAAGGCAAACTTGCTCTCTCGTTGCTTTCCTCTGTCCCTCCTCGCTCTTCTTCTGTTCTGTGACATCCGGCGGAGAGTAAAGGCAAAGACATGCTCTCCTCATTCCTTGCTTTTCCCTCTGTCCCTCCTCGCTCTTCTGTTATGGTGTACATCCGGCGAGGAAACGGCAGACCTGCTCTCATCCGTTGCTTTCCTCTCTATCCCTCCCTCGCTCTTCTGTTCTGTGTACCTCCCGGCGAGGGAAACTCTCAATCGTTTGCTTTCTCTGTCCCTCCTCGCTCTTCTGTTCGGTGAACTCCGGCGGAGGAAAGGCAAGAATGCTCTCTCCTTGCTTTCCATCTCTGTCCCACCTCCGCGCTCTTCTGTTCTGTTGTACTCCGGCGGAGGAAAGGCAAGAATGGCTCTCCTCCTTGCTTTCCTCTGTCCCTCCCTCCTCGCTCTTTCGCTTCTGTGTACTCCCGCGGCGGAGTAAAGGCAAGACTGCTCTCTTCTCGTTGCTTTCCTCTGTCCCTCCTCCTCGCTCTTCTGTACTCGTTGCTACTCCGGCGGAGGAGGAAAGGCAAGACTGCTCTCTCCTTGCTTTCCTCTGTCCCTCCTCGCCTCTCTTCAGTTCTGTGTACTTCCGCGGAGGAGGAAAGCAAGACTGTCTCTCTCTCTTGCTTTCCTCTGTCCCTCCTCTCGTCTCTCTGTTCTGGTACTCCGGCCGGAGGAAAAGGCAAGACGCTCTCCTCGTATCTTTCCTCATGTCCCTCCTCGCTCTTCTGTTCTGTGTACTCCGCGGAGGAAAGGCAAGACTGCTCTCCTCGTTGCTTTCCTCTGTCCCCTCCCTCGCTCTTCTGTTTCATGTGTACTCCGGCGGAGGAAAAGGCAAGACTGCTCTCTCCTTGCTTTCCTCATGTCCTCCTCGCTCTTCTGTTCTGTGTACTCTCGGCGGAGGAGGAAGGCAAAAAACGACTGCTCTCTCGTTGCTTTCCTTCTGTCCCCACCTCGCTCTTCTGTTCTTCTTGTCACTCCGGCGGAGAAGAAAGGCAAGAATGCCTTCTCTTTCACTTGCTTTCCCTTCTGTCCCTCCTCGCTCTTCTGTTCTGTGTACAGAACCCGGCGGAGGAAAAGGCAAGACTGCTCTTCCGGTCGGTTGCTTTCCTCTGTCCCTCCTCGCTCTCTTCTGTTCTGTGTACTCCGGCGGAGCGGAAAGGCAAGATGGCGCTCTCTCCTTCTTCCTCTGTCCCTCTCCTCGCTCTTCTGTTCTGGTGTACTACTCCGGCGGAGGAAAGGCAAAAAAAAAACAAGACTGGGCTCTCTCGTTGCTTTCCTCTGTCCTCCTCGCATCTTTATTCTGTTCTGTGTACTCCGGCGGAGGGACAAACAAACAGGGGAAAAGGATAAGGAACGAGCTCTCTCTCTTGTTTTCCCTGTCCCTCTCGCTCTTCTGTTCTGTTTTGTACTCCGGCGGAGACAAAGAAAAGGCCAAGACTGCTCTCCTCGTTGCTTTCCTCCTGTCCCTCCTCGCTCTTTACTGTTCTGTGATACTCCGGCGGAGAAAGGCAAGAATGCTCTCTGCTCCTCAACTGCGTTGCTTTCCACTGTCCCCTCCTCCTCGCAGGAATCTTCTGTTCTGGTGTTAATCCTCCGGCGGAGGAAAGGCAAGACTGCTCTCTCGTTGCTTTCCTCTGTCCCTCCTCGCTCTTCTGTTCTGTGTACTCCGGCGGAGGAAAGGCAAGACTGCTCTCTCCTTGCTTTCCTCTGTCCCTCCTCGCTCTTCTGTTCTGTGTACTCCGGCGGAGGAAAGGCAAGACTGCTCTCTCGTTGCTTTCCTCTGTCCCTCCTCGCTCTTCTGTTCTGTGTACTCCGGCGGAGGAAAGGCAAGACTGCTCTCTCGTTGCTTTCCTCTGTCCCTCCTCGCTCTTCTGTTCTGTGTACTCCGGCGGAGGAAAGGCAAGACTGCTCTCTCGTTGCTTTCCTCTGTCCCTCCTCGCTCTTCTGTTCTGTGTACTCCGGCGGAGGAAAGGCAAGAATGCTCTCTCCTTGCTTTCCTCTGTCCCTCCTCGCTCTTCTGTTCTGTGTACTCCGGCGGAGGAAAGGCAAGACTGCTCTCTCCTTGCTTTCCTCTGTCCCTCCTCGCTCTTCTGTTCTGTGTACTCCGGCGGAGGAAAGGCA
>NW_028234405.1:28439551-28442051 GCF_977035675.1 Penaeus japonicus
GCGCCAGGCGGCCGATCGCCACTGCTCGACCGCCAGTTTCCTTAGGGTGCCAGGGGGGCCTGCCTTTCTGTGACTCACCAATTGGCCCTGGGACACTTCCAAGGGAAATGGCTGACATATTCCCTCTTCCTAAGCCATTGGTTCACAAAGGTATGAGTATGATACTCATATACTTCTGCTTTCCGAGTGGGTAGTTAGTACTCCAGCCTCCTTAATTGTCCTCTAGGCCTCTGGTTTTGGAGACCAGGGAAGGAGTCAGAGGTAAGCTTCAAGTGTCATCTTTCAGATCACCACCCACTAGGAAATGGAACATCTCAAGGTGGGATCAGTAATCTAGCTCTTTTCAACACCATGAGGATTCGTATCATTGGCATCCAACTCCCCGAGGACTACAAGATCATCTATGTGGATGTGGATTTCTACTGGAAGAAACACCCAAAGGAAGGCCCAGCATTGCCTGGACCTGGTCTGGACTCAAGATCTCTGCAGCCAAATCAAAAGCCATGGCTCCGGGTCTCAAAAGCCACAATGCATGGCTGTGTATCCAGAGAATTGATCGAGGGTGGTTGCAATACTAAGGGAAGAGTAAGAGTTGTGTCCATGTGGATGCCGGCTTTGTTTTAACAATTGCTTAAAGTGAAATGGCTGTGTTTTGCCAGTTAAGTATCAAGATGGGAAACTAAAGGAAATTGCAGGGTCAAGGAATGCTTTTCAATAAGCATATATACAGAAAGAAGTTCGTAATTAGAATTCTAATTACCATGAGAAACAACTTTCTACAGTAAGGAGAGATCTTATCAAAGGAAAAATCAACTTGTGTTTGTGCTTGTATACATCATACACATTGGAGAGTTTGGCAGAATCCGCCGCTTGATTCACTGTTGGATGCTGCTGCTTTGGGCTTTGGATTCATTCTTCCAACGCACATTGTTTGGTGTGACGTAGAACTTTGCCTGTTGAATGCAAAGCAGACAGTGTCTCATTGCTACAGGCACTATTATAGGAGCTCTAGCCTACTGTATTTTTTTCATTTTGATGCAGTTAGGTTTCATGTATTGCCTTACTTCTCTATCGGTAATTTTTACACCTTTTCTACGTTTTTCATATATGTTTTATAGATATCTATTTTATACAGCTAGCCTTTTTTAATGATATGCTCACTCACAACTAACTCGCGACACGTAATTTGAAGAGCTACCCTAACTCACACATCCTAGAACAAGGAGCATGTCACACATACTGATTGTAGTCCAGCCAGGAACACAACATGGCCAATGACAATATCATCCTCCTGAATGCCGTATTCACCAAAGCACAGAAGATACTTGGTGAGAGTAAAGGCATCTGTATTAACCACGCAGACACATTGCCATTGGTGGATATGACCTTGCAGATAGGCTAGCAGAGCTTGGTAGGACAGAGCCCCCAATTGAGTTGTTTATTCAACCAACTCGAGAACTCATAAGCTGTAGAGAAACAATAGCGGGACAAACCACTGCATTCTCTGCAGCAACGTCATTAGGAGCCGAAGTCATTCTTTACCACTGTGATGTCGTAGACATTACTGGCCTTATCAACTGCTGCTGTGAGCATTACGGAGCCACATTTTTGCACCTTTAAAATGGTGTTGCAGGCTGTGCCACATGGTTTGTATTCATCGTGGAGGAAGCTTTTATTGCCATCGCAAGTCTATACGCAAGGAATACCAGGCCACTCCATCATGACCAGCGCCACAGCAGGAGCCCCTCTCCTGACCCGATCCTTAGTACCTCTGTAATATTTAAGAGTTTGTACCATTTACAATGATAAAACACAAAGCCCTCATGGACCTTCATTCGGTTACCGTAAAACCGATAGTAGTCTTAAAGGGGATAACGGCAGTAATAATTCTTTTCTATCGTTCTTTTCTTTTGTACCATATCATCGGTATCGTATAATCATATAACCATCGCTATTTATATCACCACTAGCATTACCGTTATTGTCTCATTATCATGTCTATCATTTTTCAGGCTCATTGCCATAAAAAAGCATTATCTCTGATATCAGCAGCGGAGTCCTTAACACTTCTGCCTTTTCCCCTACTTCCATCTACTCCTCTTTCTCTTTCTCACCGCTTACTCCCCTTCCTTCTCTTCTCCTTCCTTCTCATCTCAGGTTTCATCTTCAACACCCTCCCTTCCTCCTTCCCCTTTCCCTCTCCCTGCATCCACCTCACCATCATCTACTTCCTGAGCATCATTCTCTTTCAACCTTACTACCTAAACGCCCCTTCTCGGTAGGCTCTAGACATCTGGATGGGCGTGTGCACCGCCTTCATCTTCGCCGCCCTGCTGGAGTTCACCGTCGTCAACTACTACTGGAGGAAAAAGCTCACCAACAAGTGTCACAACCCGTGCCGCTCCAGGACCACTTCGGACAGCTGGATGGAGCTCATGCCGGTAAGGGGGAGAGAGGGCGAGCGTGGTGGAAAGGGCGGAAGGCAGAAGGTGAAGGGGAT
>NW_028234405.1:28452051-28454551 GCF_977035675.1 Penaeus japonicus
GGACGGATCATCGAGTTACGCAAGCAAGGGCTTTCGCAACGTGCCATCGCTGCTGAGGTCGGACGCTCCAAAACAGTCGTTTTAAATTTCCTAAAAGACCCTGAGGGTTATGGGAAGAAAAGGTCAAGTGGTCGACCCCGAAAAATTTCACCTGTGCTGAGCCGGAGGATCCGACGTACCGCCCGTGAAGACACGGGACGATCGTCGAGCCAGATCAAGCACCTCACTGACGTTGCCTGCAGCGTCAGTATATATGTATATATATATATATATATATATATATATATATATATATGTATATATATAGACAAAAACGCGTGTAAATATATATATATATATATATATATATATATATATATATATATATATACATATATGTATATATATACATATATATATATATATATATATATACATATATGTATATATATACATATATATATATATATATATATATATATATATATATATATATATATATATGTAATGACTTGGTTTTGTAGCAAAAAATAATTCAAAGCCTAAAAGTTCGGTTTCATAACGAAAAATTAACAACCGAGTCGGTGAGAGAGACTTTCGACCATGGGTTCCGTGAAGAAACATTGTGAAGTTTTTTATGGAGGGAAGCTTGATGAAGACGACTTTTAAGGGAAGATCGATGAGCCGCAAACGCCAAAAGATCATCTAAGAATTGAACTGGGATAACTTCTCTAAGTAATCTAAGTGACTTACGGACTTTATGGAACGCATCTTCAACATCTAATTTAGCACAGCGAATGCTATCTAGTAAACGATGACACTCCTAACTATAAAATAGTACGCCTAAACTAGAATTAACAAGGTACTGGCCAAAGGAAGGGGACTAAAGGTCGTGCAATCGCCGGGCAAGTGGCGAATACGAAAGACAGGGTGAAGGGACCAAACGTGGCTTCCATGATGAATCACAAAAAACACAAACATCAGTAACGTGCACATAACAGAATTAATAAAACACTGCCACAAATTGAAAGGAAAAACTCGCGACGTTTCGAACTTTTTAAAGAAAGTTCCTCATCAGGCGTAAGCAATTCACAAATGAATAGTAGAAGTAAAATTTTAACAAGAATATGTAGGGAAAGGATGACAGTAGGAACAAGGGCTGAATCAGGTCACTGACGGATGTTTAAGGTCAATTAATCTAGGAATGCTTTTCCCACTAAAAAGGAGGTAAGATCATCCAACCCCCATTGCCCAGCACTCAAGTTAATTTGAGAATCTTTTTAATTAAGAGAGATTCAAGCATCTTTCTTTCGTAAGCATTTGACGATTTGTTAATTAATTTTACGTTACTCCAATTTAGTTGATGACCGGCATCACGCATATGAATAAAACAAACATTCGATTCCCTAGCGTACCTGACATCGCGTTTGTGTTCACTTATTCTTTTTTCCAGCTCTCTACCCGTTTCACCTATGTAGAACTTCGGACATTACTTACAAGGAATAGCATAAATACCCGAAGAGGTGCTAAGAGTAGCGCTGGATGCATTGTGTTTAACCAAAGATTTACGCAACGTGTTAGGATAAGGGAACACTATATCGATGTCCACTTTTTATAATAACTGCCGCTTATCATCGAGTGATAAGCTACAACGACCCGTTGTAGCCTATCGGATTCAACACCGTGCCTGTCAATCTTACGGCGTGGGTTCGAGTCCCGGTCAGGGAGGTAAAATTTGTATATCTATATTAAATGCGTTACTGCATTCTACCATCTTTCTCACATATATATAACCTTGGTAACGTGATTTGGGACTTGATTTTGTGATTCCGTTACTGCCGAGCGCCCGCGGGAATTGTCTGTAAAGCCTCGCTATCACTGCTCTGCTAAGAGCAAATAGGTAAATTCCATGACGTCTCATAAGGCGTTAGACAATTCATTTAGCGGCTCGTTGTAGCCTATCGGCTTCAACACCGTGCCTGTCAATCTTACAGCGCAAATTCGAGTCCCGGTCAGGGAGGTAAAATTTGTATCTATCTATTTATCTATCTATATATACATATATATATACATATATATGTATACATATATATATATATATATATATATATATATATATATATATATATATGCGTGTGTGTTTGTGTGTGTATTTATTCGTTTTTATTTATATATTCATATATATGTATAGTTATATAAATATACATACAGTGCTGGCCAAAATCTTAAGACCAGGTGAAATATTGCAAATATTTGCATTTAGGCCTGGTGGTTTGTAATCACGTTGGAAGTGGAGCTGCGAATTGTAAGGAGGAAAAGGAAGAGTAGGAAATAAAACCAGATTCGAAGCATGTTTCTGAAATACTGGTTAGAAACACGAGTACACCATTCAGCAACCGGACAAAAGTTTAAGACCAAGACAGAACAAAGTCGAAATCTGTGACAGGATCGACAATTCATTTCAGTTTCTTTTAGGCACTCACGCTGTCAGCACTTCCCGATGGCAAAGGCAACAAAGCTG
>NW_028234405.1:28459551-28464551 GCF_977035675.1 Penaeus japonicus
CTGCAGCTAGACTGCCCCCGCAGCCGCCTGCCTCCTTCATGCCTGAACCTGTGCCTCAACCGCCCGTGCGCCACCTTGGGACGTCCTACGGGCCCCCCCTCACAGGGACCGTACCCGTCTCTTGAGACCCAGCCTCCAATCTCCACTGCACGTGAAGCTCAGCCTCCAGCCTCTCAGCCTCTAGCCTCCCAGCCTTCAGCCTTCCACTCATTCGCCAACCCGCATGCACCTCCAGTTCACTTAGGTGACCACAGCTGGACTCGTCCATTTTATGGCAGTGGACGAGACGAGGTGCCTTTTTTCTGTGGCGAGACTCCTTCGACTCAGGGCATCCAGCAGAGCCAGGAGCTGGAGTCCTGGATCTCCAGTATAGAGCTGGCCACCCTGCCAGCAACATCGGAAGCCTACATCCGGATGGCACGCAGCCGGGTAAGGGGGTACGCATGGTCAGTGCTCAACAGTCCTGGGTTCGCCCATATCCGGGATTGGGTTGACTTCAAAGCACGACTCCGCGAGCAATTCAGAGGTGTCTCTACGGCCAAGCATTTCTTCGATATGCTGGCTCGAGCCAGGATGGCGGTTGGCCAAGGACCTCTGGATTTTTATCGTGCTGTAGCGCTGGCCGTGCAGCAGGGCGCTCGTGATTACCCCCTGGACATCGGGAATGTGGAGAGCCTGATGCAGTGTACCTTCCGGGATGGGCTTCCAGGGTGGCTCCGCCAGCAGCTCTTATGGCACGATTTCCCTTCCACCCGTGCCATGGCGGAGAAGTGCCAGCTGGTTTGGGACTCTGTAGTCGGAGCAAGGCATTCCCTACCAGACGTCCACGGGCTCCTCCGGCAGTCGTCCAGGCTGTGGACATCTCAGCATGGCATGCGGGACGACAGGATGGCCCTGGGTGTGTATAATCCAGGTCAGCACTTAGAAGTAACCATGCCCGGCCTGGAGTATTGCAGGGACATATTGCCACAAGCGGCTCCAGTCATCCAGGCCCCTGAGAACACCTCGCTTAATGGTCCTCCGCTGGTAAGGAGATCGGCCGAGGCCCCTGCTTCACCTCGCCGCTCCCCTTCCCCACGTCGCAGGGACAACAGACAGCGCCCCTGGTGTGATTTTCACAGGATGGGAGGCCACCATACCAGCGAGTGCCGGGCAGGACGGGGTCGATGCTACCGTTGCGGTGAGTCGGGGCACCTCAAGGTCTCTTGTCCCTTTTCCCAACGCCGCTCGGAGGCAGACTCCCGACCCACGGGCGGCCGTAGCTACGAGCCGGGATCTCAGCAGCCAGTCGACTCCACCGCAGTTCCGAGGACGCCCCCTCATAGTCCTCGAAGTCGGAGGTAGGCAATTCTCCTGCTTCGTCGACACAGGTTCAGAGGTGACAATGATGAAGAGGGAGTCCCTAGCGCGTCTTCCTGGGGTACGCCTGCACTCTAGCCAAAGAGCGCTGCAGGGAGTTTCAGGCCAGCCAGCCCCAGTCACGGCGGAGGTGGACCTTCCCTTCACCATCCATTCTACGCTGACTGTCACCCACCGGACCTGTGTCGTTGAGGGCCTCCGCTTTCCAGGGGACCTGCTCCTGGGGATGGACCTCCTTCAGCGGCTTCCTGTTCGTCTCGTCTTTGGCCATGAACCTGACAAGAGCTGCTGAGTTGGATGGCTGCCGTCATGGGATCGCCTATACCCGTGGGAATGCAGAGGCACAGCATGTCCCTGCCTGTCATGAAATTCCTCGGGCGTCACCAGCAACCCTGGAGGACCCTGAACTGCTGCCGAATTCTGGACAGGTAACTGTCTCGCCTGTCCATGTGGCCGAGGAAACAATGGTAGAAGCAAAATCAGGGAAGTTTGTTGCTGCCACAGTTACGCGCAGCGCACCAGATGACACATGCCTGGCTGTTATTGAGGCCAGCACAGACCGCCTCACAGTACCCCGCACTTTGGTTACTGTCCAAGGACGTCGTTCAAGTGTGTGGGTTGTCAACCCCCACCCTAAGCCACGCAAGCTACGCCCAGGTGCTGTACTAGGGTACGCCTCATTCTTGGGACCCGAGGAGGTTGTCTGCACCTCCCCCTCTCCTACAGTTCCTAACACCCCTTACTGCGAGTCGTCCAGGGAACTCTCACTGGCTACTGTCGCTCCATCTGAGGAGGAGCTCGAGGGGTTCCCATCGGTGGTGGAGCTCGAGGGCGAGTTCCTTGATGACGACTATGACAGCTCTGCCGCCTGCCTTGATTTTGGGTACGAGGACGACGACTTCTTCGTGTTCCCTGAGACGCCAGAGCTGGACACGGCCCGCCAGCAGGAGACAGATGTTACCTGTGCTGCAGAGAGTGCAGGGCTCCCTGGTGCTACGTAAGGTCCAAGGGAACCATGGCCTCTTGGTGACCACTGGCTGGGACCCTGTCGTGTCCAGAAGCGACTTGGGCCTGTCAGCTACGACATCCTTGACCTACGGCCCCCACATCGTGCCGTCAGGGTCCACGCCAATCAACTCCATTTCCGTCCATTTCTCCCTGCCGCTGAGGTCGACTACCTCGAAGAGTGCGACCAAGTGCGATATCCTATTGAACATTGAAAAATGTGATTTTTACTTTGTTTATTGGTGCTATTTTGTTTTTACTTTTCTGTGTTCAATGTTCTAGTCTTGATTTTATATTTTATTGTAGTTTGAAGTTTATACATTTTTTTTAACATTGTGAAATTTTATATTGAAAGTGTATTTTATATTTTATTTTATATTTAATATTTTTCATAACATTTTAGTTGGGTACTGGCACTTCTGGAGGTGTGGCGTTTTCTGTTCCCCGGGGAGGGGCTGTAGAGTAACGTAATTTTTACGCGAACGCTATGGGTTCGCGCGTATGCGAACGGGTGACGGGTGCCTCGCGTCCGTATTCTTTTCTTTTTTGTACTCCCCCGTCACGCCCTTTGGCGACGCCCTTCGGGGCGCTTTGTCAAACGCCCCACCTCCAGGAGTATTTTTGGCTGTGGAGAAGGAGGAGAAGGAGCACCCAATCCAAGCACAAACAACCTGTAATAATTCCTAGTTGGCAACCCCCTGTCATGTCGGGGTCTCCAAGACCGCCATCTTGGAGTTGTGGAGGAGGTTTCAAGGCGGAAGGTTGTGTGCTTGGGTTGGGCAGGAGTGTGTTTTTTTCCTCGTGTGTTCTCGTTTTTAACGTAAGTTCTTTTTTCTACTACATGCCTGTTCTGTGATACCTTGTTTGTTTTATACATGTAGTAGCTTGTGCTGAGTAAATAAACGTAAAGTAAAGAATTAGTGTCTCAGTCAGTTGCCTTTATGCCGGCCCGGTTTTCCCTCTTGCCCTTCCACGCCTTCCTGCTGCAGAAGGCTCCTCTACAGCTCCTGTAGGAGGGTGAGTGCCCCACGAACCCACTACAATATATATATAGATAGATAGATAGATAGATAGACCATGGAAATTTCGGGGTAAATTATGAATAACAACAGGTAATATGGACATAACTAATCCAAGAATACACTATGAGGCCAACTACTTAGGTAACTTTGATGCTTGGCTTAGTCAAGGGGCGGCAAGCATCTCTTGTCAGAGCACTTCGTTACTTACCTTGACCTACCTAACCCTGGCCAAGGGAGGACTTCGCCCTACCCTGGACCCCCCTGATCGGAGCACTTTGTGCTAATTACCCTAAGTTATTGTAGTTGTGGTACAAAAGCATGCGTTATCGCCGACCGAGTATGAAATGCGTGCATGTTTTCACACGCTGCTGTAAGGGACAGTAGCATGAAGTGCTCCGAAAGGGGGTGGGGGGGCTCCAGGGGATGGGCGAAGTCCCCCCCTTGCCTTAGCAAGAGGTCGGTGGGTCACGATGTCATACAAGATGACTTTTCCGACGTCCACATAATCGGCACGTTGCGTCGTAGGCAACCGCGGATCGCTGTGCACACCATACGCCATGCGGCAGGACCCCCTCGGAGTTTGAGTGACATGTTTATGTGTATTTACCCATTTTTATTCATATTTTACCCCAAAATTTTCCTGGTTTCTTTCATGCCCTCCTCTGTTATTGTGAGATATCGGAGTCGAACCGCTGGTCATACTCACTTTAGTAGAAGCCGAGAGGAATCCATCGATACCAGATTTGTAGTAATTAACAGCGCGGCACCGTCCTGAATAGCTACCAAAACGAGATGAAAGGGTTATCTTACAGACACAGGATTGCACTGTTATCATCTGTATTCTGCAAGCAAAATCAATGACACTATATTTACTGTAATCAGGTGCGCGGATTAAATATATTAGATTAGTTACCCATAAGAATACCATTTTTTATTATGCAGAAGTCAAAGAAGAAAACGAAAAAATAAATCATGCGGTAACTTTTATATATTTACGAAAATGCATTTAAATTAAAGTCTTGGATTTTCTTTACAGATTTTGCTCCTTCAAATATCCTAAAAAGAGAGATTTGGCTTTAGACTATATTTTTGCACAATTATCCTCACGGACACAGAACCAGGACACAATGTTTTATGTGGTTTGAGAGCTCCAAAGTAAAATCGCTCAAAATATATGTTACAGATAAGGGAAAAAATAGCTCCTCAATCATTTCAACCAGTAGCAACTTTACCTAACCTAACTTATCCTAGACCCCCATCGCTGGTAATCTAACCAGGGACCGTCTTACCTGGAAAAACAAAACTAAGGGTTCCGTCTATGGTCGATGGTCTACTACTACTAGCCAGTTCCTCTGTTGTATCAAATTAATGATCTACCTTAATATCGGTTTGCAAATTGTAAATTCTTCAGGAAGAATCTTCTGGAAAATGCTTCTTAGTATCGTTGTAATGATTCATTCTGGGTGGCAACATGTAAAAGATATGGCTTACCTACATATGATAGGATAATAAAATCAATAAAATTATGAAATGACTAAAATACACACTTTGACTGGCGAATTCATCATTCAGTGAAATCGTTCCAGCACTTACAGTTTCACCAGATTACAATCG
>NW_028234405.1:28502051-28504551 GCF_977035675.1 Penaeus japonicus
GTTTATTTACAATATGGAGGGCTGGTACAAATATTACACACCCCTAAGTTTAGATAGGTTCAGTGAGGATTTGTTAAGTGCGATTGAAAGATGTCTACTTACAAAGGCTAAGTCACACAGAAAGGAGAAGAAACACAGAGCACTGAAAAACAGATACTGCAGTGATAATACACTTAAAGGGTGGACAGAAATGTTAAGGATGGCACACAGGGAGTGGGCTAAAAGAGGCAGGCAGGAAGAAGATAAGGACATACTACTTAACATATCAAAGATGTGTGGAGAGAAAAGAAGGGAAGTAAGAGTAAAGTATTGGTCAGATGCTCGTGCAAAATATTGAGGAAAGTAAAAGTCTCAAAGACATATGGTATTATGTAAACAAGGTAAGGGGAAAAACAAATAACCTTATCGGTCACCCATACCCAGGGGGGGAAGCAAACAAATATATTGAGAAATGGGCAAAAGTACCTTCTCTGGTTTCATTACCACAAAGCATTCGCGATGCTTTGTTTGCATGGAAAGCCGAAAGAAAGGGCCAGATTGTTTCATCCATAAACATTACTGCAGTATCTTGTCAGCCAATAACTACACACAAACTTCTAAATGCTGTTAAAAGAGGGCAATGCACTTCCCCAGGGGAAGATGGAGTGACATATGTGATTCTCAACTCATTAGCAGGCATGACGAACAGCCCTATTCAACATGAGCTACCTGGAGGGTAAATTACCGAAGGCCTGGAAGAAAGCTATAATAACACCTATTCCAAAATCAGCTGGGGGTTACAGACCTGTATCTCACTTCCTGTTTATGTAAAATTATGGAGTGAATATTCTTAAATAGACTAATGTACATGATTGACAATAAACTGTCTTGTAATTTGTACGGTTTTATGAAGGGAAAGGGAACATCAGACTGTGTCATTCAGGTTTATTCAGTGATGTAGAAAAGTATAGAGTTTTTATAGATTTACAGGGAACTTTTGATTAAGCTAATTGGGAAGTGATTCTATATGAACTGACAAGATCAGGTGTAACAGGAAAGTTGCTGAGATGGATTGGTGACTATCTGACAGATAGGAAAGCTTGTATATGGTTTCAAGGCAGTTTTTCAGAGGAGAAAAGTTTTGAGCTAGGTACTCCACATGGGGGTGTTTTAAGCCCAATGCTCTTTAATGTACTATTGAACAGAATAGCTTCAGAGGAATATCCTAAGAACGTTCAGCCAATGATATATGCAGATACAAATATTACTTCCCTGACAGGGAATTGAACTCGGGCCGAGACTCTCACTAAAAGGGCCCGAATTCAATTCCCTGTCAGGGAGATGAAATTTGTATTTCTATATTAAAATGCATTACTGCATCCTACCATCTTTCACACATAGATATAACCACGGTAACCTGATTTGTGAGTTGAATTTCTAATTCATTCCCGCCGAGTGGCCATGGGGATTGTCTGTAAAACTTTGCTATCACTGCTCTGCTAAGGGCATATAGGTAACTTCCATGATCGATGTAAGGCATCTGGTTAGACATTCCTTTAGTGGCTCATTGTGGTGATATAGTTTGGAGCCGAGACTCTCACTAAAAGGGCGCGAATTCAATCCCCTGTCAGGGAGATAAAATTTGTATTTCTATATTAAAATGTGTTACTGCATTCTACCATCTTTCATACTTAAATATAACCTAGGTAACCTGATTTGTGAGTTGAATTTCTAATTTATTTCCGCCGAGTGGCCACGGGTATTGTCTGTAAAACCTCGCTATCACTGCTCTGCTAAGAGCATATAGGTAACTTCCATGATGGATGTAAGGCATCTGGTTAGACATTCCTTTAGTGGCTCGTTGTGGTGATATGGTTAGTAGCCGGGACTCTCACTCACAGGGCCCAAGTTCAATTCCCTGTCAGGGAGATAAAATTTGTATTTCTATATTAAAATGTGTTACTGCATTCTACCATCTTTCACATATATGTAGATGATATATTGATACAAGGGACCACTCAACGCCGTTTACAAACAGCGCTGGACAGATTTACTAGTCTTACTCAAACATTGGGACTGGTCATAAATGAAGAAAAGACGAAGTTTCAGAGTAAACAAAGAGGTAACGTGCCGCTTACCCTAAACAGCAAAATAATGGATAAGGTATCAACATACGAATATTTGGGTATGTACATTGGATTCACTGCTTCAAGCAAAGAGCTGAAGTAAATCACGTACAAACGCAGTGCAAGGCTCGACTGCGGCCGCTCAGGGTACTTGGGATAGGGGCCAGGTTGCCTCTGCTGAGGCATTGGTGGATTATGCAGTACCAGCATTTTCTCTAGCTTGTCAGGGGATGCTCCGAAGGCTTGAAACCATGCAGAATGAAGCTATGCATATTATCCTTGGGTGTCAAAAGAATGTTAGGGTAGACATAATGAGAACAGAGACAAGATTGCAAAGTATTGCACAGAGAATAAGCGAGATTGATGTCATAGCAGCCGTAGCCGCCAGGCTCATG
>NW_028234405.1:28519551-28527051 GCF_977035675.1 Penaeus japonicus
CTTGTTATCATTATCATTATCATTATCAGAATCATATTACTATTATTATTATTACCATCATCATCATTATTATCAGTATCATCACCATTATCATTATTACTATTATCATTATCACTATCATTATAATTATTGATATCATCATTTTTTTTGTCCTTATAATCACTAATATTATCATCATCATTATTACTATTATTATTATTATCTTTTATGATGATGATCATCATCATTATTAGTATATATTTAAACCCCTAAGTGTGTGTGTGCTTTTATTTGTGTATGGACATGTCTGCTGGCTCGAAATATCCCTACATGTGTCTGCCTCTTTTTCTGTTCGAAGGAAAGCTTATTTTCGTGGTCCTTAATCATGCAAAATGAGTAGGAAGCCATCCTGGTGTCCTCAAACTCGACCCGCGTGGTGGCCTAACACGGCGGACGCGGCCCAAGCCAAGCGATGCTGTAGTGATCATTGACTGATTAATTAAGTAAGATGCAAGTTCATTTCTTAAGCAGCTTGCCATAATTAATCTTCATACTTTTAAAAAATTGCTGACGGAGTGGGCCGAGAAGGCACGATGGGTTTGGGATAAATGTTGCTCGTGAAGTTTGTTATAATTGTTACAACCCGTACACAATCAAAAGAGCCTGGTCACAATTCTTTGCTAACAACATGTAATCACGAAAGAAACAAATGCATAAAACTGATATTTAATTACTTGGCATGGATATATATACAAACATGATGGGCTTATAACAAAAACCTGCACATAAAACTAGAGCACACTGCTTATCTTACAAAGTGTCTGTCTCGTACCGTCCGTTGAACACTACTAGACAATGATAACACAAACAAAAAATATATATATAAAGAAAAAGGCTTGGCTACGGCCTCTCTCTATATCAACTTATAGCGACAAGCCCCCTTATCTGGCAGTCTTCCTCCAAGGATCTCTGGCTTACAGACTGAAAGCCTCACTGCTACAAACAAACTGCCCGTTGGATGAGGAGAGAGAGTACCTGTAGCTTCGGCCGTGCGAGCGAGAGTCGCTTGTTCCTCTCCGGACATCTCCGTCAACGTCTTGAAGGCGGTAACCAGCAGTTGTGGTTTTTAAGAGGCGTGAGACCTTCTTCGCTCCAGTGGTGTAAAATTAACATAAAATGCAGTAAAGATGAGAAAATAAAATGACGGGAAAGCCAAAACACAGACATAACGTTTTATTATTATTTGCAAGCACTATGCATTATAAATGTTGCAATGTCACGGTGCTGGTCCCTGGTGGCCACGGGTAGAGATTCCAGGCGTTCAGCCCTGCCACGAATAGCTTGGGATCCCCTCAAAGACAGCCCGTTTTCCAATCGGGAGATAATTCACTACAATACCGTTTGACCTAGACCCGCGTGCCCGAACGAGACCAGCCTCCGCCGCCGGGCCGCCCGTTCCGAACCGCTTACCTGAGCATGGGCTCTGCCGATCCTTTTTCCACGAGTAGATAAAGTTCCCTTGTCACACCTTGTACAAGGACGATGTTACTCGAATCCTTGTCTCTCGCGAGACCTTGGGACCATTTACCCTTGTTGATTAATGTCTGATGTGGATACCTTAGAAACCAAGAAAGAGAAAATAATGAAGAAAAAAGAAAGAAAGAAAGAAAAAAAAAACGTACACGAGGAAACTGATAACAGATTATGAAGTATCAACAAAACAGAATTATCAAAAGCAAAAGATAGAAAGGAATTAGTACATCTGAGAATTGATTAGGGAAGAGAGAGAGAAAAAAGACTTGGACTAGGAGCGTAAATATTTTTCCTACACAAACATAAGTGAAAGGGACAAAGCTGTATATGAATGAGAGACAAGGAAAGACTATGTCCTCCTCCTTCCTCCTCTTTCTCCCTCCCTCCTTCTGTCTTTTTTCCTTCCTGTTCATCCCTCCATCCTCCTCCTCCTTTCCTTTCCTCTTCCCTCTTTCCTTCTCCATGTCCTTTCTTCTCTCCCCCTCATAATCTCTCCATTCTCCGCCTAGACAGTCGTCTACGTTTCTCCTACTCTCTCTCCCTTCCTTCACTTTCATGTCACTCTCCGTCTCTTCCCCTTTCGTCCATTCTCCATTCTCGCTCGTCTTCACTTCCCCTTTTTCCTCCTCCTCTGATTCCTTTGCCTCTTCCCCTTCTTTCTTCTATTCCCTTTTCCTTCGTATCCTCCCTGTCCTCCCTCAGCTCTTCCTTCCTCCCTCTTCCTCCTCCTCTCGCCGTTCTCTCCTTCTTCCTCTTCCACTCCAATCTCTCTCCTCCACCTCTTTTCTCCTTTCTGTCCTTCACCTCCCCTTTCCTTACTCCACCCTCCTCCTCTCCCTATTCCCTGCCCTACCTTCCTTCCTCGTTCTCTTCCTTCGCCACTTCTTCCATTTCCCTGTTTTTCTCTTCCTTCATCTCTGTTTCTCACCTCCGGCTCTCTCCTCCTCTTCTTCCCTCCACCTCCTCCTCTCCTCCTCCTTCTCCCTTGTCCTCCCCCTCCCTCTCCCTTCCCCTCCCTCTCCCCTCCCTCCTCCTCCTCTTCCTCCCCCTCCCTCGTCTTTCCCGTCCCTCTTGCCTCTCGCATGCAGCAATACTCTGGGCTTTGTCATGCTAATCGCAAAGCCTGTGTCGTGAGGCTGCTCACCTGCCACTGCTGCCCTGCTTGCCTTCGACCTCTCCCTGCATGACATCATGGCATCATCACCCATGCATTCACTACAGTCCGCGTTTCTTTACATCCTTTGCTGTCATGCCGTGCCATGCGGTCGGCTGCCTTTTTATATTTTTTATCTTATCTCTCTTGTTTTCCATTTAATTTAGGTGTATTTTTCTACAAAATTGTATTCATACCATAGTTTGTTATTCTTGACGCTGGGTTTTAAACAAATGAACATTTATAGAACAGTTATAGATAAGTAATTAGATAATGGTGACGGTAATCATCATGATAAAGATAAGAAAGATAACAAGGGTAATATTAACAATATTAACATCATTATCATCAGTGATAGTAACTATAGTTACCACAATAAGCTTTATAAGAGTAAGGGGAGTAATTCTTAGAAAACTGAAATGATTCCATTTCACTGCGTGTTATCATTTTGCTGCATGAACTACGAGAGTGACGAAGACAAAGAGGAAGTGGTAAGGAGAACGGAAAAGAAGGAGGGGGAAGAGGAAGAAGAAGAAAAAAATGAGGAAGAAAATAGGAAAAACAGAGGAAGAGGATGGAAAAGGAAATAAGGAGTGCGAGAGGAATGATAATAATAATAATAAAAAAAAAGACGAAGAGGAGGAGGGGGAGGAGGATGAAGAGGAGGAGAGGGAGGTGAAGAGGAGGAGGAGGAGAAAGAGGAGGAGTGAAACTAAGAGGAAGAGTAGGAGAGAAAAGGGGAAGAAGAAGAGGAGGAGGAGGAGGAAGGGGAGGAAAAAGAGGAAGAGGAAGAGGGGAAGGGGACTAAGAGGAAGAATAGGAGAGAGAGGGGGAAGAGGAGGAGGAGGAGAGAGAATAGGAAAAGAAAATAGAAGAAAGAGAAGGAGAAAAAAGAAGCAGAAAGTCGAATATGAATCAACTCGTGTTTACAAGGGAAATGAATTTTTAAAAAACCCAATCATAATAGATTAATTAGGTTGGAGGATCAACATCTCCATTTCTCAGCTGTGGAGGCAGGCCTATTCGCCAAGACTTTCGCCGGGCCTGAGTTTTCATAGGCGAGGAGAATCCGTCTTTACTGTTTGGTAACACTAAATGGGATAGTTCTTAGGGATTCGAAAAGGGCTTTTCTCATTATCATTGCTGTAATTGTCTCTGTTTCCTTTGTGTTATAATAATTATCACCATTGTTGTTCTGGTGTCACTGCTATTGCAGTTATTATCGTTGTCTCTGATTTGGCAACATTTTTTTTCGTGTTAAGTCGTTTTGGATGTTTTGAAATTAATAGCATCATTCCTAATGGGAGGGATCCTTATACCTTAATGTTAGCAACTCATGTCACAGAATTAAAGATTATCCACGACGATTCAGTGATATAAAATTGCCAAACAAAAGCAAAAGTTATCAAGATGATGCCAATAGTAACCATAACGACCATAATGATGATGATATTACGATCAGGATGCAGTGATAGTGCTGAGAATATTGACGTCAATAGTGATAATTGTGAAACGATGATTATCCTTGAATTAATATTTTACAACAATTATCATAAAGGGACGCTTCCTTTGTGCCTCCTTTCCATTCTATCACTGGCTTCCCTCGACCAAGTAATTCTTACATCCTCCTTCGCCTCTTCATTCTGCTTCTTTCCCTCCTGTTGGCTGTCTATCCCTCCTTCTTTCCGGCTGTCTCAGCCTCAACACCTTGCCTCTCCGGCTTTCCTTCCATCCATCTTCTTCGCAAGGCTTGCCCATCATTAATCTCACCCTCTCCCGCTTCCTCCTTCCTCCCTTTCCCTTCTCAGCGCCCCCTTCGGTGTCTGATCCAGCTCTGTCCATTTGGATTAGTTAGTCCGTCTAAGTCTGTCCGACTCTCTCTCTCTCTCTCTCTCTCTCTCTCTCTCTCTCTCTCTCTCTCTCTCTCTCTCTCTCTCTCTCTCTCTCTCTCTCTCTCTCTCTCTCTCTCTCTCTCTCTCTCCCTCCCTCTCTCTCTTCCTCTCCTCACCCCCCCTCTTTCTCTCTCTTTCACATACACACTTTGTCTCTTTCTCTCTCACACACACACTCTCTCTCTCTCTCTCTCTCTCTCTGTCTCTCACTCTCTCTCTCTCTCTCTCTCTCTCTCTCTCTCTCTCTCTCTCTCTCTCTCTCTCTCTCTCTCTCTCTCTCTCTCTCTCTCTCTCTCTCTCTCTCTGCCTCTCACTCACTCTCTCTCTCGCTCTCCCTCTCCCTTCTTCCCCCATTCTTGCTCCAAAACACCGAGTAAACATTTCCATTTCTTCCCTCCAGTTTCATTCCCTGCCCCGGTTCTTCTATTTTCATTTTTTTTCCTTTACCCTTTTAAGCATCCTTTTCTTATCTTCAAAAAATCTTTTACCCTCCTTTTACTTTCAAGAAAACACACACAGAGTATTTCTCCTTCCCACACAAAAATACCCTCTTAGTCTCTCTTCCGGTCCTTCCCACACACAAACTCCCCTCCCTTCACCTCACGCATACAACCTCACTCCGTCATTCCTACACGCAATTCACACATAATCCACTCATTCCCCCTAAACCCCTTGTCACTTCCAATTCATATCCAGACCTCCCCAATTACCCAGTCCACCCTCACACACACGAACCTTCTCCCCTCGTTACCCCCACACTCTCTCTACACACTTCTTCGCAAACACCCTCGACCCCTTCCCCTTATCCTCCATTTACCCATTCCCACACACGCACCCCTCCACCTCCACCTCCCACACGCACCCCCGCAACCTCGCCGTTAGCCAGAGCGCCAGACTCCCTCTCTTTGACGAGCGAGTGGCAAGGGGAGAGGAACCGTCATTAGAACAACATGAGACAAATTAGTTTAGTGTAGCGGCATTACAAGGTAACCTAGAGGCGCGTTCTGTGAGGTGAGCGTAAAAGGACGAAGCGGTGAAGGAGGGGACGGACGCGATGGTGAGGGGGGTAGGGAAGGAGGGAGGGAGTGAAGATAGGGAGGATAAGGGTTAAGAAAAGAGAATCGGAGGAAGGGGAGAGATATGGTAGGAGAGATGGAGAAGAGAGAGAAAGAGGTAGGGCAAGGGGTATGAGGTAGAGTATCAGCGAGATACAAGTCTATAAACGGAGGAGATTGGCAAATATGGAAGATTGGAAAGGGAGGAGACAAGAGCAGAATAATGCGAAGAAAGGAGTTTGGGAGAGAAAGGAAAAATATAGGAAGGATGCAGATGGAGGCTGATGAGAGGAACGAAATGGTTTGAAAAGGAGGTTGATGTAGACGATGTTTATTAAAGCAAAGGGATAGAGAAATATGAAAGATATTAAGAAGTGGAAGATGAGAAATAAGGAAATAAAGAAATGTAAAGAAAATGGATTCTAAGATGAATACTAAATCAAAAAGAGGAGATAGAGAGAATGGAAGATCATAAAATGAAGGAAGCAGAGGGAAGATGCAGTTTGAAGAGAGGAGACAGGAAAAGAAGGGAGATTAAAAGCAGGGGAGACTGAAACGGTGAAAGATTATTGAATGAGGGAAGGAAAGGGACATAGGGCATAAACAGAAAAGAAAACAAAGGGAGAAAGACACAAAACGTTTTATCGAAGTCAAATGAAATCAGATGGAAAATTCTTCAAAGAGCAGAAAATGAAGACGAAGAAAGAGAAGAAGAAAGAGGAGGAGGAGGAGAAACACGAAACGCTTCCCCAAATGCAAGCGGACGAAAGCGATCTACGACGACAATAGCGAGATCGTAACGGAGATGAGACAAGCATCCTCATCTCCCAGGCGCAGCAGGACAAGACCAGCATCTTCGGGACACGTGTTCCTCCTCAGGTCGACGCGAGGAGATCGGTGTAATGTGATCGCGGGTGTGGATATTCCCTCAAGTCTCGTCTTGTAAGCGCTAAGTAGCTGTCTCTGTTATTCGCGTTCGTAGAGGCGCTGTCCGTGTTTCTCTTTATGGAAGGATTTATTAGTTTGTCTGTCTGTCTATCGATCTACTCTGAGTTTTGTTTTCTTTAAACTGTAAACCCTATGTAGTCAATTTCAATTTCAATTACTTCCTTTTCTTCTACGTCGTTCGTTCTGACATCCGATCACTTCGGTTTGTTTTTTATCATCAACTTGTAAGTCCGTCTGTCCGTCTAGTCAAGGTCACTAGATGCACTGATTGCCTGTCTATTTCTACCTGGCCTTTACCTGTCTTACGGCTCGCAGGCAAGGGACTCATGTCTATCACTCTGTCCATCGACAAATGTCGTAACAAATGTCTGTCTGATCGCTGACCAGCATCTCTGTGACGTTGACCATTCATTCTCTTTAACAATTTTATTAGTTGTTTACTGATAATATTGTAAAAACCAAGAATAACAACAATAACTAAAGCAACAGTAGCAGTAATAATAACGACGATAGTGATAATGATTTTAATATTGACAGTAGTAATGATGATGATAAGGATAATGATAATGCTAATAATAATATCAGCAGTGGTAGTGATAGTGACAATCATGATAACGATAACAATAATAATGATAAAAAATAATGATAATTCTTCTACTAACTATGATAATATTGATTATAGCAAAAATTATAATAATAATGATAATAATGATGGTGATGTTAATGACAATGATAATGACAATAAGAATAATAGTGATAATGATATTTGTAAAAATGATAAAAGTAATAATGATAATAATAATATCAGTGATAATGTTTGACAAAAATAACAAAATTAATGATGATGACAATGATAATGATAATAATACCAGTAATAATGATGGTGATGATAATAATAATAATAATAAT
Source organism: Penaeus japonicus (assembly GCF_977035675.1). Taxonomy (NCBI): domain Eukaryota; kingdom Metazoa; phylum Arthropoda; class Malacostraca; order Decapoda; family Penaeidae; genus Penaeus; species Penaeus japonicus. Next base: position 28,527,021 of record NW_028234405.1, read on the forward strand.
AACAATAAGAATAAGAATAATGGTAATGATT
>NW_028234405.1:28544551-28547051 GCF_977035675.1 Penaeus japonicus
CTCTCGAGTGCCTTGGTCGTAGTCCATGTCTCTGATCCATATGTCATGACGGGGAGGACACATTGGTCAAAAATCTTTCTCTTTAGACATAATGGCAGACGACCTCGTTATATGTTACTATGTGTAACGAAGGCACTCCAACCTTGCCTGATTCGCCGCTTTATCTCGGCTTCGCAGGATGTACTCGTCTTGATGAGCTGCCCTAGGTATACATACTCCTTCACTGCTTCTAGTACCTCGCCCTGTATTTGTATTTGCTTAACTGGGGTTCAACTGTTGAACATGACTTTAGTCTTTTTCATGTTCATTTTAAGGCCAATCTTCAGACTTTCCCTATTTAAATCGCATATTAATTGTTGTAGTTCATCTGCTGACTCGCCGAAAAGAACAATGTCATCTGCAAATCTTAGATTGCTCATTCCCTATTTTAATCCCTCTCTCCTTCCAATCTAACTTCTTGAATAATTCCTCCAAGCAAGCTGTAAACAGCTTCGGTGAGATGGTGTCGCCCTGCCTAACACCCTTTTTTATTGGTATTTTTTTGGTTTCTGCGTGGATTTTGATGGTCGCTGTACCATCTATATATATCCTCTAATAATCTGCAGTATATTTCCTCTACTCCTTGTTTACGAATTGCATCTAGTACTGCAGATATCTGTACCGAATCGAATGTCTTTTCATAATCTACGAATTCTATACACAGGGGCTTCGTTTGTTTTCTCTTTTATTTGAGCTAGTGTGTGGATATGCTCTGTAGTTGAGAATCCGCTGAGGAACCCTGCCTGTTCCCTGTTGTTTTGAATCTAATGTATTGGTGATACGAGCTGTGATGATTTTGTGAACAGTTTATAGATTAGGCTTATAAGTCGGTAATTCTATAAGTCTTTTGTGTCTCCCTTTTTGTGTATTTAATATTTAAATTATTATTGCGTTTTTCCAGGCCTTCGGAGTTTTACCGACGCTTAAACATCTGTTATAAAGACTGGCCAGTTTTACTGCCGCAAACTCTCCTGCATCTTGAATAAGATTTACACTAATGCCGTCTTCTCCAGGTGTTTTTCCTCTTTTCATGCTTTTTAGTGCCCTATTTACTTCCTCTACCGTGATGTTTGGAACGTCTTCAATTGTTGTGTTCGTCTCTGTATGTGGTTCATCGTTTGAGTGGTATAAGTCGCGATAGAAATCTTCTAATACTTTGAGAATTTAATTTTTATTGTATGTCACCTCTCCGTTGGGTTTCTTTGCTGCATACATTTGTTTTTTCCCTATTCCGAGCCTCCTCTTTGTTGCCTTAAGGCTGGTACCGGCAAGCAGAGCTTCGTTTATTTTTCGTATGTTTAATTTGCGTACATCCTCTTTCTTCTTCTTGTTTATCGTCTTAGTCAGCTCTGCTGATTCTATCTTGTCTCTGATTGATGTTATTTTCATGTCCCTACGCTGTTTCATAAGCTCTTTTGTCTCCACCGAAAGCTTACTGAACTTCTTTTTCGTCTTTACTCCCTATTTCAAGTGCAGCTTCCGTTAATATCTCACTGAATTGGTCGTTCATTTGGTCTATGTCAAGATCTTCTTCGAGAGCTGAGTATTTGTTTCGGATGTTGATACTGAATTCCGTCGCCCTATTCTTAATGTCGATTAGATTAATGAGAGGCTTCTGTATGAGCTTATTTCGTTCCCTTCTTAGCTGTAATTTTACTCTACTTCTGACCATTCTATGGTCGCTACTGACATTTACTTTATTGATAACGGTTACGTCTTGTACAATGTCACGCCTAATGGTGATTATGAAGTCAATTTCGTTTTTAATGCCGGATGGTGATTTCCATGTCCATTTCCTCCTGGGTCTCTTTTCGAAGAATGTATTCATAATTTTAAGGGATCGAGCTTCAGCGAATTCTATCAGCCTTTGCCCTCTCTCATTTCTGGTACCTATTCCATGTTTCCCAACCGAGGTTTCTCCATCTTCCCTTATTCCTATCTAGGCATTAAAATCCCCCATAATCACGGTAAAATGAGTTTTTGCTCTATCAGTAGCTGCTTGCACATCTTCTCCTCATCACTATGACTGCTGGTAGAAGCATACACATTTTTAAGTTATATCTGTTGTTTAATTTCAGTATTACAGAAACTACTCTTTCGGTCACACTGTAGTATTCTCTAACATTCTTTTCGAGTTGCTTGTGAACTAAGAAACCTACTCGCGATTCTTGTTTGCTATCTAAGGGTTTACCTTGCCAATATAATAGATGTGCATCATTTAGTAATTTCTGCTCTTCGCCTAGTCTCCTAGCTTCAGGAAGTCCTACAATATCCCATTTGATAAATGAAAGTTCCTCAAGCAGTGTCAAAAGATCAGATTCTGTTCTCAGGGTCCTTACATTGTATGTGCATAAATTCATCATCTATAGGTGGCCTGGGTCTAACCGGATATTTTTAGCACCCTCTGCTCCAGAGCGATCCTGATCGCCGCCATGACCAGGGGCTCCTTTGCTTACGGGGA
>NW_028234405.1:28554551-28557051 GCF_977035675.1 Penaeus japonicus
CGCGGTTAGACTCTTGTTTATCTTGTTGCAACGCGGGCGGTGCTGGGGCTGGAGTTAGAACCGGAAGTAGAGTTGAGGTGGGCACTGGAGACTACACTAGGGTTGAGTTTGGTGTTGCAGGAGCTGGTGCTCCTGTTGGTGCTGGTGCTGTGGATGGTTCCTGGGCTTTATTTGAAGGGATTACCACATTCTTCTTTGGAAGAGGTGGGAAGGCCTTCACATCATTAAGGCAAGGAGCTGGTGTGGCGTTCTTGGCAGGAAGGACTTGCTTCTTCTGATATTTTTTTTTCCTATCCTTCGGAAAATATGTACATAATGCAGAATTCGCATTATGCTCTTGGCGGCAGTTCACGCATTTCCGTGGGATATCTTGTCCTTCGGAAATCTTATCAGCGCATTCTGCGCTTACATGGGGGAGAGCACAGTATCGGCACCGCGGTTCGTCGCGAGGGCAAGAACGCGCTCCGAGTCCCCACTTGGAGCAGTTTGAGCAAAACGGGGTGAAGGATTTGAAGACGGCACAGCTAAAGGGTGCCATACCTTCAACCAGTTTGATTGACTTGGGGATTACCTCCCCCTCGTATGTAATGACAACACGCTGGGTCAGCTTCCCATTTATTTTTAAACGCCTTGCATTTAATTTTTTTCCATCGTATGTCATATCATTGGTTTCTATTTCCTTTGGGACGTCGAACACGATGAGGTTGGTGCATTGTCCTTTCCCGTAGACTTTTGCTTTCTCAAGGACTTCTCCCATTGCTCCGACTGTTGTTATCTGTGCAAGAATTTTTTCGTTCTTGCAGCGAACGTATACATTGTTTCGTCCAATTCGTAATTCTAATGAATCCTTGATTTTATTGTAAGGATCCACTTTGAGAGCCTAGCATATCCAGCGATATTTATCTCCTGGAGTCCGGAGTTTGCTGTCTTTCTTGAAATGGACACAGAGGTGCCCGGGGGGAGTAATTTTCACAGAAGCGTCAGGTGCAGGTAGCTTCCTCTTTGCTGCTTTCCTCATTCTTTCTTCATGCTTGTTGGAAATAGCACCACCGCCTATGTCTACTTCACAGAGGGCGTCATATCTGCCCTCCTTCTCCATTCCTTGAACAGAGGTGGACATTGTTCTAGAAGGGGGGCGGGGTCGCCAGAGAGCCCGACCTGTATAAACAAACACGGTCACAGGGTACTCCGCACAGCCTCGCCTCTGTGAGCATACGGAGGATTTTCACTGATTTAGCTTCCAATGTATGTATTGTTTGTCACTAATAAACCACAAATGATATGAAAATAATCATATCACGCACTATGGCGTAATTTAGGTGCCAGGTCTGCGAAGACCTGCTTATCCAGGTGACACAGATCCTTGAAGATAGGACACGAGTCATGAGAGAGGTCAGAATACACGCCCTCTCACGTCGGTGACACGACGTAGACTGGAGAGAGAGAGAGAGAGGAGAGAGAGAAAGAGAGAGAGAGAAGAGAGAGAGAGAGAGAGAAGAGAGAGAGAGAGAGAAGAGAGAGAGAAGGAGAAAGAGAGAGAAAAGATAGAAAGAGAGAGGGAGAGGGAGAGAGAGAGAGAGAGAGAGAGAGAGAGAGAGAGAGAGAGAGAGAGAGAGAGAGAGAGAGAGAGAGAGAGAGAGAGAGAAAGAAAGAAGAGAGAGAGAAAGAGAGAGAGAGAGAAAGAGACAGAAAGAGAGAGAGAGAGAGAGAGAAGAGAGGGAGAAAGAGAAGAGAGAGAGAGAGAGAGAAAGAAGAGAGAGAGAGAGAGAGAGAGAGAGAGAGAGAGAGAGAGAGAAGATAGAGACAGAGAGAGAGAGAGAGAGAGAGAGAGAGGGAGAGAGAGAGAGAGAGAGAGAGAGAGAGAGAGAGAGAGAGAGAGAGAGAGAGAGAGAGAGAGAGAGAGAGAGAGAGGGAGAGAGAGAGAAGAGAGAGGAAAAGAGAGAGAGAGAGAGAAGAGAAAGAGAGAGAAGAGAAAGAGAGAGAGAGAGAGAGAGAAAGGGAGAGAAAGAGAGAGAGAGAGAGAGAGAAGAGAGGGAGAGAGAGAAGAGAGAGAGAGAGAGAAAGAAGAGAGAGAGAGAGAGAGAGAGAGAGATTTGATTTGATTTGATACAGTTTATTTGCAGAACAATTTACATGCCCTGCAAAAAGCCAGGGTAAGATGTCAAGCATCTATCCAAACTGGCTAAGCTTCTATTGCGTAAAGGGCTTAGTCAAGCACAAACCTTACATACCTGAGGGGCTGCATTATACTGGTTAACATATTTACATGATTTACCTAGTCGGTAAAAAACCTTTTATGTCACTGATCATGTCAAAGACAAGACCAGTGTCTATAATAAGATTAATATAATCTACAAGTGATGTTCTTTGTACAGTGCTGTTCGATCGATATGATGCAGTTTCCGTACAGCAAAGCAAGTAGGGGTTGAGATTATGTGATTTAGCTTTTTTGCACAATTTACAGTGGTGATATGTGACTGGTTTTGCATCCAAAACTGCA
>NW_028234405.1:28592051-28594551 GCF_977035675.1 Penaeus japonicus
CATAAAGAACGAAGTGAAGAAGGAAAGAATAAAGAAAACCAAACCATAAAGAACGAAGAGAAGAAAGAAAGAATAAAGAAAAACAAAACAAAAACATAAAGAACGAAGTGTAGAAAGAAAGAATAAAGAAAACAGAAAGAATGAAGGAAAAGAATAAAAAGAAAGAAAGACAAAGATCGAAGGAAAGAATGAAACAAAAGACCAAAGATGTCTGACAAGTTTCATCTCCACTCCGGCTCGGGTGTGTACGAGAAGCGATATATCCGAGTTTATTGTGAAGCTCGGGAAAGAGAGCCCTTGAAGGTGCATTTTCCTCTTTCCAGAAATTAATAGCAAAGTCCAAATTGACAGTTTCAGAAAAGGAAGCAGAGGAAACACGACTCTAGAGTAATATGGAAGGAACAAGAGAAGGTAGAGGAAGACGGAGAAAGACGAAGGAGTAGAAAAAGACAGTATATGGTAAATAGAGATATAGAAAAAGGAACGGGGGATTGGTACGAATCGTTAGAGACAAATAACAATATTAATAAGAAGAAAAGGGAAAAGAAGAGATAGAAATAAGAGAAAGACAACAAAAGCAGACTGAGAAAATTTCACACGCACACAGAGTAAAACAAAACAGAGAAAGGCAGAACTATGATTCAAATGTAAAACAATAGAAGAAAAAGAAGAGAGAAAGAGAGGTCGTGCGCTTATGTGTGTGTGTGTGTGTGTGTGTGTGTGTGTGTGTGTGTGTGTGTGTGTGTGTGTGTGTGTGTGTGTGTGTGTGTGTGTGTGTGTGTGTGTGTGTGTGTGTGTGTGTGTGTGTGTGTGTGTGTGTGTGTGTGTGTGAAGGAGGGAGGAAGGGAGGGAGGTATAGAGGAGGGGAGAGACTGAGAGAGAGAGAGAGAGAGAGAGAGAGAGAGAGAGAGAGAGAGAGAGAGAGAGAGAGAGAGAGAGAGAGAGAGAGAGAGAGAGAGAGAGCGAAACAACGGAAATAATAGACGAAGTAAATATCGCCCGTACCCAAGGCAGACGCGAGACAGTCCATCATATTCATAGTCTAAGCGACCATGCTTTGTTAAAGGTAATGAGATGCTTGCTGTCGCCTGCCAATGTGAGCCTTATGTCCCTCGGGCTCAAGGGTCACCGCACTAGAGCCAGAGAGGAGATGAGTGGCACTGGCTTAATGGTTTTACTAATTAGCAGCTTCGTGGCGTCGAGGCATGGAGGGGGGGGGGGAAGAAGGAAGAAAAGGGAGAAGTGGAAGAAGAAACAGTTGGTATGAGAGGAGGAGGAGGAGGAGGAGAGAGAGAGAGAGAGAGAGAGAGAGAGAGAGAGAGAGAGAGAGAGAGAGAATTGAGGCAGATATAGCGAAAAGCAAAACAAACGCAAAAGACCAAGACCAACGTATGTTCGTCCCGCCCACCACCCTCCCCTCCCCTCCCCTCCCCTCCCCGGCAAAATATTTCTCTCTCCTCTGATGACAGCCTTCCGTACTAAAACTAATCCCCTCCAACTAAATATTTTAATCGTGACGCCTCCCCCCCCAAAAAAAAAGAAGAAAAAGAAAAAAAAAGCACTGGGGAAATGTTCCTCTTCCAGGGTCAGGATTAATGGATTAAGCGTGCGTCAGGATAATGGAACTTGGATTTATGGATAACAATTGATAACACTTGAATTTTGATGCTGACGAGTGGACACTAGAAGGGGATTAGCGTTGTTTTCCCGTAATGACATAATAAAAAATGAGGTGTCATCGACAGTGCTTCGAGATGATGGTCAATGGTCATTGTGATCATGACATGGGTACGAGTGACTGTGGATTGTGTTAGATAACGTTCATTATCATAATTGGGCGTTGAACAAGGCACAATTTATGCTCATGATAGTCTGAGTTATTAGGAAATGGTTAACACTAATGTTAAAGAAAATAATAGTATTGGTGATGATATTGATTCCAGTAATTAGGATAAAAGTACCAACCACAGCAGCATTAATATCAATTCTAATGATAATGATTATGATAATACTGCAACAATGCCTACTACCACTATTACTGTTACTACCAGTAAAGATAATTGTGATGGCAACAATAATGACAACAATAGCAACAACAACTAGAGCATATAGCAACAACAACAACAACAGCTGTAGTATGACAGACGTCAGCAACAATAATAATAATGATGATAATGATAGATTTCTACTAATATTTATGCTGTAATTGCTGCTATTATTACCATAGTATAATGACAATGTTGATGATAGTAATAATAGAGTAAAAGCTGTAATGAAAATGATAACAATGATGATGATACAATGATGATAATAACAACGATGATGATACTAAGAATGAGAATAAGAATAAAAATAAAAATGATAATAAATGATGATTATCATCCTTATTCTTATCTCTTCTATTAACATCTTTAATAACGATAATGCTGAACATGATCATCATAGTGAAAAAGGTAATAATAACACAAAAAAGATAAAGATACCAGTGACGTCATCAGTA
>NW_028234405.1:28614551-28617051 GCF_977035675.1 Penaeus japonicus
CAGTAAAAAAATAAATAAACAAAAAGGTGATTGAGATCGAGAGAGAGATCGAAAACAAAAAATCGGAATTTATTGATTGTTTTAGCTGTTTTTTAAATACAAATTTATTATCATCATCACTGCAATTGCCATGCATCATCATCTTCATCGGCATCACCAGCACCATAACCATCGCCATCATCCCCATTTCCATAACATCATCATCACCACACCATCATCATCGCATCATCATCACCATCACAAAAACACCACCATCATCATCATCCGCATCATCACTGTCATCATAGTCATGATGACTCGTTAGGTGAAAGTTCTCTTGTTAGCATATGCCTCTTGTACAATTCAGTGACATTTTGCTATTGTTGTAAAGCGGAGTATATCTTTAATCGTAACACTTCTCTTGAAGAAGTGTGTTTCCCTCGTTGCTATTTCCAGCTGCAATCTTTAATCGTAAACGTTTTAATAAAAAGCATTTATTTCTGTTGTAGTTGTAAGTGAACTGTAGGCTTTAATCATCAGACATGTTTATATAAGCTGCTCCTTTTGAAGCTATTGCTGTTAACTGCAATACAATCATATGTATGTATATATATATATATATATATATATATATATATATATATATATATATATATATATGTATGCATACATATATATGTTTCTCTCTCTCTCTCTCTTTCTCTTTATCTCTCTCTCTCTCTCTCTCTCTCTCTCTCTCTCTCTCTCTCTCTCTATATATATATATATATATATATATATATATATATATATATAGTGACGTGGAAGTGCCGGTCCCAAGCCCGGGTAAATGGGGAGGGTTGGCGGCAGGAAGGGCATCCGGCTTTAAAACCTTTGCCAAACACAATATGACACGGAACCAGAGGAAAGACAATAATGCTAGGGCATTCCCCACAAGCGATGCGCAGCAAGATCGCCGTAAAGCTGTGAGAAGTGAGCGACTGCTACCTTACCAGGAGCGGGTAAGACTAAAGAAGATAGCTCAGAGGGGTGAAAGGAGGAAGTCAAAGATGGTAGACAGAACGGTGGTCATCGCAACACTGAACGTGGGTACAATGACCGGAAGGGGACGTGAAGTGGTGGATGTAATGGAGAGGAAGAAAATAGAAGTGTTGTGTGTGCAGGAAACAAGGTGGAAAGGGCAAAAAGCCAAAGAACTGGGAAACGGCTATAAGTTGTACTACGTGGGGGAAAACAACAAAAGAAACGGTGTTGGAGTGGTGCTGAGTCCGGAAATGAAAGAAGGAGTGGTGCAGGTAAACAGAACATCAGACAGAATAATATGGGTCAAGATCGAGGTGGCAGAAACCATTATGAATGTGGTTTGCATCTACGCTCCTCAAGTGGGGTGTACGGATGAAGAGAAAGACGACTTCTGGGAACAGCTTGGGGATGTGATGCTGAAGATACCAGATGCAGAGGTGACGTGGGTAGCAGGTGACTTCAACGGTCATGTCGGGGAAGGGAGCTTGGACACAGAGGTTACGGGAAAGTACGGTGTCGGAATATGGAACGAAGGAGGAGACAAAATTGTGGACTTTGCAACAGCAAAAAGCATGGCAGTAGTTAACACCTACTTCCAAAAGAGATTGACCCGACGAGCAACTTATACTAGCGGGGGACAAAGTACACAGGTGGACTACATCATGTGCAAGAGAAGGGAACTGAAGACAATACAGGATTGCTATGTCCTGCCAAAAGAAGCGGTGGCTAAACAGCACAAGCTGGTAGTCTGCAAGGTAAAGATGAAACAACAGATTAAAAGAAGTGAATGTGGAACAAAGAAAACGCGCTGGTGGAAGTTAAACGAAGAGGAACATCGAAATAAATTTGTCCAGGAGGTGGAGAGGAAATTGGATATGGAAGAGCGGAAAGAGTGGAGCACATTGAGTGGGGTAGTACGGGAAACGGCTGTCGAGGTACTAGGGCGTACTTCAGGCAGGAAAGGGAAGAAAGAAGAGACGTGGTGGTGGAACACCGAGGTGCAGGATGCGATCAGGGACAAGCGAGAAAAGAAGAAGGAGAGAGATCTAAATGGATGTGAGGAAACTATTGTAGCCTTTAAAGAGGCAAATAAGAAAGCGAAAAGAGAAGTGGCAAAAGCCAAAAGCAAAGCGCACGAGGAGTTGTATAGTAGCCTAGACGGGCAAGATGGGCAAAGGAAAGCTATCAGGATAGCCAAGCAGAAACATAAGGAGGCGCAAGATGTATACCAAGCTAAGAGGATAAAAGACGGTGAAGGACTAGTGTTGACAGACGGCAAACAGATAAAAGAAAGATGGAAGGAGTACTACCAACAATTGATGAATGTAGAGAACCCAAGAGTAGAACTAGTGATTGAAGCTGCAGAAGAAGGAGAGATAGAGGAGGTTGGAGAAATGGAAGTGACAACAGCAATAAAAAGGATGAAGAATGGTAAAGCGGTGGGACCGGATGATATACCAGTCGAAGCATGGAAGGCTATGGGCAGAACAGCAGTGAG
>NW_028234405.1:28627051-28632051 GCF_977035675.1 Penaeus japonicus
AAAGCAGTAGCAAATCAATTGATGAATTTCCTGGAGACCAATAACTTATTATCTGAAACTAAATATGGCTTTAGAAATAAGTTATCCACTGAAACAGCGTTGTTACAGATTATTGACCAAATTTATAATAACATGGACAACAATAAGGTAAATTTGCTCACTCTGTGCGATCTTTCAAAAGCTTTCGACAGTGTCAACCACAAAATTCTTCATAAATTAAGAAACCATAAAGTTGATACCCATTGGTTTGACAGCTATCTAAATACAAGAACCCAATCGGTAAAAATTAAAGAGCATATATCATCACAACAACCAGTCTATTTCGGTGTTCCACAAGGATCTATATTAGGCCCAATCTTATTCACAATTTTCATTAATGATTTATCAACCATAGTCCATAACTGCCATCTAATACAATACATCGATGATTCTCAATTTCTCCATAGTGAATCAGTGAACAACTTAGATGCATTGATAACAAACACTCAAGACACTCTTGTTCAAGCAAAACGATATTTTGACATCAATGGCCTTAAAATAAATCCACAAAAAACGCAATGTATCTTCATAGGTAGTCGGCAAAATTTAGCTAAAATTCCCATAGACACAACCATAGATTTCGAGGGCTGCCAAATTAAACCAAGCACTTCAGTAAAAAATCTAGGAGTACACTTCGACAGATATATGATGTTTGAATCCCATGTTCATAACATACATAGGAAGGTAATGGGAACTTTAATATATCTTAATCATATAAAAAATCAAATCCCTACAGAAACAAGAATCACGGTTGTACAAACACTATGTCTTAGCATCATTAATTATTGCTTAAATGTTTAGGGTTTTACTAACAAAACCCTAATGCAGAAAGCACAAAGACTACAAAACTTTGCTGCAAGGTAATGTTAGCATGTTCGATCACATCACCCCACATATTATTCAACTAAAAGGGTTAAAAATTAAACCCAAATGCAGCTATAATACATGTGTTTTCATTCATAAAATCATTAATGGGAATTATCCACAATGGATCCTGCCCTTACAAACTGTAGGGAACACATCAGGTGTTCAACCACGACAAGTAAATTCACTTTATGTCAAGAGATCACACACAGAAATAGGGACACGACAAATGCTAATACGTGGACCCCTGGCCTGGTCCCTACTACCTCATAATGTTAAAGACATCACTAACCTCAATAAATTCAAAACAAAATTAAAAGAACATTTTCTAAATTGTCAGTTGTGACATCGTATCAAACATATGTATTGTATACTAATTATTTTTGCAACAAATTATATATGAATTAAGAATAACCATTGTAATTTATGGAATAAAGTTTTTGGATTTTTGAATTTGAATTTGAATTTGTCATTGTCATGCTCCAGGAGACCATGACAAGGGAGATAATTAACTTCCCAGAGTATCATCCCGTTGAGCTGCTGAGCACCAGAAGGTTAATTATCCTAGTCAAAACAACTATCGCCGATCCAGTATAGTGTGGAAATGGCATAGCATACCTTGCTGTTGAGACCCACCTGCCTGGGGGCGCCCTCAAGCTGTATAATGTTTATAGCAAACCAGGTCGTTGGAGCTTATACATTATTGAGGTCTATGCTACAGCCAGTGGAGTGGGACTTAATTCTTATAAGGGAAGACTTCAGTACCGACTTCTCCATCTTGTCTCCTTTCCGGAGGCCAAATGTGGCAGGATACCACATAGCCAAGCTGCTTGAGTCATGCCCTGAGTCGCTCTTCTCAACAGCTGAGAGCCTACACATATTGGCAGTGTGCTACTAGATCTCATCTTTGCCACTAAAACTCTACTTGAGAGAATTAGGTGGTCATTGGATGAGACTATCATTAGTGATCCCCTGTAGGATATTCATGATCATCTTGGATGCTGGTCCAGTACAATCTCCAATGGAAGGTGGACAAGGTCAACAGGAAAGCCTTCCAGGAGGCCCTGGCCCAGTGCCTAAGAAGCAATAATTTCCCACTGGCTGACAATGTGAATGTGCTTATGGCTAAACTATTTAATGCTATAGATGAGGCAGTCTTACCGACCATACCCAAAACTCGTTCGTGGTCCAGGCTGTCAATAATGCTTAGGAAACTGCAAAGAGGATAAAGCAGGAAAAGTGGATTGGTGGGAGTTCTTCGGCTGTAAAACCTCCCTAACAGTGCTGTGGCACCTAGTTATATAAGCCCTAAATCGTCCAGCCACCAGATACACCATGATCCCTAACCTGAGGCATGTAGACTTTTGATTTCTTTGCTTGAACAGGTAGCGCCAGACTACCAGCACATCCAATGGTAAGTCAAGAACGTCTATGTCTAGGTAGGCTTGTCTTCATTAGTGGTAAGGTAGTCGTGCATAATGCATCAGTTGCCATGTTCTCCCTGAGGGAATTAATAAGCACATGTAAGTGTTGGCTTGTGATGAAATCTACCCCATCATTTCCCTCCTGAGACTTGAAGGTGAGCCAGGATTGCTGCATATCATCAACAGGTCCTGGAAAATTTCTACAATGGCTGATTTAGTTCCTATCATAAAACCAAAGAACCCGGGAAGATACCGCCCCATTTCTCTGAACAGAGTTCATTATGAGAAATGTAGAAAAAAAAAGGATAGTTGAGACTAAATAATTGACATGTTTCGAATTGTTTCTCCCTCAGAATAACATGTCTCATATATACCTTTTTCCCTATTTATCCCATTAGCTGCTGTGCAAGACAGCTGAGAAAATGATACTGAACTGGCTTTAATGGAGCTGGGTCCTCCTCACGAACACCTGCATAGGTTCACCATGGATATGAGCAAAGCTCACAGTTTAGCCACATTCTTGTGCACTGTCAACACAGTTTTCTCTGTGGTACTTTTCCTGGACCTAGAGAAGGCTTTTGAACTAGCGAGTCCTTAGCCCTGCACTGTTTAACACCCTGCCATTAAGCATACTCGACATTCAATATTATCTCTTGTGCACATGATTTTGCAATCATTTATGTTGGGAATAACATGAATGTAGGCAGGGTCAGACTTCAATCTCAGCAGCCAAATGGAATTTCATGGCGCATGACTTGACATCCAAAATGCAAGGCTGTGAGTCCAGGGGCTAGATCTAGAGTGGGTTCATGTCTTCCAATTTTTGTGGGTATAGGTTGACCAGTATCACACCTTCCAAAGAGAGAGAAAATATCTGATTGACTGAAATAAGACAAGTCTCTATCATGAAAGCTATGTTAGGGCAGTGCATAGGGACTGGGCATCATGTACTAAGATCATTCTACGTGCACACCGCTGTCCGTCCCATAGAGGACTAACATGTGTGCATAATGCTTTGAGCTCTGAGAGTAATTGTTGATCAAGGGCATGGACTCCTCTAGTCTGATTATGTTACACCTCATCCATAGGCATTATCCTTGATCTAGTTTTGTCATGAGTTTTACAACGAAAGGCAGTCAGTAACCTCAGCCTTTGTTGAAGAGTGAAATGGAGAGGAACATTGCACCAATCACTCCACCGGATAGTAGATCCTACTTCTCAGATGGTTCTGTAGATCACATTACCCACACAGCAGGAGCTATTTTTTGCAGAAAGGGATGAAGCTAAACGTATGCAGTCATCGGGTAATGCCTCCTCGCTCCAGGAAGAGGTTGCTGTTATCATGAGAGCTCTAGCTCATGCGACCCAGAGTAATGGACATGTCATAGACTCAGATTCCAGGGCACCCATAGACAGACTGCAGCATAGCATGCACTCCAACATTATCTATCTCTTGACAACAGTTCTCATCATCTTGCAGAAAATGATTGGTCAGGGTAGTCAGGTCATTATAAATTGGATCCCAAGCCATATTGCCATCAGAGGGAATGTGCTTGCTAACAGCCTTTCAGTGTGTTGGTTCCTTCATCCAAACCGAGAGCTCTTAAAGTGTAGAGTGGCAGCTGCAGGGCAGTTCGGTATCCAGCAATGCCACAGAGAGGATGTGAGAATCTCCCCCTGAGCCAATTGGTACTCAGACGCCCCAGGCTATGAACCCCTGCTACTCTCTGCAAGTATCTCAAGAGGTGCCCAAGACATTTTACACAGTCAAAGAATAGGTTACCCTTGTCCGTGGCAGTACATAAATTCAATTGCCTATACTGACTGCTGCTGTTCTCATTGTGGCATACCGGATGCCACCCTATTGCACGATCTGCAGGATTGCAAGCATACTCGCTTCCTCAGACAGGACCCAGAGACGACAGCCGCCAGGCTGGTATGACGAATATGGCTTGCTTACTCCGTGGCAACTTGAGCACCTACTGGCAATCTGGGCGCATCGGTAAGCATTCAACTATGATCAGATGAATCAGCTCTAGCAGCTAACTGAGGCCGGATCGCTTATGTGCTGTCAGCTTCGTAAATCTCTCTGAACTGAACCTTGTTCTGTGTGCCTCCTTTAGACTTCCTTCTCTTTTCAATAGACTTTAACTTTGCTTTTACTTGGTAACGATATTCAGCGGTATTTACTTCACCTAATTCCATACTCATTACATACATCATTAATGATTAGTAGTATATTACATTGGTCCAGTATAGGCGTCTATACGCTTGTACAGTTATCATCGAATAAATTAATCTTCTTGTAGCTGTTGCGTTGTTCGCGCCCTAGCGACCGTGTAAAAAGGTAGGCCAGAAATTATGGGTTGTGGCTGTGCTTTATACAACCATTTCACGCCTTCTCATGAAGGGTGGGGGAGAAAAACGCAACTTTGAATCTGAATATACACATCACCAAAAAAGGCAGAAAAAAAAACATTACAAGAAATTCAGACGTGATAAATTTTCTTATGAATCATTTCATCAAAACAAAAGCTCGCTTTTGCTATTCACAGACAATATTACTCATATAATGAATCTCACATTACACGAAATCTTTAAAATGAGAAATAACAATGGTGTCTTCAGGATTTAAGTACATCTTGCGTTGGATCCAATAGCGAGACTGAGAAG
>NW_028234405.1:28647051-28652051 GCF_977035675.1 Penaeus japonicus
AAAGGAATCATCTCGCTTTGAGGACGTATTATTTTTATTACAGTTTCGCTTTTATGACTAATTTCATCTTTATTTTTAAAATCTTGGTCCATTTTTAAAAATCATAAAGGGATGGGGAAATCTAGACAAATTAACCAATATATTTATATATATACATATATAGATATATCCTTTCCTTGAAAATTGCAGCCAGGATTCCAACTGCGGCCGCCCTTTTGATATGTAAATACGGTAAATTGCACGCAAACTTGGCTAGTAATATATTTTACTCACCACGTTCTTATAGCATATCAATATTATTTTCCTATCTGCCTCTCTCTCTTTCTCTCTCTCTCTCTCTCTCTCTCTCTCTCTCTCTCTCTCTCTCTCTCTCTCTCTCTCTCTCTCTCTCTCTCTCTCTTTCTCTCTCTCTCTCTGTTTGACTCTCTCTCTCTCTCTCTCTCCCTCTCTCTCTCTCTCTCTCTCTCTCTCTCTCTCTTTCTCTCTCTCTCTCCCCGTCTATATGCCAACACATACAAAATTAAAGCAAAAACTAACCAGTAGAAAAATAAGAATAAGACATAAAAGGAGAAAAGAAGATGAAAAGTAAAAGAACAAGAAAAGGAAAAATAAAAACAAGTAGAAGAAGAGCAAAAAAAAAAAGGAGGAGAAGGAGGAGACAAATAGGTGATAGAAGAGAGAGAGAGAGAGAGAGAGAGAGAGAGAGAGAGAGAGAGAGAGAGAGAGAGAGCGAGAGCGAGAGAGCAACTTTCTCCAAGCCGACAAAATTTGAAAAGTTTAGCAAGAATCACAGAGTTTGTGTATTCTAAAGTATTCACTTAGAGTGAGACGAGGAAGTCGCTGCGGTGATCGGGTCGGGGGGGGGGGTGGGGGGGGGGGGGGGTGGGGGGGGGGGGGGGGGGGGGGGGGGGTGTATCACTGCTTTTCATCTCATTCTTATATCTTCCTTTTTTTTTTTTTTACTACTTCGTTTTATTTTCCTTTCTTTCTCTTTCTGCCGAAGACATTTCTCTGCTCGTATATATTTCATATTTAGATTTTTAGTTTATCATATATATATAGAGAGAGAGATAGATAGATACATAGATAGATAAATATGTATATATATACATATATATATATATATATATATATATATATATATATATACATATATATATATAGTTATATATGTCCCTAGAGAGAAAGAGAAAGAGAGAGTAATGGCGACAGATCCATAATCGACAGCCGAGCCAAGTAACCAAACCAAGCAGAGATGAAATTCCTCCTGACGCTGACAAACGCCGGCCATTTAAAGCGAGAAATGTAGGTTCTTCGCTGATAAAGCCAACAAGACACATAAATAACTAGAAAACAAATGATCTAACTCAACAAAACAAATCTCCGAGAGGGACATGATGGAGAGAGAAAGAGACAGAGAGAAAGAGATAGAGAGAGAAAGAGAGAGATTATAAGGATTATATAGTATGTTTATATGTAATATCAAATACATCAGTGCATCAAAATACAAAGATTACATGAATCCCTCTCTAACTAACGAGGCAATCGCCACGTTAGATCAGGTCAACTTTGATTGACAGGTAATTCATACGTAGTTGCCTTCCCAATCACATAGACCCTCAAAAGAGTTAAATACCTTTGGCTGCCACGCCCCTTCATTCCAGGCTCCATTCCCGCGTAACCACTGCTAGGAAACCCTTCCCTATAGCCGGGATGTCCGGAACATACAGGCAGACCGGGATCGACTGCGCTTCCGCTTACACATGATTTCTCCGCTTGTTTCTACGTGTCGTGATAGTGTTTATTACTGTCATCATTGCGTTGTAGTGTATGATATATATCGTATACTATAACATCAGACTATCTGTGTTATGGAATAAACCTGAATTGTGTAAGCCCTGTGTCTGGCATCACATACTTGTTTTGACACCCATCACAGATATATATATATATATATATATATATATATATCTATATATATATATATATATATAATATATATAGCATATATATATATAATATATAGAGAGAGAGTGAGGCGAGAGAGCGACAGGAGAGAGAGAGAGAGAGAGAGTGGATGAGAGGGAGAACCGGGAGAGATAGAGAGATGGAGAGGGGGAGAGGAACGAGGGAGGAGAGGAGAGGAGAGACGTGGGGAGAGAGAGGCGATGGGCGAGTGAGGGGAGGGTAGATAACGTTGAGAGGAGGGAGAGAGAGAGAGAGAGAGAGAGAGGAGAAGAGAGAAATTTAGGGAAACTTAGGGAGAGAAGGAAAGTAAAGAAGGAGGTCGGGTGAGAGGATAGCGAGAATGGCCCCGCAGGGATAGAGAGAGACGGTGAGGGGGGGAGGAGAGAGAGAGAGAGAGAGAGAGAGAGAGAGGAGAGAGAGGACCGAGAGAGAGAGAGAAGAGAGAGGAGAATAGTAAGAGAGAGACAAGGAGAGAGAGAGAGAGAGGAGAGAGAGAGAGAGGAAGGAGAGAGAGAGGATTGGAAGAAGACGAGGAAGGCGAGAAGAGGACCCAGGAGAACGAGGGGAGAGAGGGAGGAGGGGAAGGGAGAAGAGAAGAGGAGGAGAGGGAGAGAGGGAGGGAGAGAGAGATGAGGGAGAGGGAGGAGGATGGAGAGGAGGAGGGGAGCGGGGAGAAGGGAGAGGAGAGGGAGAGGAGGGAGGGGGGGAGGGAAGAGGGAGAGGGAAGAGGGGAGGGGGGGAGGGAGGGAGGAGGAGACACACCGAGAGGAGACGCATGACCCAAGAGAGGGGAAGACGGACCCGACACCCGAACAGGAGGCAGGAGGGTGGGAGCCGAGAGAAGGAGGAGAGAGAGAGAGAGAGAGACAGAGAGAGGAGGAGAGGGGAGGAAGGAAGAGGAGAGAGAGAGAGGAGGAGAGAGAGACACAGAGAGTGGACAGAGAGAGAGACTGAGAGGACAGACAGAGAGAGAGAGAGAGAGATGAGTAGAAAGAAGAGTGAGAGAGCGCAGCGAGCGAGATGGAAGAGAGAGAGAGAGAGAGAGAGAGAGAGAGAGATTGAGAGAGAAAGAGAGAGAGAGAGTGTGTGTGTGTGAGTGAAAGAGAAAGAAAGAGAGAGAGAAATAGAGATAGAGAGAAAGAGATTGCGAGAGAGCGAGAGTGAGAGTGAGAGAGAGAGAGACTGCGAAATCAACCCGCATCCCGCAAACGCACAAAGCGAGGGAGCAAGAGACATCCAATAGTCAGAGGGTCCGGGTAAACAGAAGCGGGTTCAGCCAACACCGCAACAATTTGTAGAGTTGGAACCGGTAATCCATCACAGCTAATGATCTGATCCCCCGGAGAAGAGACCCGAGAGCAAATTCTCGGGCTGTGCCGATGAGAATAGAGCTGTCCGGATGTCTGTTGCGATTGTGGACCGCTCGATGCAGCCTTGTGGAACCGCAATGCCTGGGGCCGATTCCTCCTCGGCGGGCCGGCCCCTCACTCCTGGGGCGGGGCGAACCGAGCGCCCTTGGAGGACGGAACAATGTGCAGGGGAGTGCATTCTAGAAATGCTTTGCGTGTTCTTAGCATCGCTAGAGGTTCTGCTTGAAAGTACAGCTAAGGCGACTTTTGCCTTCGAATGGTGCATCATGCATGTATAGACATTTATTCATATGCACACACACACACATACACACACACACACTTAGTAATTTACATATATTTTTATGCAGATATGTACATATATATATATATATATATATATTAGTATTTATCTATTATAAATTATAACATATATATGCTATATATGTATATATGATCATATATATGTAATATATATATTATTATATATAATATATATATATTAACTATACTATATACAATTTATATAAATATATATATATATGTGTGTGTGTGTGTGTAGTGCGTGAGTGTGTGTTTTTTGTGTGTGTATATATATATTTTGGATATATATATCTATATATATAATTTATACATATTATACATATATATATATAATTAAAATTATATATATAATTATATATATATATATATATATTAAATAATATATGTGTAGTGTGTGTGTTGTGTGTGTGTTTGTGCGTGTGTGTGTTTGTGAGTGTGTGTATGTGTGGGTGTATGTTTGCTGTGTGTGTGTTGTGTGTATATGTTTTATATGCACACATATTTATTATATAGTTTATATATATGTATTTATGTATTTTATATATGTGTACTATATATATGGATGTATATTATATATATATATATATATATATATATATATATATATATATATATATATATATATAAATATATATATACACATAAATGCATATGTGATCGCGAGCGAAGGCAAGGGTATCACATAACTATTTGAGGCCAAAGAGCAGAGTCGCCAATTCGTGCTGATAACTGGTCGTGCATGCATCGTCCGGGGAAACCTGTTCAAATAAGAAGCTCCTGAAGCTTTGAAAGAACCAAATGACGCATCTCCCGCGGAGAGTCTCGGGGCCACTTTGCAAATTAGATTATATCCCGCTATCAATAATCGATAGACTTCCTCAATTTGTATTCCGAAGAAAATTCGTGGATCATTAGCTAGGTACACTAATTATTCCCGGGCCCAAAAATTAATGAAAAAATGAAAGAAAAAAAGTGACGTAAGAGGTTCATTAAGAGTTTTCCTACGCTTTGATTGTTAACCGATACTGTTTTAAAATATTAGTTCAAGGGGAACGATAAAGGATGTTCCAGCAGGGAAGTAACTGTTCATTCCACACAAACGCGCGGAAAACGCACACAGATATCCAGAACCATAGCTTCACTTTTCACAGAGTAGGTTTTGGCGTCTCCCAGAGCAAGAGGTCAACTGATTGATGGTGGAATTGTAACATCTGTGACCACTTGTCACATTTATCTAAACGTGTAATTTAAAACAATGATGATAAATCGATACCACTTCCCTAATGGCAGTAGATCAGTTGCATTCGCATATTGCTACCTTATAAAATGAGTTTTACCTCACAGCACATTCTTCCCCAT
>NW_028234405.1:28662051-28672051 GCF_977035675.1 Penaeus japonicus
AGCGCCGCCGCTTTACATTTAATGTAGCTTAATACAACAACCTTTTCACACCAAACTCTGTTACTGGGTTATTGCTTCACGATTTATTCTTATGATTATAATTACAACTTTTGGATTATTCTTGTTGTTATCATTATCCCCGTTGATGTTCTTGACCTCATCGTGTTTTTTTCTGCTCTTATTCTTATTCCTATTTTTAATATTACTTTACTATCATTACTGTTATCATTATTATTTTCAGTATCCTTGTAATTGCCATGATTATTCTTATCATTATCATTATCATCGTTATTATGATCAATGATGGCATTATCATTATTGTTGACTTTAATTATTAAAATTTATGTTATCATCAACATGGCTATCATTATATATTATAATCATTATCATCACTAAAATTAATATAATCATTTTTACTACCATTATCATTATTACTTATTACTATAATCATTATCGTTTTCATCATTATCAACATCTTTATAACTATCCCCATTATTTATTATTGTTATTATCGTTATCATATCATATTATCAGTATTGTTATTATTATCAATGTCATTATTAATGTCATTATTGATATAATTATCACTATTACCATTATTTTCTGTATTATCATAATTAGTATCATTGTTATGGCGTATATTGTTGTTTTTATAAATATTGTAATAATAATAGTAAAAATTGTCAATGCTATTTCCATTGTTATCATCAATATCATTATAATCTTCAAATTCCTGTTACTATTACCGTCATTATTATCATGTTGGTATATATTCATATATATTCATATATATATATATATATATATATATATATATGTATTTATATATACATACATATATATATATATATATATATATATATATATATATATATATATATATATATATATATATATTCTTCTGGTTTTAATCCACTCATTATTCTAGCGTTGGGTCGCGGTTTGTGGAGGGTAAGCGGTGCTGATTTGGTGGAGAGTGTCGCGCGATCTTCCTCCATGGTGCTCTTTCTCTTTGCATTTTGGCCGCAGAGCGGCATGATGTGTTGGGGTGACTACTTCAACCCCTTTGCGTTCAGATCCTCTTTCACACAGTCCTTCCATCTCCTCTTTGGTCTTCCCCTCCTTCCCTGGCCAAACGCCCCCTTCCCCACTCTGGTCTCCACGTAGCTTTCCTCTCCGCACAACGTGCCCCAACCACCTCAACCCGGCCTCTCTCAACTCTCCTACTGCCACTGTTTCTCTCACCCTTTCGTTCCTAATCCTGCCCTTCAACGTCAATCCAAGAGACCAGCGCAGCATCTTTATCTCTGCTTCGTGAATCTTCTTCTCCTATTTCCTAGTAACCGCCACGTGGTGCTTCCATCCCATACATCATCGCAGGTCTCAACTGGTCTTGTACATTCTCTCTTTCGCTATCTCTGGTACTCTTCTGTCACACTCCAGTCCTGTGATTTCCTTTCACGCTCCCCATCCTACTTGTATTCTTTTAGCTACCTCCTTCTCTGACCCTCCATCTGCCTGCACCGTTGACCTCAAATATTTTAACAAGTCTAGTCCCGTAGCTATTTCTCCTTGCATAAGCATCACTGCCCCCCTTCCCTTTGTTCTTCCACGTTTGCAGCTTCCCTCAAGTACTTCGTCTTCTCTCTGCTAACTCTCATACCTCTATCCTCCATCGCTTCTCGCCACCACTCTAACATTTCCTCTGCCTCCTCTCTCGTCTCTGCATTAACAACTACATCATATGTAAGCATCTCCCATAGTGCCACTCACTGTATCTCCCTTGTCATACAATCCATGGTGATGGCAAATAAAAATGGACTCATTGCCGAACCCTGATGTAAACCAATTATGACCTCAAAATCCTCAGTTTCACCTGCTGCACATCTTCCTCTCGTTTTACTCCTCACATACATATCTTTGATGAGCCGGATATGTTTTCCTTTCACTTCCAGACCTCCTGACCCGATGTCTTGTCATAAGCCTTTTCCAGATCAATAGACACTCTGCAGGTCCTTCTGTCCTTTTCTGTATTTCTTCTTAATCACTCCTTCCCATATTTTCAATGTGTGCGACGTGAGCTTGATACCACAGGTCAGGATGTCACCTTTATTCATGACTATGGGAATCAAAATACTCTCTCTCCACTCGTCTGGCATCTTTTCTGTCTCGATTCCACTTCTGCTACACACTTTCCACTGGGATGTCATCTAGTCCAACTGACTTGCTTATTTTCGTCTGTTTTAAAGCCTGTTAAGCTCACCTTTGCTGCTATCATTCTCTCAGTCCTTGGGTTTTCTACATTCATTAGTTGTTGTTAGTACTCTCCATCTGTTCTTTAACTGTTGGCTATCAGTCATTATATTTCCATTGGTATCTTTCACTAGTTTTGCTTGGTAGACGTCCAGTGACAGTATATTCCTTTGCTTAGCTATCCTTATTGCCTTTCTCTGTCCCTCTTCTCCCTCTAGACTGTCATACAGGTTCTTGTGTGCTTCACTATTTACCTTCGCTACTGCCTTTTTCGCCTTCTTGTTTGCCTTCTTACACTCATTTATTGTCTGCTCACAGCTCTTCAAATCACTCTTCTTCTTTGCCACTTTCCCTCTCTTGATGGTTTCCTGAACCTCGGTACCACAACACCATATTTCCTTTTTCTTCCTTCCTCTCCCAGAAGTTTGCCCCAATACCTCCTCCTGCTACAGTCCTCGTTGCTGTGCTAACAACCTCCAAAGAAACTTCCTGGGCCTCAGCCATCTGGTCACCAACTTTTTTCATAAACTGTTCTCGAGGCTCCTCCTCGTTCAGCTTTCACCAGCGTGTTTTCTTTATTTTGACCAGTGTTTGTTTGTCTTTTTTTCTCTAGGACTGCTTTACAGACGATGGTACCAGGGTTACTGTGTTTAGCTCTCGCCACTGCTTCAATTGATAGGGGAGTTGCTGTACCTCGCGGGGTACGATGTCTTGTGATTAACTCTGTTTATAATCTTCTAACCAGACCAGGATGTAATCATTCGAGTGGGATTGCTCTGTCCTCCACGTACTGATAGGGAATATAGGTTATTCAGTGGACTGCCTCATCTATATTCGCTCGCCACCCATCGCAGTCTTCCTAAAGAAGGTGTTTAGCACTGCAACTTGGTTCGCCACCGCAAAGTCCACGATTCGGTTTCACAATGACCTCCAATGACATCCATTTCCAGTCCCCTTCTCTCACTTGTCCGTTGAGATCTCCCCTCAACTAACCTCCTCTGTTTCTGGAATGTGTACCATAACTCCTCCAAGCAGTTCCCAAAACTCTTTTTTTTCATGTTCCTCACAACCCACCTGTGGTGCATATGCACAGAATCCATTCTCTATCAACTTTTCTACTTCTACTTTTAGCCAGATTACACATTAGTACAGTTTGTACTCTTCTCCCACCTCCCTCGCTTTCTGACCTTCCATTTGGTCTCCTGTAAGCACAGAACATCCAACTTCTTTTTCTACATCAGATCAGCCACCTCTCTCCTACTTACTGTCAATGTTCCCACATTCAATGTCCCAGACCAGAACTTCCTCTCCTTCCTAGCTTTCTTCTCTCTTTGAGCTAAATTCTTTAGCTGTATCCTCTCTTGATAAGGTAGCCAATGCCCAATTCTCACAGTCTCACAGCAGTATGACTGCACGTCATCTATGGAAAACGCCCTAGCATGGTCTGAATCGTTTTGAATCCGCACTCATATTCAGTCTGGTATAGTTTTCACAAACGAATGCCCTTCCTGCCGCAAACCCTCCCCATTTATCCGGGCTTTGGACCGGCTACTCTCCTGTCAGTATAGTTATGCATACCCCAACTGTTTCCATTTTATGGGACTACAGACTACATATGAATACATATATATATATATATATATATTATATATATATAATATTATATATATATATATATTATATATTGATATTATATTGATATATATTGATATATATATATATATATATATATATATTGATATATATGATATATATATTCGATATATATATATATATATATATATATTTATATATATATTATATATATATCTATATATTATATTTGAATACATTTTGTATATATAAATATTTATACTTATACACACACACCCCACACACAACCACACACACACGCACACAAACACACACACACACACACACCACACACACACCACACACACTATATATATATATATAGTATATAATATATATATATAAATATATTACATATATATATATATATATATATATATATATTATATGTATGTATGTATATTATATTAATGTTATATATATGTATATATAAATATGTGTACTATAATCTACATAGTATATCTCTATATATATATATATATATATCGATTCATATAGTATGATATATGTATTTTCGTAGGGATTATATAGGATATCGATTATATATATATTTATATATCAATTGATATATATTATTTTATATGGCATAATATATAAGTGTATATATATATATTTGTATACCATAAATAATATGTGTATATATCTTAATTACATATACATAACATACATTATAATATATTATTATATATATATATATATATATATATATATATATATATATATATATATATATATATAACTTCTTTGACTTTCGGCTTATCCCTGTATCAGGGGTCGCCACAGCGCGTCAACTTTTAGTTTTCGCGCATCATTGATTTGGCTAGTTTTATGGCGCTTGCCTGCTGTCGCAACCCTCTGCATTTCTCCTGGCTTGGGACCGACATCAACTCGCAGTGGCTTATACGTCCGGTGGCTGCATTTTAAAAAAATAGTAACATACGCAATGAAGCAAAATAAAACATAGCCACAGTGAAAAAAGATATTTCCAAAGAGTAACTATTTCTTATTTTTCATATTGTGGTAGCGGTTCACACGCGCTTTTCTGTGCCAGTTCACTCGACACTTTCGAAGCACCAGCTTGTTTAATGCACCAGCTGTTGTTCCTGTGGAATGACTTGACACTTTAGAAGTACCAGCTTGTTTAATGCACCAGCTGTTATTTCTGTGGAATGACTCGGCACTTTGGAGGCACCAGCTTGTTTAATGCACCAGCTGTTGTTCCTGTGGAATGACTTGACACTTTAGAAGCACCAGCTTGTTTAATGCACCAGCTGTTGTTTCTGTGGAATGACTCGGCACTTTGGAGGCACCAGCTTGTTTAGTGCACCAGCTGTTGTTTCTGTGGAATGACTCGGCACTTTGGAGGCACCAGCTGTTGTTTCTGTGGAATGACTCGACACTTTAGAAGCACCAGCTTGCGTTCCATGGACATTATCACCAGCCACATCTTGGGCTACAGATGCCCCATTACCAAACACTTATCTGAGACAACATTCGGCACCTGAAATCAGATTCCGCCAGATAGATCGGACGGCATCTTCTTCCTCATATCTAGAGTATGTCACTAATTTTGAGTGCATACTTAGAAAGCATAAAGCAGAGCTCTGAAAAATTGACTACGAACTTACCGCATGTGAAGAAGAGTTGCTGTGCTGCTGTCACAAAGTCTTCACCGAGGCACAATAGATCGTAGACCAACTGTAAAGTTTTATACATCTCTCTATATATACATATATATGTATATATATACATATATATATATATATATATATATATATATATATATATATACCTATATACTTATTATCTATATATGTGTGTGTGTGTGTGTGTGTGAGTGAGGTGTGTGTGTGTGGAGTGTGTGTGTGTGTGTGTGTGTGTATGTGAGTGTGAGTGTGATGTATAATATTATAAATCTATATATATCTATATAAATATATATATATATATAATCTAACATATAAAAGTATGTAAGTTTGTATATATGAACATATGTATCATATGTATATATTATATATATCTATTCTCTATCTTATATATATATATATGTCTCTCTCTAAATTCTATATATCTATAATCTCTATATTATATATATGACTTATATATATTATTTATTATCTGTATAAATAATATATAATTATTAATATATAAATATATATAATAAATATATCTAAATCTGTATAAAACTATATATCTATATATATATAAACTATATATATTATATATGTATATAAATATCTTATATATTAAATCAATATATATAAATAAAATATATATATATATATTTATTCATTTATCTTATTATCTGAATATATATATATCTATATATAAATATCTATAAAAAATATATATCAATCAATAAATATAAATATATATCTATAATACATTCCTATTAAATATTTATATATATTAACTATATTATAAAACTATATATATCAATATCTCAAAACTATAATATAAAACTCTATATTTATAAATAGACATAATAAAATCACTAAAAATATCCAAAACCTATTAATCTATATCAATATATATATTGTAAAATCTCTCAGAAAAAATAATATATATATAAAAAATATCTAATAAATATTATATTATATATATATATATATTATATATAATAGATATAATATATATATGTATATATATATAAATATTATCTATATAATATATGTATATATATATAAATATATATTATATATACTATATATATATATCTATAATAAATATATATATATATATAATGTATATATATATCATATATATACATTATATAATATATCTATATATATATATATTATATAAATATATATATAATTATATA
This sequence comes from Penaeus japonicus, assembly GCF_977035675.1. Classification (NCBI taxonomy): domain Eukaryota; kingdom Metazoa; phylum Arthropoda; class Malacostraca; order Decapoda; family Penaeidae; genus Penaeus; species Penaeus japonicus. Next base: position 28,668,761 of record NW_028234405.1, read on the forward strand.
TATATAATATATATATATATATATATATAATTTATATATATATGTATATATTTAATATATACATATAAAATATATATATATTATATATAATATCTTTATATATATATATATATTATATATAATATATATATATATATAATATATACTATATATATATATATATATATATAATATTATATTATATAATATATATATATATATATATATATATATATATATATATATATATATATATAATTATATTATATATATTATATATATATTATATATATATATATATATATTATATAATATATATTACAAATATATATATAATATATATATATCTATATATATACTATATACCTTTATATATAATATATAATAAATATTATAATATATATATATATATACTATATATATAAATATATTATATATATATATATATATAATAATATTATATATATAATATATATATATATAACTATGAATATATAATATAACTATATATATAATATTACTATATATATATATATATATATATATATATAATATATATTAAATATAATATATATACTTGTATATTAAATATATATATATATAAGTTATACTATTATATATATATAAAATATATACTATATATTATAAATATATATATATATATATAATATATATGTACACAAAACCCAACAACCCACACACACACACACACCCACACCACAACCCCACACACACCCACCCCCCCCCCCCACACACCCACACACACACACACACACACACACACACCACACACACACACACACACACACACACACCACACACACACACAACACACACACCCACACACACACACACCCACACCCACACATATATATTATATATATATATATATATATATATATATTAAAATATATATATATATAAATATATATATATCTAATATATATTGTTTTATTATATAGATAATATATATTATATATATATTATATATATATATATATATTTTATATATTATATATATTTATATATATTATTATATATACAATTTATATATATATATAATATATATATATACATATATTATATATATATTTAATATATATTATATTTATAATATATATATTATATATATATTTATGTATATTATAAATATATTATATAAATATATTTTATATATGTTATTTTATAATATATATATATATATATATATATATATATATTATATATAATATTATATAAATACAGTGTATATATTTACATATTGTTCTATCTATCTATCTATCTATTTATCTTATCATATCTATATGTATATAATAAATATAACTATATATATATATATATATATATATATATAATATATATCTATATTGTATATATATATATATTATATACTCATAATATTATAAATGTATATTATTATATATATAAATATATAAATAATATATATATATTTATATAATATATATATATACGTGTATTTTTACATATGGTATCTATCTATCCTTATCTATCAAAATATTTATCTATATATCTATCTATCAATCTATTTCTATCTATCTATCTTCTATCTATTTTATAATATTATAAATAAATATATTATATATATATAAAATGTAAATATTTATATATATTGGTTGGGGGTGTGTGGTGTGTGTGTGGTGTGTGTGTAGTGTGTGGTGTGTGAGTGATATATATATATATATTTTATATATATTTTATATATATATATATATTTTTATATATATTTTTATAATGTGTGTGTGTATATATATGCTATATATTTTATATATATATTTAATTTTATATATTTATATATTATTTTATATATATATATTATATATATATATTTGAATATTATATATATATAAATATATATAATTATATAAAATTTTATATATTAGTGGGTGTGTGTTTTGAGTGGTGTGTTTGTTGGGTGTTTGTGAGTGTGTGTTGTTTTTTTATTACAAAATGGGGGGAAAAACGCACATTTAAGTCACACCCCTACCACGACACAGACACACACACACACCACACACACACAAATATATATATTTTTTATATATATATATATATATTATAAATTAAATATATATATATTTTATATATATATGCTATTATAACCCAACATATATATTATATATAAAAATATATGTATATAAACATTATATTATATATATATACATATATTATATATATTTTTATAATTTAAAAATAAAAAATATATTATATTTTATTATATTATATATAGATATATAAAATGTATTGTTACATAAGGCCACCACACACCAACATACACACAAACATACACAGTATAATGTATAAATATATATTACTTATATATATATATATAATTATATTATATATAATATATATTAATTATAAATTTAGAAAAAATATAGATTTGTTAATATATGTATATTTTTTTATATATTAGTATAAAATATATATATATATTTTTATATATTATATATGTATATATTATGTAAAACATTCCACAATATATTATAATTATATATATATATATATATATTTTATATAATTTTTATATATAATGTATACATTATATTACTGGTATGTTTGGTTTTTTTTTTTTGTGTGTTGGTGGGGGGGTGTTTTTTGGTTGTGTGCTAAATATACATATACATATACATATTTTATTCTAAAATATTATATATATATATTATATATATATATATATTTTAAATATATATATAGGGTATATGTATAGGTATTATAAGGCACACAAAACCCACACACACACCAAACACACCAAACACAAATACCGTAATTATGTATACATATTTTATATATATATATATATTAAAATTATATATATATATATATATTATATATATATGTATATGTAAATGTATATATAGGACAACACACACACCACACCAACACACAAAAAAAAACCTACACAGTAATTGTATACATATATATTATAAAAATTTATATAAATTTATAATTATTATATCACTATATAAATCTATATTTATTCATCCAAATATATCTATATATATTACTTATATATCTCTATATATAACTTTATATTACATATATCTAATTATTATGTTCATACTCTATATAAATAAATCAAATATATATATAAATACACACACACACATTTCCTGTGAGAGTGAGTGTGTGTGTGTTGTGCGTGAGAGTTATGTTGTTGTTTTATGTAGTGAGAGGATAAATAAGTATATGTCATTCTCTTAACCCTCGATATATAAATACAGACCTCGTAATCTATAACTATCTCTATAACCTCTCCTACTTGCTGCTCACATGTACTTCTCTGCACGTCTC
>NW_028234405.1:28677051-28684551 GCF_977035675.1 Penaeus japonicus
TAATTATATATATATATATCCTAACTATAATATCAAAAAAATCTAAATATCATTAATCAATATATAGATTATTAATCGATTCAATCCAATATATCAAATTAAACATGTATGATAACTAAATAAATAAATATCAATCTCTAAAAATATATCACTATAATCCTATAATATATAAACAAATACACCCTACACCTACAAAAGTATCTAACAAAATAATATAAAATATAAACTATAAATACTATAAAAACTAAATATCGATAAAAATATATACCCACACACAACCCACACACCCACACCACACACACATACGCCACCCACACACCCACACCACACACACCCACACCCACACCACCCAGAACCACACACACGCACACACCACACACACTCCCGCATATCTATAAAAATATAAAATATATATATAATATAATATATATATAAATATATAAATATATATTACAACAAAATGAATATACATATACTAAAATTATACAACTACATATACTATATATATATATAATATAGATATATATATATTATATAATATATATATATCATAAATATATATATATATATATACATACTATATATATATATATATATATAAATATATATAAATATATGCATATATATATATATAAAATAAAAAAATACCACAATATATATATAATATATATATATATATGTATGTATGTATGTTTATGAAATCACCTGAATTATCTGATGAGAATACTTCATAATCCCGTTGAAAATTATTCGCGTTAGCAATATTGCTTACAAATAGAAACCTACTTTTCTTTGTAGGCGGAAAAGGCGCGAATGAGATTGAAAGCGTGTGAGATGGAAGTGACTCGTTAAGAATTACATTTTTATCCTGTAATTCTAAAGAAACGCGTCAATTATACATTCGTCTTAATGAACTTAGTTCGTGATTTCTGTTTCTGCTAATTTTATATCAAGCAGTGAGCCAATATTTCCTTTTTTATCTGATACGCAGTTGAGCAATGTTGCCAAGTCGGAAGGCGTCGCCAGATATAGCAGTGTCGCCAAGCCAGGAGTGTGTCCCTCTGTTTACTGCTGTCAGGATATCACAGACTCACATAAAATCCCGCTCGTAACCACACTGAGTAAGCGCAGTCGCGGCTCTTACTGCGGCAAGAGGCGGCTCTTCCGCGACTTTGGAAGATCGTTGTGCTCCATTTTAATGTGCGAGAGAGATGGGAATGGGTTCCTTTAACGCTTTCTGTGCGCTTTACGCAAACGAACAGACAAACGAATTACATATAGATGCGTTTGCACGAACATGTGCACATATGGCGAGATACAACGGCATATCCACACACACACACACACACACACACACACACACACACACACACACACACACACACACACACACACACACACACACGCAGGCTAATTCCTGTGATGGTACGAAAGTATCGCGTGGCAAAAAGCTTCCCGACAGCCCTGGGTGCGAAGGTACAGTCGTTCCCGCAAGCGCGACTTCGACATCGAGATCCATTACTGTTTAAGCAATGGCTTCGCCTTCTCTTGACGGGCGAAGTCATTATCATTTTCATTATCTTCATTATTACTATCAGTATTATTAGTATTATCCTTATCATTATTATTGGTGTCGTTATTGGCAATAGTATCATCATGGTTATTGTTATGATTACTATTATCATTATCATATTATCACTATCGTTATCTTTATTATCATCATAGTTATCTCCATCATTATCCTTATCATCAGCCACATTATTATCATTATCGTTATTATTGGTATCATTAGTATTCTTATAATCATAATTAGCACTATCATCATTATCACTGTTATTTTTATTAGCCCCACCCTTAATTGTTCATCTATCATTACCTGAGAAGGGTTTACAGTGAAATGATCTGCAAATTTGTGTAGTGAGTCACAACTTGCGTGAATACTTAAAAGCCGATACTGTTATGTAACAAAAAAAAACTTGCTGAGCGGCTGCAAAACCACAGACTGGTGTCAACGTGTTAACATAAACATTAATTTGATTGGTTGGACACTCCAGATTAAGCGGTAAATGTTGCATACTATATTTCCCTAGAGTGTTTGTCGGAAACACTGGATTAAGCGCTAGCTGCTAGGGCATACTTTTGGCCGTTAGATTTTACTCTGATGTGCTAGATATAGCGCGAAAAACGCCAAATTGACAAGAGTGATTTTCCCCTTGAAACTAATCATTTGTCGATGCAAATATCGTAATGCGTTTTATCGGATGACATCTTGTGTGGAGGTTGATGTGAAGGTGATAATGAAATGCAGACAGTTCTTTTAGTCTTGGTATAATTGGATTTCTCGTACACCCATCAAGCTTTCTAGTAAGGAAATGCCTCAAGCTGATGACGCTACTCCATGTTTCCTGAGTGGTTTATCATCTGCGCATTTAACGATTTACTATAATCTATGTTCTCTTCACGTGCTACCCGTGCCTATGCAGGGCGGACGCCTCCTGCCAAGCCAACGAAGCGTTTGTCCAGAGTACAAGTAATATCTGTCTTCGCAGGGTCAACTCTTTCCCTCAGCCCCTTTCCTGCCTCCGCCTCGCTCACCACTGCTTCCACCGCCTCTTCAGTATCCTGCCTCTGTTCCATCGCGCTTCAATAATCATTTTTCTGTTTCATGTGCATGTATAAGCCCCCCGCCCCCGCCCAGTCTACTCTGCCCTCTCTGGCCTATTGCCCTGCACCGGTTCACTCTCCCGTGCTCGTCGCCGCTGCCCCTTCCCTTCCTAGCCTTATTATCAATGACGTTTCTTCAACCAATTCCTTCCCCCAGCCACTTTTCCCTTCCTCCTTCCTCTAACTCTTCCTTAAATCTTATTACTTTAAGCAATTCCTTCCCCAGCCCCTTCCCCCTCCTCCCCTCTCCCTTCCTATTTACCTCGCCTATCCTACCTCCCTCCACCTAGCCTCTGTCCTCCTTCGTCACGTTATCTCGTCCTTCAGCCGTCGCCAGCTCTCCCTCCCGGGCTCTCTCCATCACTTACCTGGCACAGCAGTTACCTCGTAAGTCCCCATCGTCGAGTGCCACCTGCCAGAGGGCCCTTAAATTACCCCAAAGAGACCTCCGGCTCGGGCGGCGAGAGAGGCAGAAGCGCGGGAGGTATTGGCTGCCTCATCCACATTTCTTCTGTTGAGATTTTCGGAAAGGGTATGATTGTATATATAATATATTATATTATATCTTGTATTAATCTATAGAGATATATAGTTGTTTTATAGATGATTTCCCCTTTTCTACCCTACTCCTTTATTCCTGTGGTATATACTGTTTTTTTAGTTATTTAGAGTTATATGTAGTATATTAGTTGACCTCTATATATTGTGATGGATAATAAATCACTATAGTGTGATTTCTATATATATATATATACTTATATTGGTGTCCTGAGGTTGTCCCCTATATATATATATTATCTAAATTATATACATCTAGTCTGGGTCCTATCTATAATATAAACAAACTCAGTCCCACACACACACTACACACTATAGACTACAAAACACACACGAGCGACACACACAACACAAAAACACAACACACACACACAATAAACAAATCGAAACATACAAACAAAACCAAACAACCGCACTAACCCTCGCATACACCATTGACCTGTATTCGAAAGGCAAGACCATCTCCACTAAGCAGATTCACAGAAGATTTCGCTCCCCACACTAGCTAAAGGCGAATTATCTGGGTGCAATGTGCTCATGTACTTGACTATTGTTGCTTCATCGATGGAGGTACGGAATGCGCTTCAGATCTCCTCTCAATTCCTAAATCCTTTGATGTGGTGTTGCCTTGAGGCGCGATCTTTCGATTTGTGGCCATAATCGTTTTTTGTGCCCCCCTTCAAACAACCATCCTGACTTTAAACTCCTACAGCTCTTGTATAGAGCATCGAGCACAGTCATCACACAACACGACACACACACAGTAATTACACACACACTAACTACTATCACGGTACATCTAACATCTAACACACGAGCACTATCACAGCAATAGAGATCGTAGGAGTTAGAGTAAGTAAGACAGAGTCTAAAAGTATCTAATTAATTATAATCTAGTACTACCATCATTATTCCCATGCACCTTCTATTATTGCCTTATCATGGGCACGCGCTTTCATCATTATCATTCGCTCTCGACCACATTGCGTGTTATTGCTATCATCATTGTTCCATTATCGAGAATTTCCTTCTTCGATACCACCTGGGCATTACTATTATTATTACTATCATTATTATCATCATCATTGTTATTATGATTATAGTTATTATAATCATCGTTATTTTTATTATCTTTGCTGTTGTTATTATCATTATATTATTGTTATTATTAATATCATTATCATTAATATTATTGTTACTATCCATATTATTGTTATTACCATACTTTTTTATTATCACCATCATTATCATTTTTATCATGGTTTTCATGATCAATATTTCTATTATCATTATTGCTGATATTGCCATCATCGTTATTGTGATTGTTTTTATCATTGTCAGTATTAAAATTATGATTTTCCTTATTGCTGCCGTTATCAATATAATAGTAATGATAATAATAATTATTATTATTATCATCATCATTATTATCATTATTGCTGATATTGTCATCATCGTTATTGTGATTGTTTTTATCATTATCAGTATTAATATTATAATTTTCCTTATTGCTGCCGTTGTCAATATAATAATACTAATGATAATAATAATTATTATTATTATCATCATCATTATTATCATCATCGTTTATAATGATGTTTAGCTTTATCATCATTATCATCGTCATCATTAAAATCCTCTTATTATCATGAGAGATAGAGAGAGAAAAAAAACTATATATTTTTTTTTACATAGATTGATATATACGTATAGACAGAAAAATATTTAGATAGATAGATATAGATATTGATAAAGATGTAGATATTAATAAAGATATAGATATAGATATTGATAAAGATATAGATATAGAGGTAGATAGATAGACAGGAAGATTTATGGATATAGAAACACACACACATACGCACAGTTGGCGAGATAAAGATACGTAAAAGGAGTTAAACAGACAGTGAAGAGACAAGACAGAGAAGAGAAATAGACGGATGACTAGATGGGCAAAAACAGACAGACAGATAAGCAGCCAGAGGGAGACTCACAGCCGGTCCCTTCACACGCACAACCACAAATAATGTCCAAAAGAACGCGCTAGCAGGGAGGTTTGCCAAGCCGGTCCATTTCCCCGGGTGCAACTTAGGAAGTCCATACATCCCTCGTTAGAGCAAACTTTCCACAGTGTCTATTTAACGCCTCGGGCTGACATATGACTGACATCGGCACAAAACATTCCCGGTCTAGTTGGAACCCAAACTTCAGACTCTGCCAAGTCCAGGCTGCCTCCCGCTCTCTTTTCCTCCCAACCTTTCCCTTCCTTTCGCATTTTGCGTTTTCTCACTTTCCCCTCTCTTTCTCTCTGGCTCTGTGTCCTTGCCTTCTTTGTCTCTCTGGATCTCACTGTGTGTGTGTGTCTCACTGACACACACACACACGCAAATATATATGCATACATATATACATATACATACATATATATATATATATATACATATAATATATTTATATATATATATATATATATATCATATATAATATATATCTAAACATGTATGTATATATATAAATATATATATTATATTTATATATAATATTATATATATAAAATATATATTTATTTAGATATATAGTATAACATGTATGTATATCAGTGTATGTATATATATATATATATATATTTATATATATTTTATATATTAATATATATAGTATTATATATGTATATATATTATATATACGCTACACACGCATGGCTCATACACCCACCACCACACACACACTAAACAACACACACACAAATGCATGCACCACACACTAAGACAATAGTCTGTCTTATATATATATATATATATATATATATATTTTTTGTGTTAATATATATCATATATATATATATAGCATATATATATATATATATATATATATATATTATATATATATATATTATATAGTTTGTGTATTATTATATATATAAATATATATAATATATATATATATATATATATATATATATATATATATATATATAAATATATGATGTGGTGTGTGTGTGTGTGTGGGTGTTGTGTTGTGTGTCCTTTGGTGTGTGTGTGTGCGTGTATGGTTTGGTACATAAATAAACATATGGTATCGTACATACATGTACAGTATTATATATGATATAATAATATATATATATATTATTATATACTTCTATAGTATCTATATAATATATATTATAATATACACATCACACACACATATATACATATATTTATAGTATATACTGTATAATTAATATATATATTGATATAGTATATATGATATATATCAATATATGTGTGTGTGTGTGTGTTTATATATAAATGAGTGTGTGTGTTGTGTGGTATAATATTAGTAATATAATATATATATTTTTATAATATATATATATATATATAATATAGTAGTATATATCTATATATATATTGTACATGTATGTACCACACACTACCACACATCACACATTTATATATATATATATATATATATTAATATATATATTATATTATATATATCTATAGCTTAATATATTATATACATATTGTATGGTATATATAGCAGCATATAAGATATGTGTGTATATAGTATATATAGTATATTATATTATATATATATATATATATATATATATATATATATATATATATATATTCTATATATATATATATAATATATATATATATATAATATATTATGCATATGTATTTATGAATATATATAGTATATATATATATATATATATATATAATATATATATATATATATAGGTGTATGTGTGTATGTAATATATATATATATATATTATATATATATATATATATATATATATATATTATATATATATATATATGATATATAATATCATGATATATTATATTTATATATATATATTATATATATCTATATATCTATATATATATTATATATATATATTACGTATTATATATATTTTATATATATGATACACACATAGTATGCACATGGTATTTATGTAAATATAATCTATAGTTATATATCTATATGTTATATTAATATAAGTGATATATATATATATTATATAAATAGACTATATATATAAATTATATATATTTATCTTATATATTATATATATATAAATATATAATATATATCCAAACATATATATATATATATATAATTATATATATATATATATATATAACTCCATATATATATATATATTAGTTATATATATATATATCTATATAAAAATCTGTATTCAATATAGTATACTATATATACTTATATGTATATATATATATATATATAAACTATATATATATAAATATA
>NW_028234405.1:28689551-28694551 GCF_977035675.1 Penaeus japonicus
AATGATGGGGAAGGATAAGAAGTGAAGAGGAGGCAGAGGACACGCAAAGTGGAAGAGGGGGGGGGGAGGGGGGGGGGCGGGGAAGCGCACGTGCGACCTCAGTCTGGAATTGCGTCGGAGGAACAGCTGGTGGTCAGACGAGGAGCTTTTCTGAACGCTCTTTTTGTTCTCTCTGGCTTTTCTTTCTTTTCTTGTTTCTCTCTTTTAGCTACTTTGCAATGTTGCTATTATTATCGCTTTCCTTATTGGTTCTGTTGCCATTATCATCATTATTATTATTTTTTATTATCATGATACTTTAATCATCGCAACTACTTTGCTTCTACTACCCCTACTACTACGAGTGCACAGGAACACTACTACTGCTACTACTGTTGTTGCCTCTACTACTATTACTACCACAACAACGGCTACTACTAATACTACATCAGGACCAAAGGGAGCATCACCCTTATCATGTCTAATAAGTAGATAGACATCTAAACCGCAACAAATGCGCAAACAGACATCTAAACAGATAGATAACAAGAGCTGCTCTACCATCACCAACAATAACGGTAGCAGCAGAGATGCATGTAATCTCACCAAGTGAAGCAACGGTAGTACAGCGGTGTGTAGTGATCCAAGGAGACATAAGAGTCGGAAATGCTGTAAGCAGACTGCTCCCTCTTTGCGAGGACGACACCCGTCTCTCTCGTTCGCCTGTCATCTTCTCCGAACTTTTTCCCTTCAGTTCGAATGACACTTGCATCCGTGACACTGACGAGACGTGGCAGGCATGGCAGAAGATCGAAATTCCTTAAAGTATTTGTAATAGGTAATGTTGATAATAATAACGTTGACATTTATAAACTCCGTATTATCTTTATCTTTGATCTTTTGCATCCCATTTATTAACCACATACCATCATGGCCTATCTTACCTGTAAAACTACTTCACCTACCTCTATTTCTTCTCTCTTTCTTTCTCCCATCCTTTGCCTTTATCCTAAACCATGCATCCGTTCCTACGACCCTAATCCAACTCTTCCAAATCCTGAGTCCTGCTCATTCTTGGCTACAACGAATCTGCACGGTCCTACAGGAATCCCGCCAGCCCGAAGCCCCCTTGCATTGCCTATTTCATTGCTTATTTCATGTCAATTCAGTCTTTGTAGAAACATTCTGTATGCTTCTGTAATCATAATGACTTTTGACAAGTGAATCTAATGGAAGGTATTGAGAAGAGATGATTATTTACTTTAATTTGTGCCACACGGTCTTTTTATCTTAATCTATAAGGTTATTTCATCAGTCTTGATACATTCGCTTTCTTACTTGATTCAAAGGATTTATTGTTTCATTATCTTTTGCTAACTCTGGGTTTTATTCTTAAAACTTTGATTCTTGAAAGATTCTTTATTCGTTTTATATTCCAAGTTATTAGCACGAGATTTTCTAAGAACTCTTCGATTTCGGGTCAATTTTTTTACCTCCTTACTTGTGTTCAATCATTTTTTGTCAAAATGTTTGGTGAGTTTGGTTCTTGTTTCACTTTTTTAAAGTTTTATTCATAACTTTCATAATGAAGTTTTACCTCCTATAATCTTATAATTAGCTCATGTTTGACCTTCATGTAGAATTTGTTTTTAATATTTTCTGTATTCATTTTTGTTTGTTTTATTGACCGTGCCCGTCTATACATGGCGATGTCTTTGTCACAGTAAAGAGAATGCAGCGTTTTAGTGTTCCCCTTTAGACCTACAGAGGAAAGTCGTACCTGAGCTCATTATTTTGCCATTGATACAGAAAGGCCACAGCCTCACAGAGAACCTTTCTTCTTTAAGGCTTGAAAGGCATGATTTTGTTGTTGATTTCGTTCCATGGAGCAAACGGCCCCCTGTCCGTTGCCCTTATTTCTTTATCCCGCTTAACAGGCCATTGTTAGTTCGATGATGCACTTTTACACTCTCGTTTGCGCTCCGTCCGCCCGCCCCTCTCTCACTACCTCCATCCATCTACCCATCTATCCCTTACTCCTTTCTTCCCTCCTTCCTACCTTCCCTCTATCTACCCATCCTTCTTTCCCTCCCTACCTCCCACCCTTCCTTCCCTCCATCTACCCATCCTTCTCTCACTCCCTCCATCTATCCATCCATCTGCCCATCCTTCCTTTCCTCCCTCCCTCCCTCCCCCCTCCTTTCCTCCCTCCCTCCCCCCCTCCCACTTGACAAAAGCCCCACTAATATCCCCGGTGTTTCGGCGTCCTCTTAACCCTCCCGTTCCAAGCGTCCTTTGTCTCTGGTTCCTCCGTCTCTCTGGCTCGGCTCCAACTTGAGAAATTGCCATGTTTCAAAAGAATTAAGTGAAGATTAACGCGCTACAATGTATTTTTAAAGAAGAAGGCAAGCTTTGTTGTGTAAAGCGAGGCTTGGTTGTTCCAGTGATTTACGAAGGTTCAAAGTGCAGATTTTTAATTTATTTATCTTTTTTTTTTTTTCTTATCATGACCGCTTTTTTGTCTTTGCCTTTGTATTATTCTTTGAGTTTTCTTTTTCCTTTACACAACCCCCTTTTTAAATTTCGTTTTTTATTCATTCAAAGTGGCTGTTTGCTTTGGTTTACCCCACCCCCCCGCACACACCTCTTTCTCTCTCTCTCTCTCACTCTCTCTCTCTCTCTCTCTCTCTCTCTCTCTCTCTCTCTCTCTCTCTCTCTCTCTCTCTCTCTCTCTCTCTCTCTTTCTCTATCTATCTATCTATCTATCTATCTATCTATCTATCTATATCTATCTATCTATCTAATTATCTATCTATCTATCTAATTATCTATCTATCTATCTATCTATCTATCTATCTATCTATCTATATATATATATATATATACATATATACACCTGTGATTAGGAGTGTATGTGTGAGCCTGTTTGTATGCGCACGTGTGTGTGTGTGTGTGTGTGTGTGTGTGTGTGTGTGTGTGTGTGTGTGTGTGTGTGTGTGTGTGTGTGTGTGTGTGTGTTTGAGTTTACCAACATATCCTAACACAGGAATGTGCAAAATACCAAACTCCACTACTTATCCAAAGGACCCTGCTCTCCACTCAAACAAAAGGAGAAAAGAATGATAGGTATGGACAAATACGTTTTAAATGAATAATAAGGATAATACGAATAGTCAGGATACATAACGAAATTCATGCTAACCGATATCTTGCCCGGTCTTCAGTCTTCCCCCCCCCCCTTCCTCCCCCGCACCCGTTCGGTCATTTCGCCGGACATTTCCCAGAGTAATCTCTCTCCCATCTGCTCATTACCCCCCCCCCGTCCCTCCCCCTCCTCCTTGTCTCGGAGACAGTCTCATTACCCGCCTATTTTTTTCATTCTCTCTCTCTCTCTCTCCCTCAGCCCCCCCCCCCTCTCTTTCTCTTTCTCTCTCTCTCTTTCTCTCTCTTCCTCTCTCTCTCTCTCTCTCTCTTCCTCTCTCTCTCTCTCCCTCTCCTTCTCCCCCCCCCCCTCTCTTTCTCTTCTCTCTCTCTCTATCCTCTCCTCTCTCTCTCTCTCTCTCTCTCTCTCTCTCTCTCTCTCTCTCTCTCTCTCTCTCTCTCTCTCTCTGTCCCTCTCTCTCTCTCTCTCTCTCTTCCTCTGCCCCCCCCTCTCTCTTTCCCTCTGTCCCTGTCTCTCTCTTATTTTTGTCCTTCGTAGATAGCAGAGGTATTAAACCCCACCCTCTACCCCTCCCCCTCCCTGCCATAACCCTTCCTGAGCCTTTTGATTAAGGTTCATTTTCTCCTGGGGGGACTATGGGATTTGGGCCTTATGGAACAGCGTAAGAAAAGTCTAAGATGTATCTTCAAGGTGGCGTTAAGCAGCGGGGTCGAGCAAGTTGTGCTTTTTTTTTCTTGAGGAAAATGCAATGACGATAGGGGCCACGGCTGTGATTACGGTGATGATAAGGAAAAGGATAATGGTGATAGTGATGATAGTGAAAGTAGTAATGCAAATAAAAGTAATGAACTTCCTTAATGATAATGATGATGGTGATGATAGTAATGATGATAATGATAATGATAATGAATGTAATATTAAAAACGATAATGAAAAATGGTGATGATAATGACGATGATAACAAGGATGATAATAATGATCAGAATCAATAATGATAATCATGATGATGATAACGACAATTAAAATAACAGCAATGATAATGATATAGACCATGATATTAAGGATAATTAAGATAAAAATTATAGTATTCATAATAATGATAAAAGAAGTATTGATGATGATAGTGTTACTGATAACAATACTAACAATAACAATTATGATAACAATAAGAACAAAAGTGATAATAAAATAATAATGAGAGTGACAATAATGATAGTGATAATAATGATAATGATTATGATGATAATAATGATAGTAATAATCATGATAATGATTATGATTACTATACTAATAGTAATACTGCTAATAGTATTACTACTACTAAAATTGATGATGATAATGATAATAATGATAGCAATAATGATACTGATAATGATCAGAATGACTATAATGGTACCAATGAAAATAAAGATAATGATGATAATCGTAATGATAATATAGTTGATCATGTTAATGATGATATTAACAATGATAATGATTATACCAATAACAAAAATAACAAGATAACATCGATTGTAATAAAGATGATAACAATAATAACTATATCATAATGATAATAATGATAATAATAATGATTATAATGATGATGATGATAAGGATAATAATAATAAAAACAACGATGATAATTGTAATAGCAATAATAATGATAATGATAAAAATTATAATAATGGCAATAACAGCAATGATAATAGTAATAATGATAATGATGATGATGATAATAATGGTGATGACAATGGTAATGATAATGATGACAATTGTAATGATAATGATGATGAAAATTGTAATGATAATGATAATGATGACAATTATAATGATAATGATAACGCTACTAATAATGATAATGATGATTATCCTTATT
>NW_028234405.1:28724551-28729551 GCF_977035675.1 Penaeus japonicus
TATATACATATACACATACAAACAACCTACACACACACCACACACACACACCAACAAACACACACACACAATAACACATACACATATATATATATATTATATATATAAATATATATATATATATATCTATATATATATATATATATATATATATACATACATACATACATATATATATATATATATATATATATATATATACATATACATATATGTACATATATATCATTACATAGTAATGATAACAATAATCGTAATGATAAGGATAACAACAATGATAATGATAGCACTAATAATGATAACGAAAATAGTTATAATGAAGATAGTGATGATGATGTAAATAATAATAGTGATGATATTTATTTTCAAAATTTTCAGTCATTATCATTATTGTTATCATCATCATCTTTAGTATTATTATTGTCATCATTCTTTTCCAGAGCATCATCATAATCATTCAACAAGGGTAATAATGAGGACGATAATGATAATCATATTGTTATGACATAATCATACACCCAATGTTATCCATGAAAACTGTACAGCATTACATCCATTATCATAGATTTTCTGTTCACCATCGATCACCATCATCCCGCAAGCCTCTATTGCACAGCATTCAATCCTCGTATCATTAACATCATGCCGTCTTCATCACTTCCTTCTTTCTCCTTCTTTCTCCTTTCTCTCTCTCCCTACGACAAGCATCCCTTTCCGTCCTGTGGCCTGCATCACTTTCTTCTTTTCTCCTTCACCACGTCCGCTCCTCCCTGCTCCCCCCCCCCCCCTCCGCCCCCTCGCAATCCTTTGATACGATATAGGCATCTGTTCAATTTCTCAGAAAGCATTACCTTCCCCCTCAAAAACGGGGAAAAAATCCACGTTCTTCGCCGCTCCAGCCACTTATTTTATGACCTAATCTCGTATGTGCACGACCATCGACGTAGGTATGAATGATCTGCCCCCCCCCCCTCACTCCTCCCTATTTCACCTGTTTCCGAAAATAAAATCGTATGAAAAAAATGAAATGAATAAATAAAATTGGAAAAAAATCAACTGATAAAATACAAAGCGGAGGACAGTTATGTATTGAAAAGTCAAGCGTACGGGCATAATCGTAAATTGAGGAGGAAAGGAGGGAAGGGGGGGGGGGGGGGAGGAAGGAGGAAAGAGAGAGAGGAGAGGAAGGGGGTGGCAGGGGAGCAAGGAGGAAGAGGGGGAGGAAAGGGGAAAGGGGAGGATATAGAGGTAGAGAGGAGGGGGGGCGGCGAGTGAAGGGAGAGGAAGAGTGGAAGTACAAGCTAAGGGAAGCGGGGGGAGGGGGGGGGGGGAGCAGGAGGAGTTGAGGGAGGGGACAGGGGTTGGGACTCATAGCCTATGATCAAAGCTATATGCACGAGGGGGGGAGGGCACGAAGGAGGTTCAAGGGCAGTGCAATGACCCATTTGGCGCCCCTTTGGAAGGTGGACAGAGGGGTGGTTATGGACAGGGAGGGGGGGGGGGAGCAGAGAGGGAGGAAGGATTGAGGGCGAGGAAAGGGATGAGATGTGATAGAAAAAGGAGAGCGAAAGAGAGAGTGAGGAGAGGGAGATGAGAGGATGAGACGAAGCAAAGAGAAAAGAGGAGACTGAAGTAATAACTGTAAAGGAAATGGAGAAGAACGAGGAATAAAGTCTTGGTTTCACACACAAACTCACAAACACACCACACACAATATAGTTAGATATGATATAGATTTATTTAGATATATTATATATATCTATTATATTTTATATGCATGTTTAAATATTTATATATATATATATATATAGATACTATTATATATATATGTATATATATATATTTATTATATATATATATAAATATATATGTTTATATATACATACATATATATATTATATATATATTATATATATATGTGTATATATATATTTATTATATATACACACACACACACACACACACACACACACACATATTATATATATATAGATATATGATAAAAGATATATATATATATATTTAATATAGATATATAATTGATATATATATATATAAGAGAGAGAGAGAGAGATGAGAGAGAGAGTGAGAGAGACAGAGAGAGAGAGGAGAGAGAGAGATATAAATAAATAAATAATTATGTATATATTTATATAATATATATATGTAGAGTATATATACACATTTAGTTGATATATTTATATATATTTTATATATATATATAAATATTTATATATATATATATATTAGATACGATATTTATATATATATAAAGCGTAAGTTAGATAGATAGATAGATAATAGATGGGGAGGTTAGATTTATGTGGGTATGTATATATATTGATTTATAGTTATATAGTTATATATTTATGTTTTTATATATAGTATATATATATATACATAATACATACATTATATATATAATAAATATATATATATATATTTATATATATCTATATATCTTTGTATTTTAGATATATTTATATACATATATTTAATTATAGATATATTATAATATATATGTTTATATATGTAGATATATATATCTAATTTTATATATTTATATACAGATATATAGAGAGATATATTTATATTTATATATATTTATATATATATAGATATATGATATCTTATATTTTATGTGGGGTGTGTGTGGCTGTGTGGGTGTATATATATATAGTGATATATATAGATATATATATATATATTATATTATACATACTTTATTATATTTATATATATTAATATAGATATATATTTAGATATTATATATATTTATTGTGTATATGTGGACACACATATACTACTTTATATATTTATATGTTATATTTTGATATATAGAGATATATTTTTATGATATATTTTTATATATATATATATGTATATTTTATATACATATTCTATTATATTTATATTTTTATATAGTATATTTTTATAGACCATATATAAATTTATATAGTTAGATATATTTATATATATATTTTTAGTTTATGTATAGAGTATAAACATAGATATATATAGATTTTATCTATATATTGGTGATGTAGATATATTTATTTATTTATTGATAATAATAGAGATATATAGATATGTATATATATATATATATATATTATATATATATTATATATAGATACATACAGTTAGATTGGTGATTGATATATATTTTTATATATATTATTTATATATATTTATTATGTATATATTTTTATAATATGTTATAATTTTTGTATATATTTACATATAGATTTAAGTTATATATATATTATATTTTTTATATATATATATATAAATATTTAGATATACATATACATAAATATATATATATTTATATATATATATACATATACATTATATAGATATTTTTATAATATATTTATATATATTTATAAGAAAGGTATACATTATATTGATATATAGATTTAATTGAATATATTTATACATATACATAATTTTAAATACCCTATACATATAGCACTAACACTTATAGTATAGATATATTTTTATATATTATGTATTTATAGATATATATTTATGTTTATATATATATATATATATATATATATATTAATATCTTATATACTATATATAATATATATATATTTATTATATATTTATATATATATATTTTATATATAATACTTATGTAATTATATATTATATATATTTATTATATTCTATATATATATATTTATATATATATATATATATATATTATATATATTTTATGTGTATGTATATATGGTTATATAATATATATATGTATATTATATGTATATAGATTATATAGGTTATATATACATATATATATATATATATATATATATATATATATACATTTTATTATATATAGGTTATATATATAGATGTATATATATATATATTACTTATATATATATTTATATATATTATATATGTTATATCTATATATATATATGTATATATATACATATATCTATGTTGTATATGTATATATATATATATATTATTTATATATATTATAATATAGATATTGTATATATATATATATATATTTATATAATACATATTTATATATATATGTATATATTATATATTATATATATATATATATATATATTTATATATATAATTAACTTATTTTATTTTGTTATTTATATATATACATTTATATATATATATATATATATAACCCTATATCTATATACTATATTATTTATGTATATACCATACATATGTATGTAAAAGTATATATATATATATATATATATATATATATATATATATATATATATATATATATATAAACATATATGTGTATATGCATGTATGTACATATCCCATTCCTATTTTCTCTTGTATCGTTTATCTTCTTTTGTCTGCTATCCCTGCCATCGCTACCATTGCCATAAGAAAGAGGAACTTATAAGCGCCTCCGCATCACTTCCCCCTATCGCCCTATCGCACAGCCAGGAGATCAAATCGCAGGGGTCAGCACAGAAAGGTCATATCGAATAGCGAATGAAAGGCAAGAGTGAAGAGAGGGAAGGAAATGGAATTGGCATAATCAATGTTACATTATCATTTTACATGCGAAACTCATGGTATTATCAACAGAGTATTGACTTTCTTGGCAATGCCATGAGTTTCATTAAGATTAAGCAATACATGATGATAAGATATTTAAATCATTACATTACTGACATGTCAAGTGAATTATATTATTACTCGTTCCACAGATTCACTTCTCGTGAATTATGTTTGAAGTACACAGTCGTAGCGGAATTGTATGATAATTTTCCTCCGAAAATATGTCAAACGAAACGGATCCATTTAGAAATTAACTTTGAAGATTTAGATTAAACACACACACAAGATAAATGAAGAAGTACGTATAAAACCCCGTCTCTCAAAGTTCGTATTGCCTTTGGTCTCTGAAGAACCTCAGGAGTCCGTGCATACCACCGACTCATGCTCACGATAATAGTCCCATAAGCTCGCTTAAGCTCTCCCCACTAAAC
>NW_028234405.1:28747051-28752051 GCF_977035675.1 Penaeus japonicus
TCGTACTCTCTCCGCCTCTGTGGTTCTCTGGCTCATGCTCCCTCTCCCTCTGTCTGGGTCTCTAGCTCTGTGGTTCTCTGGTTCATGCTTTTGCTCACTCTGTTGTTCTCTGGCTCGTGCTCTCTCTCTTTTCTCTACTCTCCTTACTCTCTTCTCTCCTCTTTCCTATGTATAGCACTATCTCGCTTGCTTTCCTCGTCTCGGTGGTAGAGTGTGGGTATTGAGTATATGCACTTCTCTTGGCTCGTGACCTGTCACCTCTCCCTCTGTCTGGGTCTCTAGCTCTGTGGTTCTCTGGCTCGTGCTCCCTCTCCCTCTGTCTGGGTCTCTAGCTCTGTGGTTCTCTGGCTCGTGCTCTCGCTCGCTATGTGGTTCTCTGGCTCGTGCTCTCTCTCCCTCTGTCTGGGTCTCTAGCTCTGTGGTTCTCTGGCTCATGCTCCCTCTCCCTCTGTCTGCGTCTCTAGTTCTGTGGTTCTCTGGCTCGTGCTCTCGCTCGCTATGTGGTTCTCTGGCTCGTGCTCCCTCTCCCTCTGTCTGGGTCTCTAGCTCTATGGTTCTCTGGCTCATGCTTTCGTGCGGTCTGTTGTTCTCTGGCTCATGCTCTCTCTCCTCTGGTGGTTTTCTGGCTCGTGTTCCCTCTCCCTCTGTCTGGGTCTCTAGCTCTGTGGTTCTCTGGCTCGTGCTCTCTTTCACTCTGCTTGGGTCTCAAACTTTGTGGTTCTCTGGCTCGTGCTCTCTCTCCTCTGGTGGTTTTCTGGCTCGTGTTCCCTCTCCCTCTGTCTGGGTCTCTAGCTCTGTGGTTCTCTGGCTCGTGCTCTCTTTCACTCTGCTTGGGTCTCAAACTTTGTGGTTCTCTGGCTCATGCTCTTGCTCACTTTATGGTTCTCTGGCTCATGCTCTCTCTTGCTCTGTGGTTCTCTGGCTCGTGCTCTCTCCCCCTCTGTGGTTCTCTGGCTCATGCTCTCTCTTGCTCTGTGGTTCTCTGGCTCGTGCTCTCTCTCCCTCTGTGGTTCTCTGGCTCATGCTCTTTCTTGCTCTGTGGTTCTCTGGCTCATGCTCTCTCTTGCTCTGTGGTTCTCAGGCTCATGCTTCCTCTCCCTCTGTCTGGGTCTCTAGCTCTGTGGTTCTCTGGCTCGGGCTCTCGCTCGCTATGTGGTTCTCTGGCTCGTGCTCTCTCTCCTCTGGTGGTTTTCTGGCTCGTGTTTCCTCTCCCTCTGTCTGGGTCTCTAGCTCTGTGGTTCTCTGGCTCGTGCTTTCGCTCGCTATGTGGTTCTCTGGCTTGTGCTCTGTCTCCCTCTGTCTGGGTCTCTAGCTCTGTGGTTCTCTGGCTCGGTCTCTCGCTCGCTATGTGGTTCTCTGGCTCGTGCTCTCTTTCACTCTGCTTGGGTCTCTAGCTCTGTAGTTCTCTGGCTCGTGTTCTCACTTGCTCTGTGGTTCTCTGGCTCTTGCTCTCTTTCGCTCTCTGGTTGACTGGCTCGTGCTCGCTCTCGCTCTGCCTGGGTCTCTAGCTCTGTGGTTCTCTGGCTCGTGCTCTCTCTCCCTCTGTGGTTCTCTGGATCGTGTTCCCTCTCCCTCTGTCTGGGTCTCTAGCTCTGTGGTTCTCTGGCTCGTGCTCTCTCTCCCTTTGTGGTTCTCTGGATCGTGGTCTCTTTCACTCTGTTTGGGTTTCTGGCTCTGT
This sequence comes from Penaeus japonicus, assembly GCF_977035675.1. Lineage (NCBI taxonomy): Eukaryota > Metazoa > Arthropoda > Malacostraca > Decapoda > Penaeidae > Penaeus > Penaeus japonicus. Next base: position 28,748,730 of record NW_028234405.1, read on the forward strand.
GGTTCTCGTGCTCTCACACTTTCTGTGGTTCTCTGGCTCGTGCTATTTCTCCCTCTGTGGTTCTCTGACTAATGCTCTCTTTCACTATATTCATATATATATATATATATATATATATATATTTATAGAAAATATATATATATATATATATATATATATATATATATATATATATACATATACATATATATGTATATGTATATATATATATTATACATATATATGTCTATATATATATATACTTCTAATACTATATATTTTATATATATATAGTATATAGATTATATATATATATGTATATATATATGTATATAGTATATAATAACGTATAATTATACATATAATACATATATATGTATATAGATATACATATATAATATAATTATATATAGATAGATAGATAGATAGATATGTTATATATTGAATATATTCATGATACATGTATGCTATAAATAATATATATATAGTTATTTTTATATATATTATATATAATCTATATATATATATTAAATTATATATATAATATATATGTATATGTTAACTAGATACATATTATACTACATATATATACTATATATATATATATATTATAAATATACTTATAGTAGATATATAGTACATATATATGAATATATATATATGTGTGGTGTGTATATATGTATATACCATATATAGTTATATATATCATATATATATATAGGGGGGTTGTATGTTGTGATCTGTTAAATATATTAGGGACCACATGATAATATTCATATATATATATATAAACTACAATACTTAAAGTAATTGTATATATATTAAAATGTATGTATATATATGTATATACTGTGTATATGTTATATATATTAATGTATATGAATATTTATATTTTTATCATATATATATATAATATAAACAGTATATATATATATACATACATACACACACACACTACACAACAACTTCACACCACACATTATAAGTAGTTATTCTAGTATTATATATATTCCTATATATATATATATATGATAATGGTTCTATATATATGTATATATATTACATATATATTATATATATCTATATATATATATATTTTTTATATATAGATATATATATATATAATATTATACTACATTACTTTTAAACACACACTATATATATATATTATATATAATAGTATATATATTATATATATATTAGAATTAATATATATACATTTAGCATAACTCACACAACCATAAACTACTACACACACATATAGAATTATGATATAATCATTTTATATAGTCTGAATATATATATATATATATATAAATGCTATATTTATAAATATATATATATATATATATATATATATATATATATATATATATATACACACATTGTCTTTCTATATCTATCTAATTATCTCTCTCTATATATATCATCATCATCATCATCATCATTAACCCGTATCATTCCACTACAGGACCTATATCTCTCTCAATCTTTTCCAGTCATTCCGGTTTTGTGTTCTCTGATTCCAGTTTACTCCTGCGAAATTCGCTATTTCATCCCACCATCTAGTCATTGGTCTTGCCCTTGGTCTTATTGTGTGTATTTCCCATTCTATTGTTTTCTTTGTCCACCTGTTGTCCTGTCTACGATATATATGTCCAGCCCACTGCCACTTTTTCTTCTTAATGCTCATGAGTATATCCTCTACTTTTGTTTGTTGCCTGATCCATGTGGCTCTTTTCTTGTCTCTTAAGCTAACTCCTAGCATAAACCTATCCATTCCTCTTTGAGCACTTACTAATTTCCTCTCAAGTGCCTTGGTTGTAGTCCATGTTTCAGACCCATATGTCATGATGGGGAGGACACATTGGTTAAAAATCTTTCTCTTTAGACAGAGTGGCAGACGACCTCGTAATATATTACTATGTGTACTGAAGGCACTCCAACCTAGCCTGATTCGTCGTTTTATCTCAGCATCGCAGGATGTACTCGTCTTGATGAGTTGCCCTAGGTATACATACTCGTTCTCTGCTTCTAGTACCTAGCCCAGTATCTGTATTTGCTTAGCTGGGGTTCGACTATTGAACATGACTTTAGTCTTTTTCATGTTTATTTTAAGGCCAATCTTCAGACTTTCCCTACTTAAATCGCTCGTTCATCTGTTGACTCGCCGAAAAGAACAATGTCATCTGCAAATCTTAAATTGCTTAAGTGCTCATTCCCTATTTCAATCCCTTTCCCCTTCCTAGCTTGATTCGTCGTTTCATCTCAGCATCGCAGGATGTACTCGTCTTGATGAGTTGCCCTAGGTATACATACTCGTTCTCTGCTTCTAGTACCTCGCCCAGTATCTGTATTTGCTTAACTGGGGTTCGACTATTCAACATGACTTTAGTCATTTTCATGTTTATTTTAAGGCCAATCTTCAGACTTTCCCTATTTAAATCGCTCGTTCATCTGCTGACTCGCCGAAAAGAACAATGTCATCTGCAAATCTTAAATTGCTTAAATGCTCATTCCCTATTTTAATCCCTTTCCCCTTCCAATCTAACTTCTTGAATATTTCCTCTAAGCAAGCTGTAAACAGCTTCGGTGAGATGGTGTCGCCCTGCCTAACACCCTTTTTTATTGGTATTTTATTGGTTTCTGCGTGGATTTAGATATATCTTTATATATATCCTCTAGTAATCTGCAATATATTTCCTCTACTCCTTTTTACGAATTGCATCTATTACTGCATATATCTGTACCGAATCGAATGCCTTTTCATAATCTACGAATGCCATACACAGGGGCTTAATTCGTTTGTTTTATCTTTTATTTGGGCTATTGTGTGGATATGGTCTGTAGTTGAGAATCTGCTGCGAAACCTTGCCTATTCCCTGGGTTGTTTTGAATCTAATGTATTGTTGATACGGGCTGTGATGATTTTTGTGAATAGTTTATAGATTACTGAAAGGAGGCTTATAGGTCGGTAATTCTTTAAGTCTTTTGTATCCCCCTTTATGTGTATCAAAATAATTATTATGTTTTTCCAGGATTTCGGAGTTTTACCGACGCTTAGACATCTGTTAAAAAGATTGGCCAGTTTTACTGCCGCAATCTCTCCTGCATCTTGAATAATATCTACAGTAATGCCATCTTCTCCTGGTGTTTTCCTCTTTTCATGCCTTTTAGTGCCCTATTTACTTCATCTACCGTAATATTTGGAACGTCTCCAATAGTTGTGTTTGTCTCCGTACGTGGTTGATCGTTTGAGTGGTATAAGTCGCGATAGAAGTCTTCTATTACTTTGTTTTTATTTTTATTGTATGTCACTTCTCCATTAGGTTTCTTTACTGCA
>NW_028234405.1:28799551-28804551 GCF_977035675.1 Penaeus japonicus
TAATTATAGTTACCATCATTATCGCTATGGTTATTATCGACTCTATTATCATTATTATTGTTATTATCACAATTGTTCTGTTATCACTGTTATCATTATTGTCATCATCATTACTATTATCGTTTTCATTATCATAATCATTATCGTTTTTCTTATCTTTATTATCTTTATTACTGTTATCATCATTAACATTATCATCATAATTGAATTATTCATATTACTACTATAATGTTACTAAATATAATCCTTATTATCATCATCAATATCATCATTGTCATTACCTCTGTTATGATCTTTTTGAGAATATTGATATTGGTAATTATCATTATCTTTATTAATATAATTATTACTGTGATAGTGATTATTAATATCAATAATACTAGTATCGTCATCATTATCATTGTTATTGTTATGTTTATTTTATATTTAGTATCATTATCTTCGTTATTCTTAATCAATGTTTCTTCATTATTATTACTATAATCATTATTATCATCATCATTAATATTATGATTATCATAACTATACACACACACATACACACACACACACACATACACACACACACACACACACACACACACACACACACACACACACACACACACACACACACATATACACATATATATATATATATATATATACAAATATATACATATACATACGTATGCACACACACACACACACACACACACACACACACACACACACACATATCTAATATATATATTATATATATATATATATATATATATATATATATATATATATATATATTAACATATATATGTGTGTGTATATATATATAATAATATATATATATATATATAATATATATATATAACCAACCTCTACTATAATATATATATATATATATATATATATGTATATATTCATTCATTCATATGTATGCAAATAAATATAACACACACACACACAGACGCACGCACACACCAGCCAGCCCTCGTCGTCCTTGCCGGCCCGAAGACGCTCTCCCGCCACCCCGCGACCGCTCGCGCCGGAGAGTCTGACCGCCTCTTTTCAGCCCTGCTTGGTCATGTCCTAAAGACGTTACATTAATAACTTAGAACCTCCCAAATCATCTCCCTCAGAGGGTAAAAAAGCAATTAACGGTTCGTCTTTCTCAAAAGGATAGAGGTTTTCATTAACATAGTAATTAGATCGTGATTATGGTTCATATCATACCTGTGCTATTCTTATATTGAAGTACTTATTATGTTTATTTTTCTTAGTTATGATCATCCACATGTTCATCACATGCGGTAGATATGCGATGTTGGTGCTATTGATCTAGTCTTAATTGTATGATAATGATGCTGACAATTAACGCCGTGATATTAATGTGATTATCGTCAATTATCATTATTTGAAATATAGTTATGATTATTACTGTCATCCCCATCAATTGCATCGCGATTATTTTTTATTGATTATAGTTGTTACTAACGTATAATTGTTATTGGTGATATCATTATAGACATCATCGCAGTTATCATCATATTAACGGTTTCACCATCATTGGTAATGATTATCACCTTTGTTATTATCATATTAATTTTCTTTATCATCAGTGTCCTTATCATTATTCTGATCCTTATCTTCTAGGTTATGATACATTTTATTTATTTCGGTCCCACTATTATTGTTAATATTTTGCATTTGTATCTATCATAGATAATTATGATTTCATGTTTATATCATTACGGTTTAGAATAAGGCTATTACAACCATTACTTGTACAATTTGTGTCAGGAATTAATTAGTCACCATCTGATGTTCGGTATCAGTATCACAGTCTTTTTGTCTCATACTTATAATGTGATTAGTATCGACATTATAATCAAAAGTACATTATATATAAAGAGATTTTTCTCTCTCTCTCGCTCTCTCCATCCCCCCGCTCTCTCACCCTCCTCTCTCATATTTCTCTCTGTGTCACTTCAACCATTCCATCTCTCGTCCAGACCTACCCGGCTCATCTCTATCTCTCTCTCTCTCTCTATCCTCATAAGATCTCTATCTCTCACTTTTTCCTATACTCTTTAGCCTTCACCTTTCTCTATCCCTCTCTCTACCCCTTCTACTATTCATTCTTTCTCGACCCATTCAGTCGTTTCCACCTTCTTTCTCCCTTAACCCTTCAATCGTTCCTTCTCTCTCCCTCGAGGCATTCCTTCCTTGACAGAACACGGCTGGACAATAGGCTTCCTTCGTCGTTAACTCGACTTCTTATGGAAATAGGAGCGTCATTGTCAAAGTTTTTTTTTTCTTTTTTTATTCCCTCTTTTTGTATCCTTCATAGGCTTAGGTTCCGGGTATCACATTTTTTTCTTTCTTGTTTTTTTGTGTGTCGCCTTCGATGACGATGAGAATGATGATGATGGTGATCATTTAGGCCGGGGTGAAAGAGCGATAATTTTCTTCGGCTGAGTGTGTCTGTGTGGCGTGTCTGTCTGCCTGTTTGTCTGTCATGAATATTCTGATTCATATGCTCTTCGAGGCTGAGGTCATTGGCTTGGATGATGATGATTATGGTGATGATGATGGTAGTTGCATTATTTATTAGCCGACTGTTATTGTGCCTGTGAAACGCCCCGTCAGTCATTCGCTACGCAGGCTCTTGATCAAGCTATTGTTGGCGTCGTTGTAATTGAGATGTGATATCATTTCTCCGGCGGACTTTCGGGCGAAATGTGCCCAGTCACCTGGGTATGAAGCGCCGTGGTCCTTCTTAATGCTTGGTGTTCTATGGCAGGTCTATCCGAACATGAATCATAAACAAGTATCATATTGTATCTAAAATCCCAACACTGAATTTGATATTATTAAATGTGACACGATCATACCCTTTGAAGAATTTCCAATCGATTATACCTAACTACATGCATTCAGATCCTCTAAGATAGATCTAGTCATATCCTGTGGGTCACATCTGTATCTCGATACCATGTAATAACCACACACCCAAACAGATTAGCATCACAGTACTTAAAAGCCTTTCTGTGTAAACAAAGGCAGTGCTCTGATGATACAAAAACGAATCTTTTTTTAACACATTGTTACTTTAATTCCATTTTCGTCTTTGTTTTTCTTTTTTCTTTTAAAATAGAACTTTCCTTCTCTTTTCGTCATTTTTTCTTTCTTTTTTTAATTCTTCCACTTTGTCAGGGGATGTAATCTTCAAAGAAAGATTACCCAGAAATCATGTCTCGCGTACAATGAATATCGGGTTAATGCTGAATCCCCTATTTCTCTTCTTTATCTTGTTATTGTGTTTTGCCTTGGCGTTCCTGCTCTGCTATCAGGCCTCTGCGATGGCATTCTTCAATGTGTTGCCTGAAAGGAGCATGTGCTGTGCAAAATATTTTATGTTTAGTGAAATGCTGCTGTGTTACATTGTATCTTTATATTCTGTTAAATCATGCGCACCGCATTAAATGTGAGATTACAATACAATGCATGTTTAGATTTGTTGGTATGCGATGGCTTTTCCAAAGTCACAAAGGGCATTAATTCATCTGCGAATTATCCATGATTCATGAAATTTGACAATGAAGAAACAGATGTTCAAGGTTCGAAGCTACACAGTAAAGTGGAAGCCTTGTTAACTTGTTGAATGCGGTTATCTTCGTTTTACTTTTCGGTAAAGAATCTCCCTCATTTTCATATACTTACTCAGTTCATTATTTTTTCTATTGCTAACTCTAAAGTACTAACACTGATAACAAGTAAATCACTGACACGAGTCGCTCTCCTACCTCCCTCGTCCTGCACTCCACAGCCCCCTCCCCCCTTTGGAATCCCCCTCCTCTCCCTCCACCCCCTCCCTCCCCCTGCCGCCGCGTCGTGGTCCGGCGATTTGAATGCGCCACAGAGAGTAATCCGGTCCTTGGTCCGCAGCCGCAACCCGACCTCGAGATCAAACCGAGGAGAGCTTTATTTCGTGTGCGAGGATAAACATGTTTGTGATAAAAGTTTGCTTATAAGACAGGTATATCTAACGATCAGTAAGACAAATTAAACCAGCGGTGATGATGGGGATAACTACTATCGGAGGATCCATCGTAAAAATTAAAATCCAGTATAATGTGGCTTGGATCTTTGTTGATGATAGTCAGCATTTCTAATAGTTTCTCAATAGATAAGTCGCGCTGGACCATAAACTGTCCGAATTTCAATATTCTCTATCCATCATAAGTATCAACATTGATGTATTATATATATTGTATCTAGCTTTACAAATCAATTACATTAAGGACCAATTTCCATGCAAAATGGGGAAAAAAATATACCAGATATACCAGAACAGTGATATAATTGGTAAACGCTATTCAAATCATTGTCATTCTCGGGGAAATTATGGAATTTCTGTGACAAGAAAGAGACAAACAAAGCTTCCAAACTTCCGCGGTCGAAATCACAAACCAGGAAATGACGTTCCAGGACATGGGAAAATCGGGTCCACTCCATGTCATAGATCAAAACCATCATAATCATGTCATGAAAGACAGTTATAATAAGATGACTAATTTCATTACTTGCCTGTATTGTTTCTTCGTCCCTTCCGCTTAATCGATTGCTTTGGGTTTCTTTCTCACGAAATAGAGTTTTGAGTTTATATGATTTAAATGCATATATATAAGTGTATAAATGTGTATACAAATAGATATGTATATACATATATGTATATATATATATATGTATATATATATATATATATATATATATATATATATATATATATATATATATATATATGTATATATATATATATACACGAATATATATATATATATATATATATATATATATATATATATATATATTTATATATACACGAATATATATATATATATATATATATATATATATATATATATATATATATATATATATATATATATATATATGTATGTATGTATGTATGTATATATATATAATATAGATATATATATATATATATATATATATATATA
>NW_028234405.1:28857051-28859551 GCF_977035675.1 Penaeus japonicus
ATAACATGTTCTATACTAGAAGTATAACCAGGTTCATCCGAGAATACATCACTGAATTCTTCTATCAAATTCTTTACATCCATTATCTGACTTTCATTTAGATCTTCACCCAAGTTCATGTTCTCACAACTATTAGTTTCAAAATACATGGTTTCACTTTCTTTATCACACATTTCTTCTGTAACACAAAGTTGAACTATAGTTTTCTTTTCCATATCATTTCTTCTGTGATATTGCTTAAGCATATTAATATGAAAGAGTTTAGGCTTATTTCGGATATTCACAAGGTAATCCACTCCATTTTCTTTGCACTCAGTCACAGGATAAGATCCGCGCCATTGCATAATTAACTTATTGGTATCAGACGGCAAGAGCACTAAAACTTCGTCATTTACATTTAGTTTGCGATTCTTAGTTTTCACATCATAGTACTTCTTATAATACGTACTACTAATTTCGGCATTAGAAGCTGCTAATTTCGCCGATTCCTTCAGGCGTGATCTTAGTTCAGTCACATACTCATAAACATTCTTTACATCAGAATTCAAATCATCATTTGACCATAATTCATGCAAGATAGCAAGAGGACCTCTTACAGGTCGACCATACAATAATTCGAATGGTGAAAATTTTAGTGAATCATTGGGGATTTCCCTATATGCAAAAAGAATAGCAGGTATATACCTATCCCAATCCTTAGGTTTGTCAGTACACAATTTCTTTAGCATAGATTTTAGTATGCCATTTAATCTTTCTACGGCTCCATTACAGCTTGGATGATATGGGGTAGTATAAAGAGCTTTAATTGAGAGCAATCTATTTACTTCAGCCATGAGATCGGATCTAAACTGAGTTCCTCTATCAGGAAGCATCTCTTTCGGAATTCCAACTCTAGCAAATATTTCAACAAGAGATTCTGCAATAGTTATTGAATCAATTTTCTTTAACGGAACAGCTTCAGGGAATCTAGTTGCATAGTCAATGAGAGTAAGAATATATTTGTGGCCTCTATCAGAACATGGTGAAATAGGTCCAACAATGTCAATGGCTACTCTAGAAAAAGGTTCAGCAACAACAGATTTCATCGGCACACGACTAATGCTACCTTTAGCAGAGACTTTCTGGCAAATATGACAGGATTTACAGTAACGTTTGATTTCAGCTTCAACACCAGGCCAAAAGAACTTCTGATAAACTTTATAACTAGTCTTCCTATGAGAGAAATGACCGCCTGTTAAAGAATCATGGGCCAGGCTCAATACTTTGTTTCTGAACATCTCAGGGACCACAAGTTGCTTAGTGCCAATTTCATGAATGTTTTTGCTTTTGATACATACTCGATAGATTAAATCTTTAAATATCTCATATTTCACAGATCGTGATTTTACTCTTTCTTCTTTCCCACTTTCTACTTTCTCCCTTATCGATTTTAAACTTAAACAGAATTTCTGTGCTTTGATCAAAGAAGCTTTGCTTATTTCAATATCTACATCTGTAGGGCACTTGAGTTTGAAACCTACATCAGTCTTATTATTACTTGCTCTTGTTTGAACCACCATGGACATATCTATAGGATGTTGATAGGAATTCTCGCTACATACCTTTAAATTTTGGGTAGGAGTAAGGGATGAAGGTTTGTCAGGTACTTCGGTTAGGTCATGGGGGCTAGGTAGCTTAGGTAGGTCACAAAGGTCAGGTTCTTCAAGGAGATCACAAGGGTCAGGACTTGTGCAGGATCTTAGGGTAGCCACATCAACAGTAGCAGGATTTGGGTCATCAGGACAGGATTGGTCGGGATCCTTCCATACCTGGAACACATCCTATTTAGAACTTCTGCAAACCTTAAATGGGTTGCAGCTATAGCATTTGTCTCATCCAGTAAAGAACTTGCTCTTAATGTAACATGTTATTTATAGGCAAAATATGTTTGGCCTGCCCAAATAATCATAAACCCTTAGCCATTTTCCCTAATTTTATATTTAGAATTAACCAAAGAGTCTTTAACTATGACTGCAGAAGCATTCCCAGTATCAAGCATAAACTTCCCACGGGTTTATAGAATAGAAATCCATTAGTATCTACAAACACAACTATTAGGTTTTAATTCTGCCTCAAAAACAAAATTTACTTTATCATTAGAAAAAGCACTTTTACGCTCTAAAATTCCTGGGATTATCGGGACAATTTGGTTTAATATGTCCAGTTTATTACCACAACCATGGAACAGACAACTTCACTGTATTGCGGTCCTTAAATCTTAGACTGGAAGAAAGTTTTAATGTGAGAAAACATCTCCGACTTGCCACGGTACAAATGGGCAACTCCTATACCTGTCTGCCGCTCTTGCCATCTCAGTTGCGCATGGAAAAATTCACGTTCTTTTAGGAAAAAACACGTAATTCAGGGTTACAACTGTTTAGACATTGTTCCCTAATCAGAAAATCAAAAAGAGACCTCATTCCATTCTTATCCACATTGCTAAGAGAAATCCATCTGTCAA
>NW_028234405.1:28869551-28874551 GCF_977035675.1 Penaeus japonicus
CTTATCCGGAAAGGCAGATTTTTCAGCTACGAACCGTGTGATTAGTGTCAGCTGCCGGCGAGGTGGCCGGCCGCGCGTCCGAGAGAAACGTTCCGTATGCGGGCCTCCTGTGCAGCCATAGAATATTATATGATATGGACTCAATTTTCAGATGTTATTTGCATAAACACACATACTCCTCACACACTCCCCTCACAAATATAATAAAACAACAACACTCTCAACACCACCATCACACACAAAAACTCATATATACAGACGATACACATTTTATATGTGTGTGGGTGTGTATTTAAACATATATATTTATTGTTATATATATATAATAAATAAATATAATATATACTTATATATATATATATATATATATATTTTTTAATTGAGAATAGTTTATAGAGTTGATATTTGATATATATAACTATATTTATATTTATATATTTAATATTTTTATATATTATGTTGTATTTAATATATAGATAAGATATTTTTATTTATATATATATATATATATATTTGATGTCCTTTTAATATTATATCAAATACAAATGTTTATATATATATATATATATATTATAATAATATTTAAATATTTATATATTTTATTTGTACTAATATTTATTCAGTTGTTTTATGGGGTTTTGTTGGTCGTAGATTTATGTATATATGTATATATAGATATAATATAATAAAGATATATATATATATTTAGATTTAGTAGTGAGGGTTTATTTTAAGTTAATAAGGTGGGGTGGGTGGTGTGTGGTTGCTGATAGTTTTAATATTTTATATATTATATTATATATATAAAATAGATAAAGATTTAAGATATATTTATTTATTTATGTTAGTTATATATAGTATACACAGTCTTTACATTCTTAAAGTCTTACATAGTTATGTTAATGTAGTATAATATATATATAATATATATATATATATATATTATATATATATAATAACGTATATAATACACACTTATATTAAGAATTATTTTATATATATATATAGATTTATAGTATATAAATAGATATATTTAATATATAATATATGTAGAGATATAGAATAGTCATATTATATATAATAATAGTTTATATTGATATTTATATATTTATTTATATATATGTATACATATAACGTTACAATACATGTATAATATATATATATATATAATATATATATATATATATATATATTTATATGAGATGTAATATAGATAATAATATATCGATATATTATTAACATATTTTAAAATTTAAAAAAAGATAGATATATATATGATATATAAATTGAATATAATATATATAATATATATAAATATATATGAATATATAATATATTTATATAAATATTATATATATCATATATAATGTATGTATATTATACATAAAAATTATATTTATATATATATATATATTTATATATATAGTGATATTTCAATATTACATCTAGCTAGCGTCAATCGATCGATATTTATATATATATATAGATAATATATATATATATAATATATACATATTTAAATTTCAATACATTATATATATGATAGTATATATATATATAATATATAATCAATAAATATAATAAAATTATTTATTATATATATATATATATATATATAATTAACTATACAAGACATTTAGTGATAGATATATATATTTTATATATATATATATTAATATATATATTTATAATTTTATACATATAATATATATATATATATAATTATATAATATTTATATATATATATTATAGATTGGTTGGTGTGTGTGGGGTTACATTACATGTAGAATATATATCTTTATAATAGATTATATATATATATTTATTATAGAAATTTAATATATATCATCATTTACAATATTTATATATTAATAGATATGATTTTTATATATATATTTTTAGAAATAAATATACATAAATTACATATACACACACACACACACACACCACACAAACACACCACACACATACAATATTATTGTATATATATATATAGATATATATATATATAATATAAAATATATATATATATAGACATATATATATATAAGATATATTATCATATATATATATTATATTTGAAAATTATTATATTTATACATATATGTAGATATATATATATATATTTATATATATACATATATGTATATAAGAATATATATATATATATATATATATATATATATATATAGATATATAATATATATATAGATTTTTGATTGTGTGTTGTTGTGGGTGGGTGTGTTGTTGTTTGTGGTGGTATGTATAATATGTATAAGATTTATATATATATATATATAGATATCTAATATATAAAGATTTTATATTAGATTTAATATAATAATATATATATATATATTTAATATATATAATATATAATATATAAATATATTTATTATAATATAATATATGATATATTTGTGGTGTGGTTGTTGATGTGGTGTATATATTTGTATTTATATTTGTATTTGTTTACTTTTTTTATGCATAGATTTTCCATCTCGGTTACCTAAGTGATTTTTGTACACACATATTCCTTCAACTTCTTATAAATATAAGAACTGGAATCCCGCGTGAAAAGGATAATATCAAAGAAATTACAGTGACATAGAACATCATTAACAAAAAAGAAATGGAAGAAGATTGGTCCATATGAAATTCTAACTTACAAAAGCATTTTTTTCTACCATCCCGTTTTGTCCTCGCCCGGAAAATACCACGACATTTGCTTCAGCCACATCGGTCTCGTCTGAACCTCTTAATTCCATTAATGTCTTTTTCCCCTTTGTTTTCGTTAGCATCCACTTTTTATTTTATTCTTTCCTCGCCCCTCTAGAAGACGATTCCAACGTAATCAAGACCAAAAGATCTTTTCAAAATCCTCTCCTATCGTCCCTTGCCGAAATAGAGGGCGAGTTCCTAAGAAAGATATTTGAGGTTTTTCCTTCTATCGAGAAGTAAAGGAGGTAAATTTGCTCAACCTTTTATTCTCTCTGTCCGTTCTTCTGTTCCCTCTAATGTATCACTTTATCACAACTCCTGTTTTACTCTGCTCTGGCATCAAGATCGTTATGGAAGAAAACCTTTTGAAAAAGATCAAAAAAAAAAAAAAAATATATATATGTATAGATAGTATGTAAATGTAATACATAATATAACATATGTATATAACATCCATCCATATATATTACAGTATTTAAATATAGTTTATATATATATATATATATATATATATATAGATACACTCACACATCACTACACACACACACACACTCAGACACTCACACACACACAGCACACACAAACATATAAATATATATATATAATCAATATTAATATATATATATATATATATATATATATATATTATATATATATTCATACATAACACACACAAACACTCACACTACACCAAAACACACACACACACACACAGACACTTTATAATCACACACACACACATATCAACACACACACACACATACGAACACACACACACATACAACACACCACACACACCCATATGATATAATATATATATATATATAATAATATATATATATACATATATAGATATATATATATATATATATATATATATATACTATATAATACATATATAATTATATACATATATAAGATAATAGATTATATATATATATTATAGAATATATATTTAGAGATATATATATATAATAATGTGTGTGTGTTTGTATATACTTAAATAGTTACATACATACAGACATTTATATGTATATTATTTATATATAAATTAATTATATATATAATATATATATATATATATAATATATATATATAATAAATTGTAATATATATATTTATATAATATATATAATATATATATATATAATATATATAACATATAAATGTATGTATGTGTGTCTATATTTAAGTATATATAAACACACACACACACACAATTATAATTATATATATATTTATTTATATATATATAAATTATATATATATATATATATATGTGGTGTGTGTTGTATAAACTAAATTATCCATACATACAATACATTATATGTAATATTTATATAGTAATATATATATATATATATTTATTATATATAAAGCTATATTGTGTGTGAGTTATAACTTTAAAATCTATACATACATACATACATTTATATGTATATATTTAAATTATATATATAATATATTTATAAATATAATTATATACATATATATATACACATATATATAAATATAATATAGATATATATTATATTGGTGTGTTGTGTTTTATATATGTAATAATATTATATATATATATTTATTATATATATAGATAGAATATTTAGGGTGGGGGGGTATTGATAATATATATATACAACACACACACACACACACCACACACACTCACACCACACACACACACTTGACATATGTATATATATATATATATAGATATATAATAATATATATATATATATATAGATAATATATATAATTGTAAAATATATTATATATATACAATATAATATATATATATATATATATATATATTATATTTATAATGCATTAATACATACAGATATATATATAGAAGATATATATAGAGATATAGATAGATTTAATATATATATAAATATATATATAATATACCACACACACACACACACAACACACACACACACACACAGAAGATATTATATATATAATTATATATATATTATATATATATTTATTATAAAAAGTACAATATATATATATATATATATATATATATAAATATATATATAGATATATATAATACTTATATATACACTCTCACACATACACACACACATCACACACAATACAACTCACACACAAACCACACAAACAATATACACACACACCACACACACACATAATATATATTAGAAATATATATATATATATATATATGATATATATATATAAGATATATATATACATTACATATATACCACACAACATACATTTAAATAGTACGTAATTTTACTCACACA
>NW_028234405.1:28876262-28878762 GCF_977035675.1 Penaeus japonicus
ATATATAATTTATAATATTAATATATATATATATATTATCTGTGTGTGGTGTGTGTGTACAGAAACACACAAACACATTCTTCTTCCTCTTTTTCATCTTTATTTTTTAAATTTACAAGCTTAATGGCTCACTTTTTATACGTAGCACTCTGATTAGCGGGAAAACTGTTTCTCGTATTTAAAGACAGAGATAGAGATAGATGATAGATAAGGGGAGAGAGGGGGGAGGGGAAAACGAGCACTTAGGATCCCCAATTTTGGGAAATTATTTCCATTCAATGTCAATGCCATAAAAACTCTCCAGAAATTCTGTCACCCGTTTTAAAACGTTAGTCATATATTCTTTAGATCCATCATTCTCAATTACTATTATCATTATCATTATAAATCATGTTATCCTTCTTTATCATCATCACATATCACCAACATCGCCGTCTTCATATCTTTCATCTTTCGTATTATTGTTCTTACTTGCGGACTCTGTAATCGTCTCGTAGTTCCTGAAATCAATTTACCAAATCTTTTGAGTCCGGGGGGAGAAACGAATTTCCCGAGGCGTAAACCCATGCATGAAAAATTTCTGGGAAACAGATGCAGGACCTTTCAGTGAAAACTACAATTCAAGAGGCTTTTATGACTTCAGGGTGGTTTGGGCATATGTAATTTTTTACGAGGGGATGAAATACCTTCCACTTTTTCTAGATTTTCATATAGATTAGGAAATTTTGTGCGTGCGTTCATATGCTTTAAATTTGGTTATTTAATCAGGCACTAAAAGAGGATGAAAGGGCGAGGTAGTTCGAGGGGAAGGCTCGCGGGTGACGTTCCAGCCAATTAATCGGGGAGCAAATATAGGAAAGTATGAACAAGTTGGAATTGGATCATGTGTATAGATTTCACACAGAGCAGTGCGTGTGTAAGACCTTTTGGGATATGGTTGTCTCTAAAATAGGAGGTGGCTTGAGAGTTTAAACCCTTCTGGGCAGTGGGTACACGAAGTGACTGGCTACATTTGGAAGGTCATGAGGATAGAGGGCCACCTTGAAAAGGATTTCGAGCTGTAAATCTCTTAAAGCTAGACGGGCATACCCGATGAATCTTTGATGTTGCATTTTCTAAAATGAAACGTTAAAAGTGGGGAAAAGGCATAAAAAAGATGTTTTACTCTTATAAGGCTTTCGGGGGTGTTAACATATCTTTTTTTCCGTACCACACACACACACACACACAAGCACCACATCACATGGCCACGCACATGCCGCGCCCCACACACACGCACACCACACGCACACGCACCCACCGCACCGCACACGCACACGCACACACACCACGCGAAACCCCACACCACAGAAAAAACAAAAAAACAAACAAACCCCACACTTATACAACCTTACTTGTACATACACAAGAATAATGCTTTTAGAAACAATAATGATGATAAAAATAATGATAACAATATCATAACTATAACAATGATAACAAAGATCATTACAATAATGATAATAACAATAGAGGTTTTAAAATAAAAGCATTAAGTATTTTCAATAACATTTAAAGGTTTTAAATTTTTTATATATTTTATATATATATATATTATATATATTTATTTAAAATATATATATATATATTACATCCCTCTTTTAATTTTTTTTTTCTCACAATTTCCCCTCTCCCTCACAACTCATAAACTTAAATACTTAGATAATCTCTCATTCCATCTGGAATGTATAGATAGAATGATATACACATAAAGGTAGGATTAAACGTGAATAAATAGCCAGTATAATGAACAGAGAAAAGGTGAGAAAGCTTTAATTCCCGGTTCGTTGTCATTGAGGAATGAATTGTCCTCACGCCCTTTTTTCGCAAAAAGGGTTTCCATTTCCGGGCCCCTTTTCCGGGAAAAGGGATTTTCAGCTACGAACCGTGTGATTAGTGTCAGCTGCCGGCGAGGTGCCGGGCCCCGGGGTCCCGGGGACTTATCGGCGAAACGGGGACCCGAGGGTCGCCCAAAGAATATTGTTATGACCAAAAATTTTTCAGATTGTATACATAAAACACAAACACAAACAACAACCACACAACCCCCAAAAAACACCCCAAACAACCCCACCCCACACACACATAATACATACTACAATATATATGGTTTTTTTGGGGGTTTTGTTATATCATATATATATATATATATATTATATATATATTAAATATATAATTAATATAATATATATAAAATTTTATATATAAATTTTATTTATATATTTATATATAAATATAATATATATATGTTATATAGTATATATATAGATAGATATATATAGATATATATATATCATATATAATATATATATATATTTTATATATATATATATTATACGCATATGAGTATATTATCAATACAAATGTGCTGTATATAATATATATATATATATATATATATATATATATATTATATATAGATATTTATATATATACATATCAATACATGATATATATGTGT
>NW_028234405.1:28931262-28933762 GCF_977035675.1 Penaeus japonicus
AATACTATAAATAATAAAAATATATAACTATATATCTCTCTCTCTATCTATATCTCCGTATAACTCTATCCATCCCCCACAATTCACTCACTCACTCACTAAAAATAAAAAAAATATAACAAAAAATCCCATCATCAAACTATGTATAAAAACTCACACACTCAATCACTCTTCTCCAAAAAAATCACTCCACCTTATAATACACTCTCTCCTAACTATATATAATAACTATCTCTAATATCTACTCACCACAACTGTCATCCAACTGTCTACTCATAATCCCATCACCATCTATATCAAACAACACACTCTCATATATCTAATCTCAAATCTGACCAGTGTCTCTAATATGGGGGGGTATGTCTAAAAAAATCCACTCTATCTCAATCTCACACTCTCTAATCTCTCGCACTCTCTCCACACACCTCTCTCTATCTCACACCACACTCTCACAATCACTCTCTACTCTACACTACTCTAAAACACTCAATCTCTCTCTCTCACAATCAAACTCCCTCCTCACACTCACACTCTAACACTCACCTCACACTAACACCTCACTCTCCCTCAATCCTCACACACACACAAACTCTCTAACTCTCACACAGTGTGATATGAGAGATGGTGTGATAGTTGTAGATTATAGAGAGTGTGTGACACACACACAACACACACAATTAATACGACACACACACTCACACACACACAATCTACTGCACACTCACAACTCACACACACTCTCACTCTCTCACACTAAACACACACTCACCTGACTCAACACACACCACACACTCACACCCACACACACCACACACACACGCGCAAGCACGCTCGCACTCACTCACGCACGCATCGCACAACCCACTCCAACACACACCTCTCACTCTCACACTCACACACACACACACCCACACACACACACCCTCACATAAAAACCACACACTCTCAAACACACACACACACTCACACTCACACACACACTCCCACACACACTCACACACACTCACACACACTCCCACACACCCACTCACACACACACACTACCAAACTCCAAACACAAACACCCCTCCGACACTCACACCCCCCCCACACCTCACCCCCCCCCCCTCACAGACACACACACACACACTCACACACACACACCACACAGCTCACACCCAATCAGACACAACTCACACACACACACAGTCACAAACACAACACTCACACACACACATACACACACACACACACACCACACACCGCACCACACACACCGACACACCCACTACATAGACATAATAAAACACACGGAGGGAGGGGTGCATACATACTATATATATAATATATACATATAAATATATATATATATATATAAATATATATATATATAACACTAAAATTCTTAATCTATATCTATATATTATATATCTGATCTCACTCAGAATCACCTTAATATCATATCTCCACACTAACTCTCTCTCTCTCCCACAGTCACACTATAACCAAACACACAAACCTCACTCACACACAGACACTCACTCACACACACTCACACTCACCATCTCCCACACTCATCACACACACACAATCTCACACACATATATGTGATAAGACAGAGGAGATATACAGAGTAAGAGAAGAGAGATATAAGCTATAGAGATAGATAGAGGATAGAGAAGAGAGATGTAGAGATATACACACCCCACACACACACACACAACACACACACACACACACACTCACAACACGACACTCACACACAATAGATTATACAATAGATAGTATAGAGAGATAGATTCATATACTAGGTAAGAGAATATAGTATATATAGATATTACAGCACACACAACACACTCCAACACACACACACACACACACACACACACCACACTATCCGCACACGACGTCACACACACACAACCACACACACACACATATACAATATAGAAGATTAGATACTCACCACACACACACCAACACATTACACACAAACACAACCCGCACACAAACCACACACACACTCTCACACTCACTCACCTCTCACACGACACCACACACATCCCCCAAAAAACATACACAACACACACCACACTACACCACACACACAACACACTACACACACATTCCTTCACACACACACAATCTCACACTATCACCTCACACTCACACACACTCCCACGGAACACACCACACACACACACACACACACCCACTCTCACTCACTCCACACCACTCATCACGTCACATCACATCAAAACACACTATCACACTCCACACCACCATCACAACTCACACACACACACACACAAACGAAGAGAAGCGCGCGCTAGCTAGTCATCGGCGCGCTCTCTCGCTCTCTCTCTCTCCGCTAGCGCGCGCGCGCGAGCTCGTTACACAGTGCAGCGAGAGAGAGAGAATATTTCCATGCATTCCGCAAACGAAATCCTATACTTCCCCAGCATAGTAGGAGCTTGATTCCCCCAGCCAGTCAAGATATTCATCGCGATTGCATCTAAAA
>NW_028234405.1:28938762-28941262 GCF_977035675.1 Penaeus japonicus
GTGCAGTACTAAACCAACTAGACCACACACGTGTGGTCTAGTTGGTTTAGTACTGCAGTCTCGGGTCATTCCCGAGGGCGGCAGAGGTTCGACTCCGGGTCAGGGAGGTATGTTATACATATATAACATATATGTATATATTTATATATATATATATATATATATATATATATATATATATATATATATATACATACACACACACACAAATTTATGTATATATATGTCTGTATATAATATAGATACAATAACAACAAAAAGAGTCAATCGTCGACTTTGGTGGCTCTCATGATTGGGACAACATTTCGACTCTAACCTCTTGAGCCATTAGAAATCTAGAAAAAAGGACACAGTTTTGAATTTGCCTTGCATTTATTAACTATTCTAATATATGAATGTAGAAAATGGTTTAGAGTTTACGATATCAGTTGGTAACGCTGGTAAATGGATTGTTCTAGTCAGAAGGGGATCAGATAACAACACGCCAGACAATATTTGTCTAATATTATACAGAATTAATCATAAGATTATCAGCAAAGTGTAAAAGTATGTCTTAGAGTGAGGATATTATCAAAAAAGGAAACAGTAGAAGTTCCTTTAAAGGCAAAAATGGGATTAAGTGATTTGAGTGTATACAGTTATGTATAATAGAGACATGTATATGCTATAAGAGAGAAAAGGCAAAAACCAAAGGAGCGTTTCATGAGATAAGCTTATAGACAACACTAGGAGACCAAATAAGCTTCATAAAAAACAAAGCATTCAAGAGTTATACCAAATGCAAAGATAAAAAGAAACAAACAAACAAAAACAGTAAGAATAAATATTTATTGAATAAAAGTTAGGAAATGTGATTATAAATTCATGGACATACGATTCAATCTGGTCCAGTAAAAACGAAATATATTGAGAGCATATAATGTCGACGTGACTGATAAGCCGGCTCGTCAACAGGTTAAGGAAGCTATTTTTTAAAGAATTATTTGAGAATGTATTGGGGAAACTTAACTAACTTAGAATATTATATTGCAACCATGCTTAGATTCTTAATTATTAAAAAAAAAAAAAAAAAAAAAAAAAAAAAAAAAAAAAAAAAATATATATATAATATAAATATATATATAAATAAATATATATATATATATATATATATATATATATCAATAGGAGAAGCGTCCGTTGAGGGCATAGAGGGCATAAAAAATGGCATTTGATAAACAACTAGAAATTAGCACATAAAATAAATCGAAAAGCTAAAATCTAAGGGCAGAATGTATTGAATATAGCCCCGCCTTATTTGAAAGTGAGAAGAGAGAAGTATGTAGCGTTACTATTGAATTCTGGAGAAATGTGTTTGATAAAGAGATATTGCAGGGTTGGGAGATCAAAGATATATTTTGCTATACGGAGAATTTTAAAATATGATGAGCTAAAGAGATGCTCTAACAGTTCAGAATGTACCTTAATGGCGGAGAGAGAGGGGGTGAGATGGCAAGTCCTGTGCCCTTCTTGTCCTTACATCTAATAAGAATGATCTACCATCAACCTCAAATTCTCTCTCTCTCTCTCTCTCTCTCTCTCTCTCTCTCTCTCTCTCTCTCTCTCTCTCTCTCTCTCTCTCTTTCTCTCTCTTTATATATATATAAATATATATATATACAGGTAAAAAAAACTGTAAGATACACATTTACTCAATGATTGATGTAGCATATGCACAAACCGATAAACAGATACAATGTTTTCTTAGTTTTGGTTGTAAAGAGAGAAAGATGATGTTTCGAATCGCATGTATTTAAACCTCTCTCAATTTTTTTCTTTCTTTATCTTTCCTTCCCTCTCCCCCTCAGTCTATCTCCCTCCATCTCTCCCTGTTACTCAATCTAGCTCTTCTCTCGTCATTCTCGCTCTCCTCCCAGCATTCCCTTCCTCACTTTATCCATCCCTTATTCTCCCTCCGTTCCTCTCTCCTGTTCCAGGGCAGCCTCCCGGAGACGCCATTAATCAACTGCAGGGGTAAGAGAGTCGAGAGAGAGGGAAGAGAGGCATAAATTCAACCATTTTCTTTTTCATTCTCTCTCTCTCTCTCTCTCTCTCTCTCTCTCTCTCTCTCTCTCTCTCTCTCTCTCTCTCTCTCTCTCTCTCTCTCATCTTTTCTCTCTCTCTCTCTTTCTCTCTCTCTTTTTCTATTTCTTCTCCCTTTACATCTTACCCTTTACATCTTTTTTTTTTTACTCATTCTACATCTTTCTTTTTTTCTTTATTTTTTCTCTCCATATCTTTATCTCTGCCCCATTGTATCTGTTTGTGTGCTATGATTTATATGATTTTGATAAGTTTATTCATACTATATACAGTATATGCACATGAATAGGCATAGGAACTATGCCTAATGTGCTATGAGTTATGTATAACTGCACACACACACACACACACACACACACACACACACACACACACACATACATACACACACACGTTCATAAAACACACACACTGCCAA
>NW_028234405.1:28951262-28953713 GCF_977035675.1 Penaeus japonicus
CATATCACATATGTATATATAATATATATATATATATATCTATATTAAAATATAGTATAATTAAATAAATATAATATATATATATAGTCTCGGAAATGTAATCTTATATATATATATATATATATATTATATATATATATAAATATATATCCAGGTATAATACATTGTATATATCTATATATCTATCTATATATATATATATTATCTATATATATATATATCTAAAGTATAATATATATATATATATATATATATACATACACACATATATATCCCATATATATGTATATATAATCTATATTATAAATATATATCTAATGATATATCTATCAATGAATATATATATATATATATATATATATATATATATATATCTATATATATATATCTCCTAAACTATACACACATACACCCACACACACAACACACACACACACACGCGCACACCCACACACACACCACACACCACCACACACCCCACACACACACAACACACACACCTTCTATATCTTATATATATATCATATTATATATATCATATATATAATTATATATTATATTTATTTTTACACCACACACACACACACACACACACACCACACACACACACACACACACACCATATATATATTTCTATATCTATATTATATAACCACACACTAACAACACACACACACACACACACACACACACACACACACACAACACACACCAAACACACACACTATTCTATATATATATATATTATCAGACACCACACCACACACACACACACACACCACACACACACACATATATATAATATATATATATCAATATATTATATATATATATATATAATATTATATATATATTATATATACATATGTGTGTGTGTGTGTGTGTGTGTGTGTGTGTGTGTGTGTGTGTGTATGTGTGTGTGTGTGTGTGTTTGTATGCATCTATCAATTGGTTTCACTTTCCTTATATTGAAAGAAAAAAAAATGTTTCCCGTCACAACACCAATAAAATCATCTACATTATGTGACCTGCAAATTCCCTTCTTTGGGTTCGATCCCCTAATCTGAGTTGGTGTGAGGCGGAGAGAAACGTTAGGGGGAAAAGCAGTTTTGAAAAACGAAAGGAAAAAAGAAGGAAAGGTGTGATGGACTTTAAGAATATTGATATTAATAATGATGATAATTCTGTTCTTAATCATTTTCATGATGATGATAATTATGGTAATAAAGATAATGATAGTAATAATGATGATAATAATTATGATGATGATAATGATGATAATGCTAATGTTATTACTAGTAGAACGAGTATTGCTATACAGTACTCCTATCCCTACTACTACTACTAAAACTACTTGTCTTACCATTACTACTGATAAAAGAATAGTAATGATAACAATAAAACAGTATATACAATGGAAAAATAACTCTAAAAGCAAAAGCCTATACCATAATCACATAATAAAAAAACGCACCATAGAAGCAATACAGTATATAAATATATATATGAAAGTGTCCGATGGAAAAAAAATCTTTTGTTCCGACTAGAGTAACTCCGGATTAAGAGCCTTTGAAAGGTACTTGAGCGTGTGCGGGGGAGATATTTGGGGAGAGATAAAGCCGCACACGCAGAAATCTCGGCTCGAGAACGAATGGGGAGACGAAAGGAGAAATAGCCACGCGAAGGAGCCACAATTTTGAGATAGTTGGCAGTGGGCTCAAGGAGACATTCTTCAATTCTCTCTTTTGTATCTATTCTTTCTCTCTCGTCTTTCATATTTCTAATTCAGTGTCGCCCCCCCCCCCCATTTTTTCCTCTTTCATCTCACTGGTTTTAATCTCAATATTGATTTTTTTTTCAATTCTCCCGACCCCCTCATTTTTTTTTTACTCCTTCCCTCTCCTTACACTTTCATCTGCTCCTCTACTTCTCAATCGAGCAGATTTCCTCTCCCTACCCCTCTCTTTCTCTCCCCTCCTCTTTTTCTCTCCCTCACTTCTCGATCCCCCTCACCCTCATCTATCACCTTCCCTCTTGCTCCTCTGTTCATTTCCTTTCCCTCCCTCCACCGTTCCTCTCTCACCTTCCCCCTTTCTTCCTTCTACCCTTTCATTTGCTTCTCCCTCTCTCCCTCCTCCCTTCGCCAACGCTCAGTCGTTCCTCTTGCCAATCCTCCCTCCCGTCTTTCTTTACTTCCTCTACATCTTCCCCAACTCTCTCTCCCCACCTTAACCCCCATGCCCCCCTCCCCCTCTCCCACTTGTCCCGCCCTCCCCTCCCCCTCTCCCACTTCTCCCGCCCTCCCCTCCCCCTCTCCTACTTCTCCCGCCCTCCCCTCCCCCTCCCCCTCCCCCTCCCTCCCTCTCTCTCCTAAGCTGTATTAAGGGCGTCGATAGCCGCATTTCTCAGCTCATTGATTCACAAGCGGCGGCTCACGTGCTCTGAATGGCA
>NW_028234405.1:28964384-28969384 GCF_977035675.1 Penaeus japonicus
ATAATATGTATTATAGTATATATATATTATATTCAATTTATATATATGTATATATATATGTGTGTGTGTGTGTGTGTGTGTGTGTGTGTGTGTGTGTGTGCGTGTGTGTGTGTGTGTGTATGAAAGGCGCCCCTCCATATCGCCTCGTCAGCTGAGCAGCGCCGCCCCGCTTTTCGCCTCGTCAGCCATGCGTCGCTCCAGTCACCTCGCACCATAGCCATGTCCCGAGTGTCAAGGTTTGTTAAACTTTTTGATATCGGTAATTAATTGCTAGGTTCTTCTTAAATATGTATGTTTTTTTGTTTTCTAATAATATGCCGATAAACTTTGACAAGTTTATTGGGACGCGTTCCATCTCAAAAGGATGAGATAGCACACACGCAAATGTATGTATAATCATGTTTTGAATACCATCATACATTGAATATAGTGTCTAAAACTAGTTTATACAGAAACCCTTTGATCTTCATAAATAGGTGAAAGTGATCAATGTTTCACATGAAGTTTGTTTTACGTAGAAATCTAAACGAAATGTAAACAATGTTCTTATTCGGTGTGCCAACTTTGGCTTTGGCTTTATGGTGTTCAGTTGCAAGTTACTTTGTGGGCATTGGGGAACTTTTAATCATCGCGTGTCCGGTAACAAATGCAATCATTTATTTGCATAGGTGAACACTTGAATTTAGATAAAAATTCCCTGCTAGTAATATATAATCGCATTTGTATTTAATCTGGTATTATAATAAGCCACAGTTATGTCAGAAGTTCAGCTGCAAGACGATGCTAAGATGCAGAATTTGAAAAACATAAGGATGGACTAGAATGGGTACGTTTTCTTCTCTCTCTCTCTCTCTCTCTCTCTCTCTCTCTCTCTCTCTCTCTCTCTCTCTCTCTCTCTCTCTCTCTCTCTCTCTCGCTCCCTCTCTTTTTCTCTCTCAGTTTATAGATTAATATACATTTATATACAAATAGCATTATGGGTGGGGAGGGGGGGGAGTGAAAGTGGGATGTGAGAGGGAGCCCCCACCACCAATGTGCGCCCCCCCGATGTGCCATCGTGACAGACACCCCCCACTGTGACCCCGCCCCCCCTTCACCCCCGGAAAGAGAGTGGAGTTGAGTAATGTGGAGTGAGAGTGAGTGAAGGGAAGGGGGAACGTGGGGAAGAGAGGAGGGAGGGTAAAGAGAAGAAAAGAGGGAGGAGGAGGGGGTGGGGATGAGAGAGAGAATGGAGGGGAGAGTGAGTGAAGGGCAAGGGGAGGAGGAGGGTAAGAAAAAGGATGAGGGAGGGAAACGAGAGGGATAGAGGGAGAAGAGGATAGGTAAGAGAGAGAGAGAAAGGGTGAATGTGACATGTGAAAGAGGGAGGTGATAGAGGGAGGTTAGGGGTAGGTTGGGGGAGAGAAGAGAAACGTGAGTGAGTGAGGGGAGGGCCAAGGGGGACAGAGAGAGAAAGAGGGAGAATGGATAGAAAGTGAGTGAGGGGAGGGGGGTAGCCGGAGAGAAGGAATTATATATCCAAGCCATAACAGTTAATCAAATCCACCCCATTTCATATATACACGTTAGCCTTCTTAGTTCACACTTAATGGACCAAAAGCGATCACTAATTAAACATGTTTAAGCTTTACATGTGAAAGTAAGCCGTCGGAGGTGACTTTCGACGGGGAAGGGCAATCCGTGGTTGAGAAGTTTGGATTGCCTGCGGCGAGGAGGAAATGCCACTTGGATATTGCATTGTCAAACAAGAATGGTTGGATGAATAGATTAATAGACATATTGATGTGTAGACATACTGATATTTGTTTGTTTTAAAGTTAAGATAAATAGACTGGCGATGTATTTATATTTATTATATATATAACCTTTTATATATATTATATCTAGATATATATAGAAATACTCCATTGATATGGATGTTGTATTTTTGATATAGATTATATATATAGAGATCTATATTTATATATTTATACATTTAGATTATTTATATATTTATATATATAGATATTTTTATATCTATTATTTAATATATATATATTATATTATATATATATATATATATATATATATATATGTATATATATGTAACTTATTTAATATATATATATCATATATTATATATATATATATATACAGTACATAATAGATTTTATACATACATAATATTGATATATATATACATTTTATCTATATTTGATATATAGATAATATTTATATATAAATATATAATATAATATATATATTAACTATATATATATAAATTTATATAATTATCAAATTTTTTTTCAATTAGTTTCAGTGAGATTCATAATTAAGTTTCGTTTATCTAATCTCATTGAAATCAGAAAACTATGAACTTTCAGTTCTAGATAGGTGTGGTAGAATTACAAGACGAAAGAATGTAAAATACGGCTATCTGTCTATATTGTAGTTGCAAACCCCAACACACCAACACACACAACCACAAACATATATTTATATATATATATTTATATATTATCTATATATATCTATATATTAATATCTGTGTGTGTGTGAGTTGTGTTGTGTGTGTGTGTGTGTGTGTGTGTGTATGTGTGTGTGTGTATATATATAATATAAATATATATATATTTATCTATATATAATATTATATCTTATTTTATATAATATAAATAACAAACCCATACACAAACAGACATCCCTTCACGCCCACCCCTCTTCCCCCTACCCCCTCTGACGCATTCGCACCTCCTCGCCTCCGCCTCCTCCCGCCGGCCTCTTCCCGATACCATTACCACCTCTCTGCTAATTTTATTGTGACTGACTGACA
Organism: Penaeus japonicus; assembly: GCF_977035675.1. Taxonomy (NCBI): domain Eukaryota; kingdom Metazoa; phylum Arthropoda; class Malacostraca; order Decapoda; family Penaeidae; genus Penaeus; species Penaeus japonicus. Next base: position 28,967,197 of record NW_028234405.1, read on the forward strand.
CCGGTTCGGGGAAGCCTCAGGCGGGCGTGCAGTGTGCGTGCGTGATGGCAGTATGTTAATTAGCATTTTAAGTGTTGTTGTTGGGGTGTTTGTGTTTGATTGTGGGATTGTGTATCGTGGATGGGGGTGTCGATTTGGGAGGTGGGGATTTGTGGGTGGGATTTTTGTAGGTGGGAATTGGGATTGGGATGGGTTGGGTTGGGTAGGGGGTGGGGAGGGTTGGACAGGGTGGGGGAGGGGAGGGGAGGGGGAGGGGGCAGGGAGGGGAAGGAAAGGGAAGGAGGGGAAAGGGATGCGTTAGGAAAGGTAAGAGGGGAGCGGGGTAGATTGGAGTTGGGGAAGGGGGAGGGGGGGTGCGAGCAATTACATCCTTTTTGTTCGATTTTTAAGAATCGTTCAGTGTCCTTTTTTTCTATTGTCTGTTTGTGTATGTTATTTTGTTTCGCACACACGTTCTTCCTTTTCTGAATCCGTCTCTCTCTCTCTCTCTCTCTCTCTCTCTCTCTCTCTGTATATTGAATATAGTATGTATCTCGTGTTCCGAGATGCATTCATCTTCTCTCCATTTCGGTCTGGCACTCCACTCTTGATATCTTTCACACTTGTTTTTCCTCTACTCTTCAATACGTCCATTTACTTCCTTCTCTCTGTATTGTTCTCCATCCTTTCCCACTGAATGATTCTTTTAGATAATTACATTTAAACCTATTTGTTCACACTTCACCCTTTCATAAATGCAATTGCACATTGCACTCTCACCTGTTGTGTCATCCCCCTCTTTGTTTCCTCTCCTTTGTCTCTCTCTGTTTACCCTCTCCCTCTCCGTTCTTTCGCTCTTCTTCTTTTTGTGTATTTCTTTTCATATTTTTACAACTTTCCTTCTTTCTCTCTCTTTTCTGCTCTGCATTGCCCGTTTAATATATTATGTTCCTCTGTTGTTAGAGGAATGCATGGTTCTTGAGAAATACATATGGAAAAAGGATTAACAGGTGAAAAAGAGGGAGAGAGAGAAAGAGAAAAAGAGACACATACACACGCTCGCACAAACACACACACACAAATATATAAGAAGAACAGAGACAATACATAAGCTCGCCACCACACACACACCAAATATATTATATATAATATATGTATAATATATATATATATATATTTATATAAATAATATATCTATATATATTTATATACTCAGACACATCCAAAAACACTACCCAAATAAAGAGAGAAAGCAATCGAAATTGGAAGGCTTGTGTATAGGGCATGCGTTAGATTCGAAACAGGGATTGGACAGAATAACAACAGTACAGATGCAATTGCGTAAACAGGAGTTGAGGAAATATTTATGGAGATTAGAGAGGATTACAAGTATATGCTATTAGGATGTACAGCAACCATCCCTAAAAATACACAAGAAAACAAAATAAAATACCCAATAAAAAAGGGTAGATAAGTTCGGCAGTGCAGGGCGACCCATCTCTACCGGAAGCTTATTACAGCTTGCTTGGGAGGAGGAAGTATTCAGAATTAGATTGGAAGGATTTATAAAGGGATGATTGAATTAAATAATAGGGGTGATGTGCATTGAGCAATTTTACGATTTGAGTTAACATTATTCATTTCGGCGAGTTAGCAAATTTAATTACAAAATTAAAAGCGTTTTGAAGGGGAAAGTCTGAAGATTGGCTTTTTTAAATAAGGCATGAAAAAGACTAAAGTCCATATTATAAATGGCAAATCCCAGGGTTTTAAGCAACTACAAATACAGGCGAGGCACTAGAAGCAGTAAACGAGTATTAGGTATGTATACCTAGTGGCAACTCATTCAGTCGAGTACATCCTGCGAACCGTGAATAAAAACGGGATTCACGAATCACGAATAGGCTAGGGTGAGTAGTGACTTCGTACATTTATACTATAGTAATATAATTACGAGGTTCGCCTGCCACTATGTCTCAAAGAGAAAGTTTTTTTTTTTTTTTGTATTACAATGTGTCCTCCTTCGTCAGTGACATATGGGTCAGAAACATAGACTTAACGGACTAAGGTTACTACAAGAGGGAAATTAGTTAAGTGCAGAGAGAGAGAGCGGAATGGGAAAGGCTTATGCTAGGCGGTTAGCTGTAAGAGACAGGAAGCGCGAGAGCCGCCCATTAGGAATCAGGCAACAAACAAAAGTAGACGGATA
>NW_028234405.1:29011884-29016884 GCF_977035675.1 Penaeus japonicus
AAAAAAAAAAATAAAAAAAAAAAAATAAAAAAAAAAAAAAAAAAAAAAAAAAAAACAAACAAAAATAAAAAAAAAAAAACTTAAAAAATAAAAAAAAAAAAAAAAAAAAAACACAAAAAAACAAAAAAAAAAAAAAAAAAAAAAAAAAAAAAAAAAAAAAAAAAAAAAAAAAAAAAAAAAAAAAAAAAAAAAAACAAAAAAAAAAAAAAAAAAAAAAAAAAAAAAAAAAAAAAAAAAAATAAAAAAAAAAAAAAAAAAAAAAAAAAAAAAAAAAAAAAAAAAAAAAAAAAATAAAAAAAAAAAAAAAAAAAAAAAAAAAAATCAAAAAAAAACAAAATAACAACCAAAAAAAAAAAAAAAAAAAAAAAAAAAAATAAAAAAAAAAAAAAAAAAAAAAAAAAAAAAAAAAAAAAAAAAAAAAAAAAAAAAAAAAAAAAAAATTAAAAAAAAAAAAAAAAAAAAAAAAAAAAAAAAAAAAATAAAAAAAAAAAAAAAAAAAAAAAAAAAAAAAAAAAAAAAAAAAAAAAAAAAAAAAAACAAAAAAATAAAAAAAAAAAATAAAAAAAAAAAAAAAAAAAAAAAAAATTAAAAAAAAAAAAAAAAAACCAAAATATAATTATATTATTATATATAATATATATATACATTTATATATATATTATTTATAATATATATAATATTATATATACAATTTGCCAATAAAACTATACGGATCCAAAATAGATTATAAAAATCAGCAACAAAAAAAAAAAAAAAAAAAAAATCCACACAGTGGTATTATATTCAAAATGATTATCCTTTTAAAGGGGATTTCTTTTAATAGTCTTGAAAAAAAATACTTTTTGCAATAGATATCAATTAAGAAATTTCTTTACAAAAACACAAAACTGAGAAGAAAATATTTTCAAATACAAATCATTATCTTATCTTCTTTAATATTTTTATCTTTTTCTTATTGTTAACTTTTGCATATCAGTTTTTATCATTAATTATTACATGTTCATTTTGTTGTTATTTCATTATTATTTTTTATCATCATTGTTTTATCATAAAAATCACATTTTAATGGGCTTATAAAACTGATTTTCATTTCAATTTCTACCTATCTTTCCCCTTTTTCATTATCATTATTGTTATTTTCTCGTTGTTTTAAATTCTCTTGCAAGTTAATTGAAATTTACTACTTTTCTTTAAAAATAATTTTCATTACCATTATGATTGTTGTTTTATCATTATTATAAAGTACTATTTTAAATTTGCGTTATCAACATTTGTTATGACTTTTAAAGTCATCTTTAAATTGTTCTTATCTTTTTTTTATTAGTATATTGTGTTATCATTTTCATTATTGTTATGATCTTAATTGTTGTAATTGTTATCATTATCATTTTTCTATCATTGAATCCTTATTACGATACTACTATCAACAAAAACCAAAATTATGAAAAACATTAAAATTTTTTTACTATTGTCATTATTCTTTTCATACATTATATCTGTATTATCACTTTATTCATAGTATGTTTTTTTCATTTTTATTATCAGTAAAATTTATAGTTATCATAATTTGTTATTTTTATATGGTTAAAAATTATTTCATATTATCATAAAAATCTCATTTTTCATAATCATTATTTTTTATGATTAGTACTTTTGTTATTTTATTTCATTTTATTAGTTTATATAATTAAAAAATTTCCATCAAAATTATTGTTACAACAATCTTCATTTTTATTTTCATCTTTAAATATTTTTATTTGTGATTATAACTATCTTATCATTAGTTATCTCATTTTCTTTTTGCTTTCACCATTCTTATCATTCCCTTTTTTATTGTATTATCACTGATATATCTTTACTAGAACTGTTTTTCTTGTCTCATTATTTTTCATTACCATTATTATGACCCATGAAACCATTGTTAGTTTTTGCTATTTTATTTATGCTTGGTTTTGTTAATATTTATCATTACTATTGCTACCATTAAAATTTATCAAATCATTAACATCAAAAATGTTAGGGTTTAAGGCTATCTTTATTATTGTTTTCATTACAATATCGTTTTTTTATCATGATCCTTATCAACAATATTACTATTTATGGGGTCTATATCTTCATTATCTTATCATTTTTTTCCCCTTATCATAATAATCTCATCAAATTACATTGGTATTGTATAATAATTATTGCTATTATTTTCATTGTTATCTTATTAATATCATATTAAAATTTTCCTTTTTCTGCTTTTTTTTGGGGGTTTTCATGTATAAAAGGGACACAACCCCCACCATGTGATGTGTGAGAAATTTATTCGGTGTCAGTATCTTCGTGCGAGTAAACTATATGTTTTCTTATATTCTCCAGTAAAAACTTATAAAATAATAGGGAAAAGGGACTGCAATTTTATCTTTCAAAATTCATGTTTTTCCCTTTTTTCCCTTGTATTTTTATGCATCTTATATTAAAAAATGATAATAAATTTATATATATAAATATATATATATATATATATATTATATATATATATAATATATTATATTATATATATGAATAGGAATGCAACATGCATTTCACATACTTTTAATATGAGTTTCATACACACACAAACCACACAACACACACACACAAAAATGATATATATAATTAAAAATATATATTTTATATATATATATATATGTATTATATTATTTATATAAAATATTTTATATATTTTTAATTATAAATAAATAAATAAATATATTTATATATTTTTATATATATATTATAATATATATATATATTATATATAATATATATATGTTGTGTGTGGTGTGTGTGTGTTGTGTGTGTGTGTGTGTGTGTGTGTGTGTGTGTGGTGGTGTGTGTGTTATATATATATATATATATATATATTATATATATATATATATATATAAGTTATATATATATATATATATAATATACGAATAAATCTTTTAAATTTGTATGTATATATAAATACAAATTTATTAAATATTATAAAATCCCCTTTAAATATAACAACGAATAAAAAATCTATAAATATGGTTTAAAAAATATAAAAATAAATCTATTTACTTTTTATTTTTCTTTTTTTTTTTTTTTTTTTTCTTTTTTTTTTTTATCTTTTTCTATTTCTTATTATATATAGATAATTATATTTTAAATATTTATATTTATATATTTATATAAATATAATAATATATTTATTATATATAATATATATATATATATCTATATTTTATAAATTTAATATTTTATATTTTATATATATTATTTTTATTTATATATATATAATTATTTATATTTATATTAAAATATATAGATACTATTATTTTAATATATATATTTATATATATATATATATATATAATATATATTATATTATATTTTTTTTTTTTTTTTTTTTATATATATAATAATATATATTTATATATTTTTTATATATTTATATATATACTATATATATATTATATATACTATATATATAATATTATATATATATATCATATATATTTGATATTTATATATATATATAGATATATATACAGATATATAATATATAGATGTATATATATATATATATATATATATAGTATTATAGATATATATATCTATATATATATATATATATATATATATGTCTATATATTATATATAGATATATTATATAAAGATTTATATATGTTATGTTTATACATTATACAGATATTATATAGTATATATTTTTTGTATATATAATATATATCTATATATATATATTTTGATATTTATCTGTAGATAGATTAATAGATAGAGATATGTTTAGCTTACATTACATATTATGTATTTATTTTTTATATATATGTGATATTTATAGTTATATAGATATATATTGTATATTTTATATATATATGCATATCATACATACATGTTCATATATGTATGATTGTTGTCATATTTTTTTAGTAGTTAGATTCATAAGTTGAGATTGATAGATTTATAGTTTTTAGTAGAGAGATTGGTGTGATAATAGTTAGAGAGTGAGTGTTTATGTGTTATATTTTAGTAGTGATAGATTATTGGTTTGATTTTTATTTGGTTGTGATTATACTACAGATAATTCGAGTTATATTTTTTTATTTAGTGTTTTTATAGTTATATATTCTTAGTTTTATATTGTTTTATTTAGTTAGATATGCTTTTAGATGTCTTTTGTGTTATATTTAGATTGATATTTTAGATAGAGTTTATATTTTTTAGATATGTTAGATATGATTTATTGTTTTTTATTTGTTAGTTTGTGAAAGTTTTGTTTGATGTGATTGTTAGGTGGAGATGACTGACATGTTCTGTCTTGCAATGTAATTATGATGTTATTAGTATAAGATATAGTATATTAGTGTTTTGTGAGTTAATATAGAGTTATGTGGATTGTAGCGGATAAGGTTTTGTTAGTGATATATATATAGATATTTTTATAAGTGATGGATAGGATATTTTGTTGAGTTTTATTGTTTTATAGATTTTTACGTTGAGTGTTATAAATTGTTGTACGAGTTATGCACATGATAGTGTTTTTGAGTTGTTGTTATGTGTTTGTGAGTTTTTGATTGTTTGTGGTGTTAGTTTGTTTGTGTGTTGTTTTAGATTATTAAGAACACTGATCTACGAGGAGCTATCTGCGCGACTATCTCTCGAGAGAGATCAGCGAGCTATCGATCGGCTGGTGAGATCTCTCTCTCGGGCTACTCGCGATCGGTATTGATTAATTTTTTTGGGTTATAGAGATATTGAGTGATTTATATGATATTTATATATATTTATTTTAGAATAATAATATATAGGTATATCATCAGACGTTCATATAGACAATGGAAAATGACTTTTATTATATATGTATATATAATGATTATAGATATATTTATAGATTTTTATTTATTTAGTTAGTTAAATATATTTTTTATATATATATTTATTTTTATATTAATAGATATATATATTATATATAGTTATAGTATATT
>NW_028234405.1:29105456-29107956 GCF_977035675.1 Penaeus japonicus
AAGGACATGCAGGATGAGAGTTTCATTGAAGAGAGTCAAAAAGAAGAGAAATAATTCCGTTAGGAAATGGAGAGGAGGAGAACTGGAGTGATAGCAAAATGGAAAGCTATTTGGACAAGACCAAAAGGAAGCAGAATCTAGTCATTTCAGCAGTTGCAGTAGCAGGATGAGAGCAAGAACAAGAAGATGCGTCAGTAGTATAAGTACTACTTGATGAAGATTGTGATAAGACTATTGATAATGAGAAAGATAATACTAGTAATAATGAAAATAACGATAATTACAACAGTAATAATGATAATAATAATAAATAATAATAATAATAATAATAAAATAATAATAACAATAATTATATTCATAATAATAGTAATAATAATAGTAATAATAATAATGAAAATAATAATAATGAAAACAATAACAATAATAATAATGATGATTAAGGATGTGGTGACTTCAAGCCTGTAAATTGTTTTCGTAATTTTCCCTCTGTGCAGGGAATGGCTGGGGTTGCCATGCACCGCCAGTGAGGGACTGAGCCCGGGTCAGCGAGATTGCCAGCCGAGAACACTGCCACAGCTTGGCAAGGGAGGGTACGGCGAGAATGGTAAGGAAAAAGGAATAATAATAATGATGAAATAGTTTAATAAAGATGATCACAAAGAGGCAGATGATATAAGACAAAGCAAAGCAAAAACAAACAAAAAGAAGAAGAAGAAGAAAAAAAAAACAAAAAACGTTAACGAAAAGGAAAAGGGAGAAGACGGCAAAAAGCGCCGCCGCGGGTTCTGTTCCCTTCCGTCCGGCCAGTGAAAGCAAGCCATCTGATAGTTATGACTACGAAATAAGATCCCCATCATTTCGATAGCTGTTATGCCCTCTACGTGATTCTGATGATATTGCTTATTATCAAGCTACTGCTGCTCTTATCGGCAGAGTGAAAATGTAGTAAATACTCAAAGAGGAAGTTGTTATATAAAGTTTTTTGGAGTATGAGTGATTGAAGTTGTATTATACTCGTATATAGGGCTGTAATTAGTAGTTGTTGTGATTATAGTAGCAACAGTAGTGGTAGTAGTGATAATACTATTAATACCAGAAGCATTGTCGATAGCCAAAAAAAAAAAAAAAAAAAAGAAAAAAAGAAAGAAAGAAAAAAACTGACAAGTCATAGGAAACAATAATTTCTAATATAATGAAGTAATCAAATTAACAGCAATGACGATAATCATACTGTCAGCGGCAATGTAAACAATAACAGTTAATAGCAACAATATTAGCAATTACGTGGCAACAACGTTAATGTCAGCAGTAATAAATGCAAAGTAATTGAACCTCAAATAGCACTGATAATTATATACATAGTAATCATCGTACTATAACATTTTATTAACAAATATCTATATATGTATTTTCTAAGTTGTTACGGTTGGTCATTGCTTAAAATCAAGGAGACGTACATTCATACATACTTTTTTTTAATTCGCTCTTTCTCTCTCTCTCTCTATTTATCTATCTCTCTATCTTTCTATCTATCTGTCTGTCTGGGAGAAAGAGAGAGAGAGAGAGAGAGAGAGAGAGAGAGAGAGAGAGAGAGAGAGAGAGAGAGAGAGAGAGAGAGAGAGAGAGAGAGAGAGAGAGAGAGAGGAGAGAGAGAGAGAGAGAGCTCTCTCTCACACACACACGCTTTCTCTCTGTATACGTGTATGCCTGCCTAACTATTTGTCTGTATTTCTGTGTAGGCGTAGGAATATGAATATCACCATCTGTGAATATGTGTGTGTGTGTGTGTGTGTGTGTGTGTGTGTGTGTGTGTGTGTGTGTGTGTGTGTAAGTACTGAAATCATGGTAAAGCATCGCCACTCCGTTCAGCCAAGCTTCCCTCCTCGCAGGGTATCCAGAGAAGCTTCCCTTCACACGGAATGCAGCCGGGTGGGGCCGGGTGGAGCCGGGTGGAGCCGGGTGGAGCCGGCGCGGATTACTCGGCTAAAATCTCGCCATGCGTCTTCATCCATTATATGGCTGCGCGTCATGGCCTCGCTGAAAATTGTTTTATCTTTTTCGGTACGAGATGCTCATATCCGAGAATAGGATAACGTTGTAGTACGTGTTGAGGGGGGCTTGTGTGTGTTTTTATGAATTTAGTTTATATTTCTCATTGTTTAATTATGCATCTGTCCATGCTACTTCGTTGTATTTTTCAACGTTATTTTAGCATCATAATACACTGAATCTGGAGAAAAAATATTAAAGATTTGAAAATCTCAACCAGTATAGGGTATAGTTGTGTTTCTCTCTATTTGTTTCACTTGTTTATTTATATTATCATCGCTATCTCTGTCATTATCATACACATCACTGTCATCATTACATTTTCATCATCTTTTTTCACTATAATCACCAATCATAATCATCATTATTATCCTAATCATTACCACGATCCCCACCAAAAACACACTTCAAAGCTCGAATACCGCACGTCAGAGGAAACAGACCCTGGCAG
>NW_028234405.1:29112956-29115456 GCF_977035675.1 Penaeus japonicus
TAATAATGATAGGATTAATACTATCAGTAATATTGATAATGATGGTGATATTGATGAAAAGGATGATAATGAGATATTACTAGTGATAATGATAATGATGATAATAATAAAGATATGGATAGGAAAAATAGTATCAATGATATTGATAGAAATTATAATATTAGATATATTGATGACAAAGATAGTAACGATAATGATGAGGATGATAATGAGAGTACTATTAAGGATAACAATAAACGAAGAGGAAAAAAATAGTAAGTGAGCAAGAAAAGAGGGAGATAGAGAGAAAAATAAAAAAATCTTTGCATCTTTTCGTCTGTTCCTTCTTTCTATGCGAAATAGTGAAACGAAGGAACAGGATTTCACAAAAGCGCGCTCACACATAACCTAATTGGACTTGCATTCTGATTTCTCTCTCTCATGCTTGCGGGCTCTTGCTTTGTCTCCTCTGTCATAGGCTCTCCATCTTATTCTTCTCTATCTCTATCTCTCTATATCTTTCTTTCTCTCTTTTCTATCTCTCTATATCTTTCTTTCTCTCCTTTCTATCTCTCTATATCTTTCTTTCTCTCCTTTCTCTCTCTCTCTCTCTCTCTCTCTCTCTCTCTCTCTCCTCTCTATCTCTCGCTCTCTCTCCGACTCAATCTCTCTCTCTCGCTTTTTACTCTCTCTTCTCCCCATTGTTGACCTCTTCACACTCTCACCCTCTCTCTCTCTTCCTCTTCTCCCCTCTATCTACTCTCTCCCATATGCTCTTTCTTCACTTCTCTCCCTTCCTTACTTTCTCTTTCCCCATTTATACACAATTGCCAAATACAAATTCACACACACAATTTACACACAATACAACACACACACACACTTACAACACACACACACACATACACACAACACAAATACACACACACACACACACACACACACACACACACACACACACACACACACACACACACAACACAACCCACACACCTACTCAAGTATCGGTTAAATGGTATATTCAAGCATCTCGTCTCCCATTCCTGAAGACTAAGTTCCATCCAACCGATCCTCTATAATAACAAAAAGGGGAACCAACTTTGCGCGATTAATGGAAGCGAAACCAAGACTTTTACAACCTCTTAGAATCATCAATTACTACCTGGCATCAATACTTAAGCTATATTGAGGGACTTTAAAATGCAAGACGGTGATAACGATCTTCGAACTTACGGTGAGAGGACATAGAGATCACTTTTGGAGAGTTTGAAGATCTCGCCATGTGCCTATAGGAGTTGTTTAATACCTGTGATAATTATTAGTTCTGGTGGTGTTCTCCTGCTGTGAAATTGGACGGGTGTTATGTTCACGACTGGAATAAATTATCATAAGGGGTCGGGGGGAAGCTGTAGTTTCGGTAAGAAATAATTTCCATTCTGTCTATGTACACAGAACGAAAGAGCATATATAAGAAATACACTGATAAAACAAGACAAATGAATAGAGTGTGTATGGGCTCTGTTTTAAAAGAATCTTTGAATATTTATCCATATTTTATATATAATTGGTTTATTAACAAATGAGGATGGAATGATCCTTCTGAGATGTAGATTGACACTTATGTTGTAAATCTGCAACTTGGAAGCTTATTTCCATCATAAACTGTGTGTGTATGTATATATGTGTATATATATATATATATATATATATATATATATATATATATATATATATAAATATATATATATATATATATATATATATATATATAAATATATATTATTATTATATATATATATATATATATATATATATATATATATATGTGTGTGTGTGTGTGTGTGTGTGTGTGTGTGTGTGTGTGTGTGTGTGTGTGTGTGTGTGTGTGTATGTATATGTATATGTATTTATATATATATATATATATATATATATATATATATATATATATATATATATATACATATACATATATATATTCATACACCCCTGTTTCCCATTATAATCTACCAATCTCAATCTCACTATACCAGTCTTGTCTTAGTAAATTTCTTTCACTCTAGCTCTTGTCTCATTATATTCCTCAAACAATTTTCTGTACTGCATAGAAAATAACTTCTTAAATTCCGACAAATCTTTAAAAGTTTATTCCCTCTCTTTTCTTTTCTTTCAACTTCGCCTTTACTGTTTTGTCACATCTGTCGTGTTACTGAATAAGCTTTCTTTACTCCTGCCGGCCTTTTCCCCGTAAGTTGTTGTATTTATGGCATACGTGAAATTAATACTAAACCTCCTATGTGTGTAAGCTACTCCTTTCAGTGAATTTATTTATAGTGTATGTATAACATCCACATTGCCTTCATGTTTAATACGTTTAATATGTGTACACACCCTATAAACATTAATATACATATAGCCCACAGCCTTCCCCTCCTTTATGTGTAATTATGAAATGCTGCCTTAGGTGGAACAGCCTATATACTCCTAATTATACAAAGCGCCACTAAATTGCTTTAGAAGA
>NW_028234405.1:29150082-29152582 GCF_977035675.1 Penaeus japonicus
CGACCCGTTTTCACCGAAAACGAAAAAGAGCTTAAATTACACAGAAAAGATAAACCCCCAAAGATTAGTTATCCGTGTTGTATAAAAATATTCCCGAAGTTAAATTAAATCCTGGGAAATGTAGAGCCTTAGAAGGGAATGTTTTGTTAAGGGAGTCTATGAGAGAAGAGGGGAGAGTTCATACGAGATGGGAGATGCTGTGTTTATTGCTTAAATAAGTATATTTATATATATATATAGAGATATGATATAGTGTTATGAGATTAATATATATATGTGTAGGGTTGTCGCTTTGTGTCGTGTGTGTGTGGTGAGTGTTGTGTGTGTGTGTGTTGAGTTGTGTGTGTGCGAGTGTGTGTGTGGTGTGAGTGTTAATATATATATATCGATATATATCTTATTTGTTGTATATTATATATATTTATATATATAGATGTATATATCTCTATATATATACGTTTTGACTATATATTCTTTATTATCATATTGATTTATATAGTATATATAAATATTGTTATAGATGATATATATTTTTTCTATATATAGCTATATACTATATGTATTTTATATTTATATACTCATATATACTATTATATATATTTATACAGGATATATATCGATATTATCTAATATATATATATATATATACAGGACTAATTATATATATTATTCTTTATATATAGTATATTATATATTTAGGAGAGATTTATATATAATAATATATAGGAGTTTAAAAATATTATGTGTGTGGTGTGTGCTAGTGTGAGTTTGTGTTTATAGATATATATATATAAATATATATATATATTATATTATATATTATATATTATATATATTTAATATATCTATATATTCTATATATATTATATATAAATTTATATATATATATTTTATATGGTCTATATAATATAATATATCTATATATATATATATATTTCATATACTATAGCTCTCCATATACGTTATATATAGAAAAAATATATTACTATATATTAATATATAATATATATACATATATGTCTATCTTATTTTTCTATATATTTAATAATATATATATATATAGATATAATCTATTTGATTTAATTTATTATATGTGTGTTGTGTGTTAGTCTTGTTAGTGTGTGTGTTGCTGTGTGTGTATGTGTTCTTATGTTTGTGTGTTTGTGTTCGGGGCTGGTGGGATTTGTGTGTGACGTGTTGTGTGCTGTGTTTTGTGTGGTGGGTCGTGTTGTGTTTGAGTGTGGTGTGTGTGTGTTGAGTGTGTGTGTGTGTGTGTTTGAGTGTGTATATCCATATTTATATATATATATATAAATATAAATATAATATAATATATTAATATATGTATGTATATATATTGGAATATTATATACATTTATTTATAATTATATATATATATACATTTATATATATAAATTTATCATATTATATCTATATATTTATATATATTTATATATATTATATATATACTGTATAGATATACTATATATATATTATATATATTTCATATATATATGTTATATTATATATATTTTATATATATTAATATATATTACTATATATAAAAGATGAAGCGTCTTGTCTCCCACTCGTAAAGGCAGCGTCGGAAAGGAAAGGTGCTCTGAGCTGATGACGGCGGGAGTCATTATAGGCGTTATCTAAGAGTCATCGTAGAGAGTCCTTTCTTCAGGGGAAGGATGTTGCTGGGAATATATGTATATATACACAGACACATAGTTGTACACATTACACAAACAAATGCACATACCAAATTACACATAGATCTACAATAAATAGATACACATCAACCATGTCTATCTACAGACGCGAAATCCAAGGTGCGAAGAACCCATTATTTTCGTATTCGTTTGTTTGATTTTTTTTTCTTTGTAAACAGCAAACTCCGCCTCTCATTGTTTCTCTCCTGTGCCCTCTCCGCCAAGCCATTCGCACAGCTGACATCACTTCCCCTTCCTGTTGTTATGATTGCTTCTTCAGCCTAAAGTTCAGTAGATTTTTTTTCTCTCATTCTTTTTGTTTCTCTCTGTTCTCTTCTGTTACTTTGTGATTCCTTTGACTCGATTTTTATTCCCTTTTATTGTTGCATTTCCAATCATCCACTTCCCGACCCAGTTACAAACTTTATTTTCTCTTTACTTCCTCTATCTCGCCCTTATTTTTTAATTCCTATTATGTTTACTCTTTTACATGATATAGTCTGTCTTGCTCATCAAATCTGAGTTTATTATTCAATCATAATTACTTTTCTCTCGTCGTCTGCCTATCTAACCCTCCTCTCTTTCTTCTCTCTCTCTCCTCTCTCATCTCTCGTCTTCTCTTCTCCCTCTCTCTCTCTCTCTCTCTCTCTCTCTTCCTCTCTCTCATTCTCTCTTTCTTTCTCTCTCTCTATTCCTCGTCTCTCTCTCTCTTTTCTCTCTCCTTCCTTTTATTCTCTCTCTCTCTCTCTCTCTCTCTCTCTCTCTCTCTCTTCTTCTCTCGC
>NW_028234405.1:29172582-29175082 GCF_977035675.1 Penaeus japonicus
ATTATAATTATCATTTATGACAGTTAATAGATATGCAAAACCAAAAACATCTTTGTTTTCTTGAAATATCCAGAGCAAGATCTGTAATGTCGACATCATCAAGCTCAAATATAAGGAGAATCAACGGACTTTTTTTACCTCATGTAACAATGCTGATTGGAATCTGATCCTCATTAAAATGGTCGAAAATATTCTAGTGTTTTATTTTCTCTCTTGACTAGAAGTTGCGATATTTCTTGGTGTTCTAGCATGATCATTCTACCAGGTATGATACTCTTTGAAAAGGGAGAAGAGTTTCGTCCCTTTTTCCTTCTTCTCTTTTTTGTCTCCATTTTCTTGTTGTTGTTCTTTTTTTCTTTCCTCCTGCTCCACCTCTTTCTTTTCATTCTTTTTTTTTCTTTCTTTTTTCTGTTTTTCCTCTCTTGGTTTCAACCTCATCTTCCTTCTTGTACCTCTTTCCCTTTTTTCTTTTCTTCCGTCTTTCTATTGCTTTAACAACGGTATTGCTTTCCATACAATTTCTCACTTTTTACATTCACTGTTTTTAATTGGCAATTCAGTGATTATATTTCGAAGCTTTGCACTTCGTTAATGTCTCACAATTATTTTCATCTTTCATTTCAGTTTTCCCTTGTCTTTCGTGTCCTGTTTTCTCGCATTGTTTCAATTTCTTCACTCATCATCCTCATCTTCTTCCTCATCTTCATCACCTTCTTTGTTACTTTTTCTTCTTCATAATTTTTCTCATTAATGTTGTTATTTTCTTTTCCTCATCTACTTCATCCTCACTTTCATTGTCACTTATTTTCTCTGTCCATTTCTTTTCACTCTTATCATTCGTCAACGTAATCTTCCTTCTTCTCTTCCTATTTTTCTTATTCTCCTTCATCCTACCCCTCCCCCCCCCTCCCTCCCAGCAACCTCATTGATCTCTCCCCAAAGCCTCATCATCTCTCAACGACTCATCTCCTGCCCGCTCATTTCCCCTTTCCAGCGCGGCTCAAAACCTTGGAAGTTGTATCAGTAACACACGTTTCGTATCTTCAAATAGGCCTTCCTGGATGATGTTGCTGGTTTTGTTCTGATCTTTTATGTTTTGCTTTGAGAGTGTTTGCCTGTATTTGCGTGTTTGCTTGGATGTGGGTGTTTGTATTTCTGCGCCTGTGTCTGTTTGTATGTGTGTGCGTATATACCTGTTTGTTTGCATGTATCTGTGAGTTTGTGTATATATGTATGTACATATTTGTCCTTGCCTGTGATTATGTATGTGTGTGTGCCTGTGTAATGTGCTGGATATTCGTTGTATGAACGAAATCATCATTTAAAACAACCCAAAGTTCCATCGTGTATGCCCGCAAGCACAGGTACACACACTCATGCCATGCCTACAAGCTCGACCGAAAGTTATCCAAATCTTCCGCCCGAAAAAGACTTAATTAACACATTTCTCAATTTCGTTAATGGCTGATATTTACGCAGCCTCACCTCCTTAGTATTCTCCCTCGACCCCCATCCGTCTGACCCCTCGCCAACCCTCGGCTTATTAGTGCCTGTCTAACACTGTTTATGACCCCTCGCTAGTAATCCTGGGCTCATTACGGCTTATATCGGCCACCCCCTACCCCCCTCTTCTCTGCCCTCTTCCCTATTCCATCCCACTCCCTGCCCTTCCCTCCTTCCACCCTCCACCCCCCCTCCCTCCCTTTTCCCTTCTTCCATCTCCCTCCCTCCCTCCCTCCCTCCCACCCTTCCGTATCTCATATCTCTCTTACCTTTCCGCGGCCATTACACGACCCCGTTACCTTGATCTTGCTTCCGATTTTACGATTTCGTATTTAATCTGTTTGGGCAGATGACCTTCTCTTTTGCTGTGCGCACACGCACCAACACACACACACACACACACACACACACACACACACACACACACACACACACACACACACACACAAAACACACACAAACAACGAACACAAACACACATCTGACTATCTCATATATATAAAGGCTTTATTTTTCTCTTTCATCTTTGGGCTCATGTTTACTCATTTATACTTCAAATTATTCTTATGAAACCATACATGCTCTCTCTCTCTCTTTCTCTCTCTCTCTCTCTCTCTCTCTCTCTCTCTCTCTCTCTCTCTCTCTCTCTCTCTCTCTCTCTCTCTTTCTTTCTCTCTCTCTCTCTCTCTCTCTCTCTCTCTCTCTGTCTCTCTTTCTTTCTCTCTCTCATTTTTCCTCGCAGGCTCATCCGCTATATCAACTCATCAATCTTTATTTCTCTTTATCATTCTCTCCCTCTACATCCTACCTATATATTCCTCTTAACTCTCTTTCTTCCCTTCTCCTTTTTCAATCCAACTTGTCCCCCTCCTCCCCCTCGTTACCCCTCCCTTCTTCCCTCCCCCAACTTTCCCTCCCACCCACTCACCGCCCTCCCTCCCGCCCCTTCGCCTCTTTACCCCTTGGTGCTTGGAACAAGTTTATAGCCCTCCCTAGC
>NW_028234405.1:29197582-29200082 GCF_977035675.1 Penaeus japonicus
TGTGAAAACTCAAAAAACTCATTTGCACATAGAGAAGACAATGCAAATGGCACCTTGAAACACCCCAGGTGCATGAATAATGACCCGAGGTACGAGCACACCTGGATCGGAAGTGACAGTTCCGTCAGGTGTTGGATGGGAATGAATATTTTACATGTATATAGATTACTTATTTGTTTGTCACACAGAATACATCCATGCACCAGCCACTCCCAGGTCACACCCAATAACGCACCTGTGTGGTCACCCATTCACACAAATGGCTACGGTTAATTTCCTTTGTTAACTGACCTCACCTGACATAGCCAGGGAAGGTGTGACCTCTCCTTATTGCATGTTGACTTCTGGTATATAGGACTAATGATATACGAAAATAATTGAAAATCTCAATGGGTAATGAAGAATAATCGTTAAAATGATTGAAAGAGAAAAACAAATTTGTAAACTTAATTCACATGATAGCAGCATGAAGATAAAAAGTACAAAGATACCGAGCCAAATCTATAAAATGGCGAGAGATTTTGCAAGTCCCCCCTAGGTGTGCACCTGGCCGATCTGACGCGGGGCTGAGAGGGCCACCTGAGCCCGCAGTGAGAAACAGAAGCTACAATCGAGCCATTTAGTCTCCCTCTGCCCTCAAATGAGGTGCGGGGGACCTCTCTCACTCCCCCACCCCTCCTTGCTCTCCTCCACCCTTCCCTCTCCCTCTCTCCCTTCTCCGCCTCTTCTTCAGGCGAGGGCGTGGCTCTGATGAAGGAGAAAGCGAAAGCCAGACAGATAAAGAGAGTCAGGCGATGTTTGTGTTGCTTTGTCGCTTAACTTTGGTCCCGTGTTTCTGTTTCTGATTGTTATATACACTATTCTTGCTCTTTTTCATGACCAACGCTTAGATAATGAGACACACACATATACATACATATATATATATATATATATATATATATATATATATATATATATATATATATACAAATATATATAATATATATAAGATATATAGAATATATATAATATATATATATATAATTATATATATATAGATATAGATATATATATAGAATAGTATATACATGTGATTATAAAGATATATATGTATATATATATATATAATATATATATATAATATATAAATATAGATATATATACATAATACTATAATATATATATAATATATATATATATATACATAGATATTAATATATTAATCAATGAATATATGAATATATAAATGAATATATATATATAATATAAATTAATGAATACATAAAAATATATATAATAGTATATATATATAATATGGATATATATATGGGAGATATATCTACATATATATATATATATATATATATATATATCTATAAAATCCATATACAAAAAAAAATATATATATAAATATAAATAATTATATATGACTAATATATATAAGTTATATATATAATAGATAAATATATATATGTAATATATATATATATTAAATGGATATCTATATATATATTAATATATATATATATATATATAATATCTCTCTTATCTATCTATCTATATATCTATTCTATATATATATATATATGTATATATTGACAAAAATAATGTATATATATATATAAAACATAGTATATGCATATATATATATATATAATATATATATATATATAAATATATAATACAGTATATAGATAATATATAGATATAATTATATATATATATTAGATTGATACATATACAGATATAGATATTATATAATATATTCATATAAATACACACATATATATCTATATATATATAATAAACATATAGTATATATATATATATATATAAATATATATATTAACATATATATATGGTATATAGATATAGATATTTATATCTATCTATAATATATATATCATATACTATATATATATATATATATATATATATCACTATATATATATATATATATATTATATATAAATATATATATATATGTCAGTATATATATCTATATATACTATGTATATATAATACAACACATATACAAAATATATAAGATATCTATATTTGTAATGTGTGTATATATAAACATATAAATTATATATACATACATTATATAATACCTATATATAATATATATTTATAAATATATATATCGATATATATATATCATATATGTATGTATATATAAATAGACTATAATATAATATCACTACTTCATATACAAATATCTATATATATATATTTGTATATGTGTGTATATATATACATATATACACACTATACAAATCTATATAGATATATATAGAGATATTTCTATATATAATCAATCTATATAAATTTTGTATATGTGTGTATATACTGATATATTTCACACATATACAAATATAATTATATATATATAATCATAGATATATATATATATGTATATATATATACTATATTTGTATATGAGTGTATATATGATTATATATATACACACAATAACAAATATATATATATATATATATATTATATATATATAAAT
>NW_028234405.1:29212301-29217301 GCF_977035675.1 Penaeus japonicus
TACGGTTATCATTATCAATAATATTATCGTTATTATCATTTTTATTATCCATATTTTTATAATTATTGTAATTATTGTTATCATTATCATTATCAGTGTTTTATCATTATTTTCATGATGATTATTATCCCTGTTATTATTATCATTATTGGTATCATTATAATTATAATTATCATCGTTATCCTTATCATTGTCATTACCATTATTATTGTTATTTGCATTATCATATTATCATTATTATTACTACCATTATCATTAGTATTATCATTATTATTATTATCATTATTACTATTGTTATCTTTATTATCATTAGTCTTATGATTTATTATTTATAATTGTCATCATTGTTATTATTATTTTAATTATTAATATTATCGTTGTTATTACTATTTTCATTATCATTATTATTATTATCATCATCATCATCCTCTTCCTCCTTCTCATTATCATCATTATCATTATTATTATTATTATCATTATTATCATTATCATCATCATCATCACTATTATTATCATCACTACTATTACTGTAATTATAAACGTCATTATCAAAAGTATTCTTACTATCATTATTATTAACATTAATGTCATCATTATCAGTATTATCAGTATTATTAGTTCCCTCAGTATCATTATTATCATATTTATATCTATTAGTTGTAGTGATGTCCTTAGTATCGAGTAATGATAATAAGCATGATAAGGATATTGGTAATATTTATGATAATGATAATGATAATGAAAAAGATGATGATGATAATGAAAATGAAGATAATAACGATAATAATAATGGTCAGAAAAATAATGATTATGAATGGAAAAACGTGTTGATGATAAGGTAGAAAAACATTATACGCAAAACATATTTATCAGAAGATGAGACCACAGTTTCGAAATCGCCCCTGGATTTCAGCTACTAATGCTACTGCTGACAATGATACTGCCATCAAAACTAATTCTAATGCTAATACTAGCACTAATTATGATAGCGTTTACAACGGCAATAACAGCAGCCACGTAGTAAGGAACAGTCGAGACGAAAGACAAAGAAATAAGGCAAGGCTGCCTGTTCCCCGTCCGCGTCGCACTCGCTGAAGAAATGGCTCAAGGCTTCAAGCAGGAATTTCATTATTTCGCGAAGGAGTCGGTGTTTATTCGCGGGAATCCTGGGGATCGAGCCGAAATGCCCACTAAAACGTGAAATTTACGCGACGCCGAGTGTGTTTTAAAGATAACTGTTAACTATTACTGTTCCTGCCGCAGGACTCTGATGGGAACGTGTGCGATTCGCCGGGTTGGGATTTGTGACTGCGGATTTGGCTTCGTGTGTGTTAGGCGAGTGGGAATGGGAGTTGAGACATTGAAAGACAGGACTCCTAATTGAGAATTACTTTCTCGTCAAACAAGATGAAGACAAGGGGCTGGCTAATCTGTTGGGAATGGGAATGTTAATGAGGGGAACTTGACTATAGAAAATGTCTTAGCTATTGTAAACACATAAATAAAATCAGCACACACAGATACACATGCACACACCCACATCGCAGAAGAAAATGAAAGGCGAAAACACAGTATTGGATAAACTTGACAGATAGAGTCGGAAAATATTCTCACCCCGGCTTAAGTGAGGCAGCCATTTTAGAATTAAATCCTTGTCAAGTTGGACTCGGGGATGCTGCTAAACCTTTGCTTAATCGATTCATATTTATATTATTGTTTATATTATTGAAATATTGTTCGAGTCAAGAACGTAGTGTTGTATTTATACATTTTCAAATATTTATATTTACATTGCAATCTTGTTTTATATAAATTATTTCTTGAAACAAATGATGGAATATTCCATATTTGTCAATGTACTTGATATATGCAATTCTTCTAACCATATTTTTTTCTATCTATTTCTGTAATATTTTGCGAAATGCAGTCTGTACTCCGAGTGAGTCCAGTGCGTACATATATCATTTCATTCTGCGCACGGAAGCTTAACTGCGAAATCCCCTGAACAATAGCGAGTTTTTTAAATGATTTGGAAAGTGTTCGTCCATTTGACCTGCTCGCCGCTCGCGGTGCCGCGAATTCTGGTCCTTCAGGCCGATGGAAGTTCGTTTCTGGCTCTTGTAGGGGCGGACGGTATGTTTCCATATATTATACCCCTTCTCTCTAGACGTCTCCGCACTCTCTTTCGTCTACACTCTTCTCTCCTTCTTCTTCTTCTCTCTCTTCTCTCTCGCACTTTCTCTTCACCTCTCTCTCTGCTTCCTTCTCCATCCTCCCCTCACCCCCCTCTACTCTCTTTCTCTCCCCTCTCTCTCACTCCTCTCTTCTCTCTCCTCTTTCCTCTCTCTCTCAGTTCTTCACCACATCTTTCTCTATCGATCAACCTCTCGTTCTCTTTCACTGACTTCTACTCCTTCACTCCCCTCACACTCATCATCTTCCTCTCTCACCTCTTCCGTCTCTCTTCTCCTCCTTACTTACCCCTCACCATCCTCGTCTCTCTCATCTCTCTCTCTCTCTCCCTCACCTCTCCGTCAATCATCTTTCACACCTAGTCTCTCGTCTGCTCTCTCTGCTGTCTACTCGCTCTCTCTATCTCTCCTCTCTCACTCACTTGCGTTTCTCTCTCGTCCTCTCTCTCTCTCCTCTCGGTTCACTCTCTCTATCAACTTTCTCGTCTCCTGCTCAATCTCTTTCTGTCCCACTCTGCCTCTGTTTCTCTCTCTTTTCTCTCTCGTCTCGGAGGCATCATTCCTATCTCTTCTCTTCTCGGTTTTCTTCGTCTCTCTTCTCTTGCACTCTACCCTCATCATGCTCTGCCGGTCTCATCTCGGTCTCTCTTTCTCTTTCTCTACTCTCTTCACTCTCCAAGGGGGCGGGGGGGGGGGGGCGGATCTCTCTCTCTCTCGCTCTCTCTCTCTCTCCTTATTCTCTCTCTCGACTCTTGCCTTGTCTCTCTCCGCTCTCTCTTTCCTCTCTCTCCGATCGTAGGACCTCTCTCCTTTCTCCATCTCTCCGTCTCTCTTCGCATCCTCTCATCTCTCTAGCTTTGTAGATACCACCAGTCGGCTCATCATACTCTTCTCCTCCTCTCGCCCTCGTCCTCTCTCACCTCTCTCTCTCTTTCTCTCTCTCACTCTCTCTCTCCACTCTCTCTCCACTTTCTCACATCCTCCTCCCGTTCTCCTCTCTCCTCTCCTCTCTCCCTCTCTTTCTCTCTCTCTCTCACTCTGTTGCTCTATCTCTCTTTCACTCTCTCCTCTCTCTCTCTCTCTCTCCACCTCTCCCCACTCTCTCTCCACTCTCTCATTTTCACTCCCACCTTTCTCTATCCTCTATCCTCCTCTCTCTCTCTCTCTCTCTCCTCCTCTTTCTCCCTGACCTTTTCTCTCTCTCTCTCTCTCTTCTTACATCTCGTCTCTCTTCTCATCTCTCTCCATCTCTCTCTCCTCTCCACTCCTCTCTCTCTCTCTCTCTCTCTCTCTCTCTCCCTCCACCCCCCTCTCTCTCTTGGCTCTTCCTCTCCATCTCTCTTTCTCTCTACGCTCTCGATCTTCTCTCTCTCTCTCTCTCTCTCCTCACTCACTTACTCTATCTCTTTCCCTCTCTCTCTCTCTCTCTCCTCTCTCTCTCTCTCTCCTCTCTCTCTCTCCTCTCCTCTTCTCTTCCCTCTCTCTCTCTCTCTTTTCCTCTCACTAGAATCTCTCCTCTCCTCTCTTCCTTTTTCTCTCTCTTTCTCGCCTCTCCCACCCCCTCTCTCCCCTCTCTCTCTCTCGTCTCTCTCTCATCTTTCTTCCCTCGCTTTCTCTCTCTCCTCTCTCTCGCTTTCCTCTACTCTCTCGCCTCCTCTCTCTCTCTCTTCTCTCGAAATCTCTCTCTCGCATCATAAACTCTCTCTCTCTCTCTCTCTCCCGTCTCTTCCACCTCTCTATCTCTCGTCTCTTTCCTTTTCTCTTTCACTCTCTCTCTCTCTCAAGCTCTCTCTCTCTCTCACTCTCTCCTCTCTCCTCTGTATCTCTCCGCTCTCTTTCCTTCTCTCTCTTCTCTCTCATCCTCTTCACTCTCTCTCCTCTCACGTCCCTCTCCACCACCTCGTCTCTCTCCGTCAACTCCCTCTCTATCTCCTCTCTCTCTGCTCTCCCTCTCTCTGCTTCTCCTCTTCTCTCGCTCTCTCTCCCTCCTTCTCCTCTCCTCTCTCTCCTTTCCCTCTCTCTCTCTCTCTCTCTTTGTTCTCTCTCTTCCTCTCTCTCTCTCCTCTCTCTCCTCTCTCTCTCTCCCTACTCTCTCTCTCTTCTCTCTCTCTCTCTCGTCGTCTCTCTCTCTCTCTCTCTACACATCCTCTCAGAGGGGGGGGGGGGGGCTCATTCTACATTAACGTCCTATCTCCTCATCTCATCTCTCTCTCTCTCCCCCACTCTCTCTCTCTTCTCTTCTATTCCCTCTTACCCTCCTCCCTCTCTCTCTTTCTCTCCCCTCCCTCCTCTCCTACATCACTCTCAATCTCCACTCCAACCTCATGCCTCTCTCTCTCATCTCTCTCTCTCCACCTCTCTCTCTCACTCTCTCCTACTCTCCTCTCTGTCTCTCTCTCTCCATTCTCTACCTCATAACTCTCTCTCTCTCTCTCTCTCTCTCTCTCTCTCTCTCTCTCTCTCTCTCTCTCTCTCTGTAACCTTGAAATAACCAATTATGTTTATACATTATGTTATGTCCATCGAGTATTATTTGTACATGTATGCTGTTGCTATCGTATTCTATATAATGCAATAGTCAATGTAATTTGTATCTTTCATGTCTTTTTAGTTGTTATATATATATATATATATATATATATATATATATATATATATATATATATATATATATATATATATATATATATATATATATATATATATATATATTCTACCACATATACATATATACATACATATACGTATGCTCGTTGCTTCACCTATCTGTCTATCCCTCTCTTATTGTCACGTCAGACAGTGCTGTTT
>NW_028234405.1:29234801-29242301 GCF_977035675.1 Penaeus japonicus
GGGAGGGGTGTAGAGAGAGGAATAGAAGTGAGGAAGTTGGAGGAGGGGTGATGTTGGGATGGGGAGAAGATAGAATAGTGGAAGTAGATGAGGAGGTGGGGGAAAAGGAGAGAAGGGGAGAGGAAGTGGATGTGAAGGAAGATAGGTGAATAAGAGACGATACGAAAAGCGAAAGGAGAGGAGAGAGAGAGAGAGGGAAGTGAGAGGAGATGAGAGTAGAGAAAGAGATGAGGAGAGCGAGTAGCCGATAGATGGGGGAGGAGAAAAAGGTAAAGAGGGAGAGAAGGACGTCGTAGCTGAATGAAGGAGAAAGGAAGGCGGGGGCGGAGGCGGAGGGCGATTAGCAGGGAAAGAAGATAGGATTTGTTGAAAAAAAGACAGAAAATATAAGGAAGAAAGAAAAGAAAGAGAGGGTAGAAGAGAGCACAACCACGCACCAAAAAAGGAGAAACAGAATAAGAGGAAAAGAAAAGGGGTGAGCAAGAATTTCCAGAAAGATTCTGCAAGAAAGCGAAGGGAAGAGAGATAAAAAGAGAAAGCCAAATGGGAGAAGAAAACCAACGGGAGAAGGAAGGAGGAAATATCAAGAAGAAAAAGATAGAGAAGGAGAAAAAGTGTGAAAAAATGGAAAAGCACGCAAGGCAGATTAATGTAGACGGAGGGAGACGGAGAAGGAATAAGCCAAAGATAGGAGAAGTGAAAACCTTAGGAGAGAGAGAGAGATAGAGATAGATAGATAGAGATATATATAGAGAGAGAGGAAGAGAGAGAGAGAGATGAAAATAAAAAGGACGGAACGAATAAGTGAGACAAACATAGGAAGATGAATTAGAATGGTAAAAGATATGGAAAAAGGCCAGACAAAAGAATAAGAAATAGAAAGAAGAAAACGACAAGGCATGATAGAGAAAGAAAGAAAAGAACATAGCAAAAGAATGATACATGAAAAAGGAAAGAGGAATAGGGGAGATTAAGAAGTAGTTAAATGAAGTAGGAGAAGAGGAAGAAGCTGAATAAAAGAGAGGAATAACAACAATGATAAATATGATAAAAACAAAAAAGTAATATTAGTGATAATATCAATGATAATACAAATGATAATGATAATAATGATTATGGTGATGATAATGATAGTAATACGGATGATTATAATGGTAATGATAACGACAGAAAAAGTAATGATTATGAAAATAAAAAACATAATATAATTCTGTTGTTCATGATAGCAATGATGACAATGATGATAACAATATTGTTAGTAATAGCAATATTGTTAATGGTGATAAGGATAAAAGCAATAATGATAGTGATAATAAAAAGATATTACTAATGATAATAAAGATGATATTAATAATGGATAACAATGAGGATATAATAATGAAAAAAATAGTGATAGAAACAGTAATGATAATGATGATAATAGTAATAATAACAGTAATGATAATAGTAATAGCAATTATATCAAAAACAATAATGATGATAATGATAATAATAATGATAATGATAGTGGTGATGATGATAATTATAATGATTAGATTAATAATAATAATGATAATAATAGTAATAACAAAAATAGTAATGATACTGATAAAGATAATGATAGTAATGATGACAATGATAATTCAGATGATAATGATAATGATAATTGTTATTTCTACAATTTGTTACATATTTAGTACAAATGATAATGATAATGACAATAAAGAAAGAGAGAGAGAGAGAGAGAGAGAGAGAGCATTGTAAACACAGACATTGGACACAAACCACGTTGCTTTCTCTCCCTCCTAGTCCTCTTTTATTGGTTGACCGATAACGGCTAATAATCAATTCTTCTCCAAGGGTCCTCGGTGCTGGAAAGGGATCATTCACAACGCCTATCAGCCGCGCACAGACGGATAGAAACTATATTTTAATCTTTCGGGAAATTGGATTTCTTAAGATGGATGCCTCATAACCGACGACACAACTGAAATATTGAAAACGGTGAATCATTGTTTTTTTCTGAAGGATGTAACACCTACGCCTACACACACATACACACATGTACATGCACACACTGACACATACACTGACAAGCACACATACACATACACACACATGTACACGCACACACTGACAAGCACACATACACACATGTACACACACACACACACACACACACACACACACACACACACACACACACACACACTGACACACACACAGGTGTGGTTGTCAATATATATGTATGTTTATGTAGTATAATTTTAACGGGAAAAGGAACACCATCGCAATTGCCTATACCATCTTTATTTTCAGACGTTTCGAAGTGTGGAGCCTTAATCCTCGGTGCTATAACACAAAACAAACTGAGAACACAAAGAAAGAGCGAGGTTTAGCAGCTAACTAGACAGATAAGGGGTGATAAGTGAGGTAGACATTTCTAACCAAAGTTATTTGCTAAAATGATAAAAATGCTACGATAAATCGTATTAACAATAGAATTGTGTTTACAAAACCTAGAAACAAAACTTCAAGTATAATCATCTAAACAATAAAATACTACAATAAAATGGTGTTTACAGAGAAACTAGAAACAAAACTGAGAATTGTAATAGGATGGCTGCTGTTGCAGATGTGTTGCTTAGGCTGGCTTTGTCCTTGAGATCAACAGTTGTAATAATATAATGAGGTTTAAATCCTGTCAGAAGCTTACATAACCATGACATATATTAAAGGTCTGTTGATCAATGTTTCAGGGGCCTTTCTGCAGATAGATTTGGTAAATTGCCTTTTTTATTTGCTATTGTTTGCACACGTGAAAGTCCATTTATGATAAGGGTGGTGGTCACTTTTTATCTGCCAATCCACAGGGAAAGACTATTTTGACGATATAACATCTACCTCACCTAAACTTAATCGTAACAATCATAATATATATATTTATATATTAGATATATATAATAAACATATACATATAATTATATATACATACATATATATTATATATATATATATATAGTAAATATATATATATATATATATTAAAATATAATTAATATTATATACATATATAAATATAATAACATAATATATATTATATATATATAAATATATATATATAGATAATACATTAATTATATGTAATAAATAGATATATATATATATATAAAATAGAAATATATATATATATCTATATATTTAGAATATATATACATGTAATAAGATTCTATAAATATAATATATATATATGTATAGATATATATCTATATATATATAAATATATATAATATTTTAATATATGTATAAATAATATAATCTATAATATATATATATATATTAGATAAATATATATAGATATTAATACACCCCACACCACACACTCATATATAATAAATATATTATAAATAATATATATATCAATATAATAAATGATTATGGCAGAACTAGTATATATATATTATACACATGTAATTATATCATATAAAATATATATATATAGATATATATATATATATATATATATATATAGATATAATATATATTCTAATGTATATAAACATGAATTATATGTATATATATTAAATATATATAAATATAAATATATATATAATAATATAAATATATATAGATATAATATAGATAAATATATATATAATATATATATATATATATATATATATACAGACATTAAATATATATATATACATATATATACATATATAAATAAATATATAATTATTTATATATATATATATATATTAATATATATATATACATTTAATTATATTATATAAATAAATTTTATATATTTATATATAATATATATATTATATATATATATATATAAATATTATATATATATATAAATATATATATTTATTATATATATATAGATATATATATATATAATAATATATAGATGTATAGATATATAATATATATATAAATATATATAATAGATATATATATAGAATATGTATATATAATATATACACCAACACACACACACACACACACATAATATATATATAGATATAAATACTATATATAAATATATATTTAAATATATAATATATAATATATATATATATACACACATGTAAATAATATGCAATATATATATATATATATAAATATATATATATTTAATATATAGATATATATATATATCTCAAATAAATTATATTATATACATGTATGTATATATATCTAAATATTATATATATATATATTTAAATATATATATATCTATATATATATATATAGTATATATATATATATATAAATATATATATAGATATACATACATGCATTATGTATAATATATATATATAAATATATATATATATATATATATAATATATATAGATAATAACTATAAACATACAAGTATGTATCTTATATAATAGTATATAGATATATATATATATAATATATATATATATATATATAAAATATATATACATCATGTATGTATATATAATATAAATATAATATATATAAGAATATTATATATAAATATATATAATATATATACATACATCATTATAGTAGAGATATATATATATAAATAATATAAATATAAATCAATATAATATATCTATAAATATATAAATACCAAACATGTATGTATATAAATTATATAATATATATATATAAATATATCTAAAGTAATAAATATAAAAAAATATATATATATATATATGTGTAAAAAAATATATATACTCAAAATATTAATAATATACATATATATATGTGTGTGTGTGTGTGTGGTTTTTGTTTGTGGAGTTTGAGGGTTGTATGTATGTGTATATCCATATATATATATATAAAAATATAAATATATATATATATATAAAATATCTACAAAAAAAAACTCAAAATATCTAACAATACACAATATATCTAAACAAGAAACACAAACAACGTACAACTAACCTAAACAATAACAACATATATCTCTCTAAATATATATATATATATACACACAAAAATGTTTATATATAATATAAATGTGTTTGTGAAATGAGTGTTGTTGTGTGTGTTGTGTGTAGAATCTATAAATAATATATATAACTATATATATACAATAAATATATAATAAATAAATATATATATACTACATACATATAAAAATATCAATAACAACATCAAAAAAAATCAATATAAAAAAAAATAAAACAACCACAATAAAATAAACAATAACGACAATATCAATATACACAATAATAAATCAAAATATCTCAATAAATAATACTTCAATATCTATAGACAACCAACCCACCCCACCCCCCACCCCCACCCACCCCCCGCCACACGACTACTCACAATCACCTATATATCTATAAACAAACTAGGACCACACATCAGCAAACACACACAAATACACACCCAACCAACCCACACAAAAACAAAACCATTAAAACAAAAAGTTAAAAAAATAACACACTCAATCTAACAAACACACTATATACTATAAAACACACACAGTGATTTAGTTTGTTATGTTGTGTGTGTGTGTGTGTGTCTCTAACAAACTATCCTATCATAATCTATATCTATCTATATATATAATATGATAAAATAAATCTATATAAATATATACATATTATATATATATAATATATAAATATATATATTATCATATAGATATATATATATATATAAAAGATACACATATGTGTATATATGCATGCGTGTGTGTGGGAGTTAACAGTCACAAACAACCCTAAACCCACTTTTCTTCTTACCTCCCGTCTCTCTTCCTCCCTTCCTTTCCTTCTTCTTCTCGCTCCATCCCCTCTTTCTTTTCCCTGCTCTAAGCACATGTCAAAATTTCTATCCTCAAACCCAGCCAGCGTTTAAGGTAAACGTTTTCGTTCGATAAACGTTACGGTAAACGTTCTCGCCTCTCTCTCCTGATAAACGTTTTCGCCTCTCTCCTGATAAGCGACCCGTTATCACCGCAACGTAAGAGCTTCAATACACAGTAAAGATGACTCCTAAAGATTACTTTATCGTGTGTATTAACAATATTCCCGAAGTTCTAAATATAAATCCTGCGGAAATGTAGAGCCTTAGAAGAAAGTTATGTTCAAGGGAGTCTATGAGAGAAGAGGGAGAGTCATACGAGATAGGGAGATGCTGTCGTTATATATAAATGTATAGGTGCAAGATGATATATATAAATATAAATATATATATATATAATATATATATATATATATAATATATATAAATATATAGAAATATATAATAATATATATATATAATATAATAGATATATATATAATATATATAGATATATATATATATTATATATAATATAATAAATATATGTTTTGTGTATATACATATATAACTGATAATATATTATTTAATTATATAATATATATATATATTATATTTTTAAACATATATTTAGATATAATATATATATATATATAATATATAATATACATATCTATATATTATATATATATATATTTATATATAGATATATATATATATTTAATAATAGTGATTTATATATAGTGGGGTGTGTTTGTTGTGTGTGTGTTGTGTGTGTGTGTTAGTGTGTGTGTAACAATTGATTTAGATATATAAATATATATAATATATAATATAAGAATAGTTATATATAAATATATATTTATTTATTTTGATAGATATATAAATGGTGAGCAAAGTCCTCCCACTCGTGAAGGCCCTCGGAAAGGCTCTACTGATGACGGGCCGATCTTATAGGCGTTCTCTAAGATCCATCGTAGAAGATCCTTGCTCAGGAAGATTTTCTGGGAATCTATGTATATATATACTAATATACAGATATTCGCAGACAAGTATTCACATATGCATAAATGCACATATATACACAGACACATAGTTGTACACGTTACACAAACAAATGCACATACCAAATTACACATAGATCTACAATAAATAGATACACATCAACCATGTCTATCTACAGACGCGAAATCCAAGGTGCGAAGAACCCATTATTTTCGTATTCGTTTGTTTGATTTTTTTTTTCTTTGTAATCAGCAAACTCCGCCTCTCATTGTTTCTCTCCTGTGCCCTCTCCGCCAACGCAAGCCAAAGACTTCGCACAGCTGACTCACTGTTGTTCACTCAATTTTTCACGTGCCCCCTTCCCCCACCCATGTTGTTATGATTGCTTCTTCAGCCTAAAGTTCAGTAGATTTTTTCTCTCTCTCATTCTTTTTGTTTCTCTCTGTTCTCTTCTGTTACTTTGTGATTCCTTTGACTCGATTTTTATTCCCTTTTATTGTTGCATTTCCAATCATCCACTTCCCGACCCAGTTACAAACTTTATTTTCTCTTTACCTTCCCTACTCTCGCCCTTATTTTTAATTCTATTATGGTTTACTCTTTAATGATATATCTGTCTTGCTCACAAAATCTGATTTTATTATTATCATAAATAACTTTCTCTCGTCTGCCTATCTAACCCCTCCTCTCTCTCTCTTTCTCTCTCTCTCTCTCTCTCTCTCT
>NW_028234405.1:29247301-29250297 GCF_977035675.1 Penaeus japonicus
AACTGACACACACACAGATATATTTATATATATATATATATATAATAATATATATATAGATGTTTCAATTTAATAATATAATTTATGATATATATATATATATATATAGTGACTAAATATATATATAGTATATATTTATATATATATAAGAGAGTAGAAGAGAGAAGAGAGTGAGAGAGAGAGAGAGAGAGAGAGTTGAAGATGTGTGAATGTGAAGAGAGATGAAGATAGAGAAGAGAGATATGTATATTTATATATATATATATATATATATATATATATATATATATATATTTCCTATATATATATATTGTTGGTGTGTGTGTTTATGTGTGGTGTGTGTGTGGTGTGTGTGTGTGTGTTGTGTGTGTGTGGGGTGTGTTGGGTTGGAGTGTGTTAGTTGGTGTTTGATGTGTGGTTGTTGTGTGTGTTTATAATAATAATATATATAGTATATATATATATATATAAATAATATATGTCTATAGATATAAGTGTGTGTTGGGTGTGTATGCGGTGTGTGGTGTTTGGTGTGAGTTGTGTGTGTGTGTGTGAGTATGTGTGGGATATTGTGTGAGGTGTGTGTGTTGTTGTGTGGTGTGTATTTATAAATATAGATAATTTTATTATAAATAATATGATATATAATAATATATGTATGTATTATATAAATATACATATATTAATATATATATATATATATTTATATATAATTTATATTATATAATGTATATAGATATATATATAAGTGTATGGGTGTGTGTGGGTGTTTGTGCGTGTGTGTTGTGTGTGTGTTGTGGTATACATTTTAATTATATATATATATAGATATATAATTATATATATATATATATACACATACACACACACCACACACACACACACACAACACACACACACACACACACACACACATACACACCACACACACACACACACACACACACACACACACACTCCACAAATAAATCAAAATATATAAAAATAATATATATATATAAAAAATATATAATATAATATAAAAATGTACATATATATATATAATAAATAACTATATATTTATATATATATATATATATATTATATATGTACATATAAATATATATATAAAAATAATAGATATAAATATAAATATATATGTCCATATATATATAAATATATATAAAAAAAAATATATACTATATAGTATATATTATATAAATAAAATAACTATAAATATATATATATATCTAACAGCGCATATATCGCGCAGCGATACGAAGAGAGAGAGAGAGAGAGCGATAGAGAGAAAAGAAGACAAGAGATAGAGATAATGTCTAATACTAACGAGCTGAATCCCTAACATATATAATATAAATATAGAGAAATAAAAATATATATTTCTATAACTATATACGTGATATATTTTTTTTTGTATGTGTGTGTGTGTGAGATTGTTTTGTGAGTGGTGTGTGTGTGTGTGAGGTTTGAGTGTGTGTGTAATGTGTGTGAGTGTGTATTTCGTGTGTGTTGTTACAAAAAGAACTCTCAAAAAACAAACTTGCTAGAAATATATATCTAAAATCATTTATATATATAATATGTATATCTATATATCTATGTATAGTGTTTGTGTGTAAGACTCAATCATATCTGAACACAGCACACACTGAGATACACACCCACATCTTATATATATATATATATCAAAATATATAAACATATATATATAATAAAAATCATAAGTATAAACAATATATATATATCTGAATCTAAAAATATCTAAATAAGTTAATCTAATAAAATATAATAAAATCACATACTCTCAAAAACATAAAAATACTATATATATCTAAAAAAAACTATCTAAATATACATATATCTCAATATCTATAAAACTCAATCACAAACAAAAACATAACACGCAAAAAAACAACACTAAAACTATCCCTAAGATAACTACAAATCACCCACCATCAATAAATATCAAACTATGATCGAATAACTCTAGTCTAAAAAATACTAAATATCAAACAACACTAAAAACGTCTCTCTCAAAAATATACTACAGACTAACACACCCAGAATAGTATATTACAATAAATGTACCTTATATTAGTAAATCAATCTAAAAAAGCTATATATATATAAATAATCTAATAAAAATATGACATCTCTGTTTGTGTGGTGTGTGTTGTGTGTGTGTATTATGTTTGTGTGTGTTGTGTGTTGTCGGCGTGTGTGTGTGTTTTTGTTTTATATTCCTACTGTGTATATGGTTGGTGTGTTTTCTGGTCAAAATCCGACGGATGGCTCGCTCCCCCGCCCACGTTCGAACCATTTCCGAGCCTTCCATCCATCTTTAGTTATGACCACATACATATCCATTTCAAAAGCCGTTTCTTGGCCGCCATCGACGTGTCATAAAACATGTCGCAACGAGCCACTAAGTAGCGGCGTGGCGGTAAATTCGGAGTTCCTGTAGGGGCCTGATTACGTTGTTCCGTGTTTTGGTTGCCTTGCTTTTGTGTGTTCTGTCCCCTGGTTCTGTCCCCTTTGTCCTCTTTTCTCTCTCTTATCCTTAGTCCTTCCTTCCTCCATCTTGTATGGTATGTCCTCGCCGTCTCTTAATCCTCTGTCTCTGTGGGTACTTGTCTTTCTTTTAGTGTGTTATGGGTTGTGGGTTTTTCTTATCCATTCCTTAATTTCCTCTGAAAAAGTCATACTAAGAGAAATTAACAAAAACTGAAAATAAATCAATGAATCGAATAACGTTAGGTGATGAGACTGGTTGAATAATAAAGAATTGATGAAAAAAGAGGTCAGTTTGTGATAGAGAAATAATAATGAATGAACAAGTCAGATAGACAGACAAACAGACAAACAGAGAGACAGACTTGGTCGATAAAAAAAACGCTCCCCCATAAAGCCCCCCGCGCCCCCTGCTATTTGCCTCCCTTGATCCTAGCGCAGACCGGCCGATGGGATCCTGTACAAGCCTGAACCGGCATTAAGAA
>NW_028234405.1:29252897-29255397 GCF_977035675.1 Penaeus japonicus
CACTCGTAGCATTAGTGGTTATAGTAGTAGTAGTAATAGTTGTATCAATAGTATTGTTGTTATTATCATATTTTGTGTCAGATGGTTCGATGATTCGACGTCGACGAGTTCTCATCCAATATGGAATGTTTATTCACTAGTTTATCACAGATTACCTTCAGCATAGTCAACACTCAGTCATCCTAGCAAAGTACCATTGTCCTTTACAATCGCCATGATAAATAACAATACAAATCCCAAGATTTTTTCATTTCAGGTTTCCCATTACAAGCACATTTGGCGAAAGAAAAAGAAAAGCCTTCACCTGCCGTTGCAGAGTGAGGGCGTGGCTACTGCGGGAAGGGGATGGAAAAACA
Organism: Penaeus japonicus; assembly: GCF_977035675.1. Classification (NCBI taxonomy): domain Eukaryota; kingdom Metazoa; phylum Arthropoda; class Malacostraca; order Decapoda; family Penaeidae; genus Penaeus; species Penaeus japonicus. The sequence goes on from NW_028234405.1 coordinate 29,253,254, forward strand.
GCCAAGACAGACAGACGTCCGTGGCGGAGCCTCCGCCGCGTACCAATAAAATTCAACTACTTTTGCCAGAACGTGAAGGTACACCAGTTCCCATACTTTTCTTCTCTCCCCTCCTGTAGTTCCCCTTTCTCCAGTTAATCCTAAACAGTCAGACCGGCATCCCTGCAACTCCTTTATCACAGTTACGTGACCCGGAAACAGTCAGGTGCGGGTAATGGAACGGAAATGTTCTGTTAACGTGACCTTAGGCAGTGGAGGCGGAGAGCCAGTGCTCTCCATTCTCTGGCTGTGTCCGTGTGGTCGCGTTTGATGCTAATGATAATAGTAGTAATAACAACAACAATAATGATTATAACAATAATAGTAATAAGGATGATGATAATGATGATAAGAATAAGAACAATAAGAATAGTAATAATAACAATGACAATAATTTTAATGATGATAATGATAATGATGATAATAGTTTTTCATAAATGATAATAATAATAATAACAATAATAATAATGATAATAATAATAATAGTAATGATGATGATAATAACAATAATAATGGTAATAATAATAATAGTAATAATGATTATGATAATGACGATGATGATGATGATGATGATGATAATGATAGTTCTTCTTTTTTATGAATTAATTCCTTTATCGACACAAGTTTACCTTAATCACCACCAGAATCACAAGACACGCAATCAGTCACTCGAAAATTTCCACATTATCTTCAGCTCGAGGCATTTGTAGCTGGTGGTATCTATCAATACTATCCTCGTTATAATGATTTACATAGACTTACTCGCAATATATTCACAAGGGCGTAAATATGTCAACAACGTCCTCACACACGGAAACATTGGAATTTATACCGGGAATTCTGAGTGTCATGAATCATGCGGTATTGCGCCCCCGGTACGGCCATTAAGAGGAAATACTGAAATTATCTCTCTTTATAATACACACAGCTGTTGTTACTGAACCATGGAATAATAGATGGTTGGTGTGCAAATAAAAACAGGCGGACGTTGGTTCACACTAAAGAAATTAATGTTCATCTCTAACTGTTTATTGAACAAGGAAGGTATAAAAGTTAATTGATTTTCAACATAGTCGAAGAGTAGTTGAAAAGTGTTAATTTTTATTTAGATTTGATAACTACTACACCACTGTACATGTTGAAGCTATCAGTAAATATCAGCGGAAGCGAGCGTGCTACCCCTAATCCGGAACAAACGAAAAATCACAAGAAAGAAAAGGACGCCGACGGAAAATGTGATGAACTCTTTTCTCCGGTCCTTTGTTTTGTTAATGGAACTCAGCTGAAGACATCTTTCCATAAAGTTTTGTGTTCTTGCAATTGTCCAGCTGAATAAGGGGACTTTTGGGTTTTTACCTCCATTTTTTTTCTGAATATATAATTTTTAACATTAAACGTAAAATAATTAACACTAATACCTTAATAGATATCATAATAATATCACATTCTCTAATAAATAAATAATATTATAATAATATTATTTTTTTTTACATTATATAACTACAGATACACTATTACTACGGTGACGGATATTTAATTACACTGGCGACCGGATTAATTCTAAAATAATATTTATATAATAAATACTGAAGGGAAAAAAAAAAAGAAAAAAAAAGAAAGAAAAAAAAAATAGAGACTAAAAGCTGGAAGATAACATTGACGTGCACACGTTAACAGGAAACGTTGAGTTGTTTTCACTAGGAAAAAAAGATGAAAAAACATGAAGAGATAAAAGTAGAACAGAAGTAATATCTAGTACGATGCAAAGATATTTTTTACTTTCCTTTTTTACATTGCTATTTTCTTTTTTTATTTTATTCAACTGGTATTAATGAATTCCAGGGAATGTAAATATGATGTAACTGTTAAAGACTTTTGTTTATATGAGAGAGAGAGATTGAGGAAGAGAAAGAGAGAGAGAGAGAGAGAGAGAGAGAGAGAAAGGAAGGAGAGAGAAGGAGAGAGAGAGAGAGAGAGAGAGAGAGAGAGAGAGAGAGAGAGAGAGAGAGAGAGAGAGAGAGAGAGAGAGAGAGAGATTGATGGGAATCTCTAATAAAGGGTCGAATATCATCACTGAGCAGAGATTCAGATAATATAAGTATCCG
>NW_028234405.1:29261416-29263916 GCF_977035675.1 Penaeus japonicus
AAATGGAACGAAGGAGGGGGGGGCGGGGGTCGCCAGACAGAAAGGACTGAAGAGAGATGGGGGGGGCCTAGGGGGGAGGGGGGAGAGAGAGACTGACAGAGACAGAGATAGAGAGAGGAAGAGACAGGTAGAGAGAATTGACAAGTATTAAGGTAAGATCGAAAGACGGTAATGATGAATCGAGAGGAAGCGAGATAAGAGTTATGGAAGAGTAAGAGGGCAAAAGGAAGAGGGAAGAGAGAAAAGTAAAGACCTGATGGGAATATCCAGAAACAGAGGGGGGGGGGGGGAGAGATGAGAGTGATAAAGGGAGGAAGGAAAGGAAGATAGGGGGGGGGGATATGAGAAGGGTAGGCAGAGAGGTAAGGGAAAGAGAAGGAGGAAAGGAAGGAGAGAGGGGAAGGGAAGAGGAGGAGGAGAGGTGAAGAAGGACATGGGAAGAAAAGAAGAGGGACGAGGCAAGGAAAAAGAGGAGGGGAGAGGATAAGGTAAACGTTAGGAAGCAGGAGGGAGGAGGATAAAGTGGGGGATAAAGGAGGGAGACGAAGAGAAAACGGGGGGCAACTGGAGGTCGGAGGCAGACCTTGTGGCCTTTGTTTACCATCTCTTTGCCTTTCCCAGGATTCCAGATTTACTGAAAGGCTATCATTGTGCGGGAGCGGCTCAGGCAAATCCCCGCCGCTGATCCGACGCCCCGCGCTTTGTCCCGGCTTGGCTGAGCCCTTAATGAGGTTTTGCTGGATTCTGACACACTCTGGCCTGTGGGCTGCGGGCTGCGGGAGGAACCTTGAACCTCCTCCCTTCGCCTCTCCGTCTCTCGCGGGTTGAGGGCCCGGAAGGGAATGACGCCCGCGCGCCCATGCAAGTAAGGAAGATGTTTTTGTTTTTCATGTTCATTAGGTTGTGTGGGTTCGCTTACCGTGGGTTTGTTACTGTTCTTGTTATTTTCAATAATTTATTTTGGTGTGTTATGACTAATCTTATTCCTAATTTGCTCTGATCCCTATTTATATTTGATCAGTAATTCGGGTATTCTTGACTATTCCATGCTTCTAATCATCGCATTGGAAGAGGAATCCTTGCAAGAGGAATGCTTATATCTGAAAGAAAAATCTTGTTAAATTATTTTCTTAGTCAAACAAATTTGTCGTTCCCGTGAATGAGAAACGATGCCACATACTTTCCCTTGTAAGAGAAACTTTGTAACATTCTTTCCCGTTACAGGGAAATTATGTCATATTCTCACCTTTATTCTTTCATAGTTTTCCACATGTTAGAGAAGAGAAATTACGTCACATTCTTTTCCTTGGTAGAAAAAAATAATGCTAAATTCTTTCATATTCTATGGGTTCTAAAATTAATGCTGTCACTTTTTTTTCTCACTGAAGGAAATACTTTTTTACTCTCTCTCTCTCTCTCTCTCTCTCTCTCTCTCTCTCTCTCTCTCTCTCTCTCTCTCTCTCTCTCCCCCCCCCCCCCCCCCCTCCTCTCCCCCCCCCTCTTCTCTCTCTCTCTCTCTCTCTCTCTCTCTCTCTCTCTCTCTCCCCCTTCTCTCTCTCTCTCTCTCTCTCTCTCTCTCTCTCTCTCTCTCTCTCTCTCTCTCTCTCTCTCTCTCTCTCTATCTCTCTCTCTCTCTCTCTCTCTCTCTCTCTCTCTCTCTCTCTCTCTCTCTATCTCTCTCTCTCTCTCTCTCTCTCTCTCTCTCTCCCTCTCTCTCCCCTCTCTCTCCCTCCCCCCCTCCCTCTCTCTCTCTCTCTCTCTCTCTCTCTCTCTCTCTCTCTCTCTCTCTCTCTCTCTCTCTCTCTCTCTCTCTCTCTCTCTCTCTTTCTGCCTAACCCCATTTCTCTGTCCCAGACATCCCCTTCTATGCCCCCTCTCCCCCACCCCTCCCTCTTCCCCCACAGGAAAATCCTAGTGCCTTGTTCTGTTGCCCTGATGGCGGGGGCCTTGTCGCTCTCTGCTGACCCTTGGGTTACGAGGGTCGGCGATGCGATAGGAAGGATTTTATCGAAGGAGTTTATTTAGATTCGCAGTGCCTGGCGGTCCTCTTGTTTAGTCTGTCCTTCTATCGGAGCAGTTGCGGCCCGTTGGCTAAGATATGGGAATGAGGTGCGCTCTTGTCTCCTTTTTCACTCGTTTGGTCCTTTTTGGTCTTTTCTTTCAAGTTTTCCTAATATTTATCTTCTTGTTTTAATACCTTCTCTTGCGATAATTCTCCGTTTCTCCCACTTTCCATCTCTTGCTTATTTCTATTATTGACTTCATTCTTTTTTGTCTTTCTCTTTTCCCTTCCTTCTCCAACATTCCTATCCCTTCCCTCCCCATTTACTCTCTTTATCTCTCCCAACACCTCTTCCTTCCTTCCTCCCTTTTCTCTTCCCCCAACCATTCCTCCCTCCCTCCAATTCTCTCCCCAGTCCTCTCTTCCCTCCCTGCTCTCTACATTCCTTCAACTCTTTCTTCCCTCCCTTCCTCCACTTCTCTCCAGCTCTCTCCCCCA
>NW_028234405.1:29271416-29273916 GCF_977035675.1 Penaeus japonicus
AAAAAAAAAAAAAAAAAAAAAAAAGAGTTTCCCTTTTCGTACCCTTACATCATACCCGAAAATCCCAGCAGAATCTCTGTTTTTTTATTTGTTTTTTTTTTTCCCGATGTCTACTCTTGCGGACGGATTCACAGTTTATATTCTGATTCAAAAGGAGTAAGAAAAAAATCACAGAAGAAGCAGAAAAACGAGAGGAAAAAAAAACACACACACTAAACGAGATGACATGTAAAAACATGAATATGAGAAAGGAAAATAAACAAAAAGAGAGATGAAGAATAAGAGAAAATACAGATAAGAAAACAAACAAGAGAAAAAAGGAATAAGGAAGCAACAACCGACCGCGGGATCTCCGCGCCGCCGAGTGCAGTTGCAAACAAAACGCCTCTTCTTGATTAAGTCTTGCAACATGAAAGCCCGGAATCAATCCCAGCGGTGATTGAGAGGAGAGGATGGGAGCCTCATGGGGAGCTGGGAGGGGGGACGACTCAAAAGGGGGTTAGGGAGAGGGGGGGGGGCGGTCGCCTCGAGCGGGGAAATGAGTAGGAAGAGGGGAGCGTCTCATTGCAGAGAGGGGGGAGGGGAGTGTCTCAAGGGGGCCAGGGAGGGGGAGGGGGTGGAGAGCAAAGGTGTAGAGAGGGGGGGGGGGCTCCTCAAAGGAGGGAGGGGGTAGGGAGCTGGGGTAACTCAAAAGGTGGTGAGGGAGAAAGAAGTGGGGGAGGGGGGGGGCTGGGACCTCATTTAAGTATCTTTTACACTTTCATCTCGGCAGCGTCCAAGGTACTCTCGCGGAGGCCCTCAGCAGGAGGTTCCAAAGTCGACATTCGCGACGCCGCTCACATCAACCTGTGCTGATCTCTCCTTCTCGTCTCCCTCTTTCGTCTTGCATTTCGTCTCCTTCTCTCCTTTTAGTTCTCTCTATTTCCACCATCCTTTCCAACTCTTTATTCTCTCTCCATGTTCCTTTTCTTTTCCTTTTCCTCTCCCTTTCCTTTTCCCTCCCCTTCCTTTCCTTTCCTTTTCCTCCCCTTTCCTTTCCTTTCCTCCTCCTTTACTCTCCCTTTCCCCCTTCTTCCTGTCATTCACCTATTGTTGTTCTCTCCCTTCGCTTCCCTTTTGTCATGTATTCCTGTTTGCTTCTTCCTTTTTCCTCCATATCTCCTTCTCTTCATTCGCTACCTACTTTCTTTCAATTATTTTTCATATCATTCCTCCGTCTTCTCAGTAACTCTTCTTCTTCTTCTTCTTCTTCTTTCTTCGAGCATTTCTTCCTCACTTCCTTACGTCATCTTATTCCTTTTCCACTTTGCTTTATCCCCAGAGCACAGAGCATAAGTAATAAGGAGAAGGCTAAAGGCCCAAGGAGAACAAGAGCTTTAAAAGGAAGATGATGATCCTGGCCTTCAGGAAAGATCCTGGGGGAAGGGAGGGGGAGGGGGAAGGGGAGGGGAATCTGGGAGGACGGGGAAAGTATATATATATATATATATATATATATATATATATATATATATATACTATATGTATATATATATATATATATTATATATATATACATATATATATATATATATATATATATATATATATATATATACATATATATATATACATATACATACATATATGTGTGTGTATATGTATGTATATACATACATACATACATATATATATATATATATATATATATATATATATATATATATATACATATACATACATATATGTGTGTATATGTATATATATATATATATATATATATATATATATATATATATATATACATATATATATATATATGTGTGTGTGTGTGTGTGTGTGTGTGTGTGTGTGTGTGTGTGTGTGTGTGTGTGTGTGTGTGAGTGTGTGTGTGTGTGTATGAATCTGTCTATTTACGTATCGATCGAAATATAAATAGATAGATAGATTACTCTAATCTTCCCCACTCGGACGTACTGTGCTGTTTCTCCACCATTTAATTTCTCTCTGGTCGTCTTGTGTGAGCGATTCACTTTTAAGTAACATCTTTACTTTTTCGAATCTGATTTTCTCCTTCTCCTTTTTTCTGCCGTTTCACTGTGACATTCCTCCCTTGTACATCTTATCTTTCCAGACCTTGTCCATGATATAGATTTTGATAAGATTGTTGTTATTCGCGCCTCGTTCCATGCTATGAAAAGGTCAATAATTTTATCCCAGTGCAAGAAGTCACTTCTATGCATCATAGCATCATTGTAAGTGATCTTCAGGCTGCAAAAATCCATATGATTTTCTTTGTTTTCTCAACTGATGCAACACTATTACAAAGGCGTCTTCATCAACATTCCCACAAAGCTGGATTATTACTGATGTTTCCCCATGAGAAGCACTTATTAAATTTCGTCTTACTTGTCTAAACAAAATGTTGCACGCAAGATCAGTTGTTGGATAGTTGTCCTCTAATGCAGTCCTCTTTGAAGGCATCATCTTTGAGTCATCGCCTTCACTCTCATCGTCACAG
>NW_028234405.1:29286416-29288916 GCF_977035675.1 Penaeus japonicus
AGAGAGAGAGAGAGAGAGAGAGAGAGAGAGAGAGAGAGAGAGAGGAGAGAGAGAGAGAGGAGAGAGAGAGAGAGAGAGAGAGAGAGAGAGAGAGAGAGAGAGAGAGAGAGAGAGAGAGAGAGAGAGAGAGAGAGAGAGAGAGAGAGAGAGAGAGAGAGAGAGAGGAGGGGAAGAGGAGAGAGGAGGAGAAGAGAGAGAGAGAGGAGGAAGAGAAAGGAGAGAGAGAGGGGAAGAGAGAGAGAGAGAGGGAGAGAGAGAGGGAGAGAGAGAGAGAGAGAGAGAGAGAGAGAGAGAGAGAGAGAGAGAGAGAGAGAGAGAGAGAGAGAGAGAGAGAGAGAGAGAGAGAGAGAGAGAGAGAGAATGAAATTAGGAGGGTAAATGAAAGGATCGACGTAGTAAAGGAGGATGTAAAATATTTATTTGTGTGTGTGTCTGCCTCATCCTCCGCCTTTTCCTCTCCCTCTTTGACACAAAAATCTGTACCAAGCGGTCCACTCTAAGCTAAAATTTTAATATTTTTTATAACAGCTCTACGCGATTTTTAATTAAAACGAGAAATGGAAAAGCAAAGGACGTGAGAAAGGCTATGAAGAACGCTGAAAAAAACAGTCAAGATGGAAGAGGAAGCAGTATGAGAGAGCGAAAGAAACGTAACTTTTCCTCGAGGCAGTTGTACCGCCCGGAGCCACCGCAGACACCTGGCCGCGCGGGTAGTGCACACCCCACTCTGACCCTAGCTAGTGTTTCGGGGCACCACCAGAGCGCAGCACCGTCTGGACTCCTGCTCGCTCTCTCTCCCCCCCACCCCCCTCCCCACTCCCTTACCCCATGCCGCACATTTCCCCACCCCCTCCCTCGCCCCACCCCCTTCTTCTCCATCCCCCTTGTCTCCCTTCCCTCCCCCCTGCCTCTACACGTCACTCCTCCCCCCTCCCACCTCTCTCCCGCTCCTCCCACCCACCCTCTCTCTGGTGCTCTACGGCGCCGCTCTTCTTTCGCAGCACGAAGGTTACTTTTCCTTAAAAATCTTGATTTTATATTCTTCTTTCAAATATACGCATTTGTACCTCCCTTTCCTTAGCGGATCTACTAACAGCATCCTTAACAAGAAAGGGCGCCTCGCAAAGGAGCCCCGGACTCTTTCCGAAGTCCCGAGATCCTATCCGCAGAGAGGTTCCGGAGACCCGTATCCAAAAGGGGGCGGAGTCACAGCCAATGGTCGGGTAGCGCCTCGCCGCCTCGCCAGCTAGCCAGTGTAGCTGCGTGCTGGAGCCGCCAACCGACAGTGTCAGTACTTGTTGAAAGCGCGCGGTGTGAGGACGCACTGGGCGCTCGCTCTCTGAGACCTGACAGCCTCTTCTTCGCCGTCGCAGCCATTGGAGCATTAATACATGAACTTTAGACGTTCCTTCTTCTTCATCTCCGTGTGCTCGCTGGACTTGCGGTGGTGTCTTATTGTGTGCCGATGGTGAAGGTGTGATATACTGAACAGACCTATAACGATACACCCTTGTGCGCAAGTGTTAATATCTCAGTGACATATTAGAATTTTAAGAGAAGCCTCCCAAAGTAAAAGAGGCAAAGGATTTCGATGAGTGTGCACCAATTCCCGCTCGGAAAATGACATCATCGCAGCCTGTGAAGATGAGGAACATGACTTCCAGGATGAAGTTGGTGCTGGTGGCAATGATGGTGATGTATGTGCAGGAGACTGTGGCCTTTCCTGGCGACCTGCGACTCGTGAACAACGGCTACGACGGGCTAATCGTGGCCATCAGCGAAAATGTCCCCCAAGACCACTGCAACCACGTCATTCATGGCTTGAAGGTAAGGATTTTCATGCCCTCTGCACGAAGAGAAATTTCAAATTTCTCTTGTTCTATAATCAAAATTGCTGTTTGGTTTGGTCTAACCAAGCCTTAATAGTCATTTATAGATTTACGAATCTTACTCATGATCTAGAAGTAGATACCTGAACAATCAGATTTTGAATAAGACCTGGAACAGATGAGCTTATTATCAAAATCGTGTTATTCAAGACTGCAAGGTGTTTTTTTTTGCTGAAATACTAATCAAACGTTATGCTGAGATACCATTATCAAATTTCAACATACAATAAGACTCAAATTTCAGAAACCGATTTAAGATACGTAGTTTTGTAGACACAGGTCGAACGAACATTACCAATTCATCAAACTTAAGAACCAGCACATTTCATTAATGTATTTATGCGAGCTAAACAGTCCCTTCGGAAGCAAACGAAGTGCCTCCATGTAAAGTTCACCTGACCTGACCCCTGGCGAGACACATGTCATCTTTAAGGCATACCGCAGGTGGAATAATGACCAACCTCCGCAGCGACGGCTTTGGTCTCTGGGACGAGGCAAGTGTGACGGTTGAAATCGATTGTTGTTCTAATAATTATCGCTTTTAATTAAACGCGATTTTATTGGATATGATGAAACGAGGAAGAAAGCATATTTCGTGTCGTAGTTATGAT
>NW_028234405.1:29293916-29306416 GCF_977035675.1 Penaeus japonicus
GCTGAGACCATTCAGGGATGGCGTTGCTGCTCCGGGGACAGTGAGACGAGACGCGAGATGGGCACAGGCAAACGAAAGGAAATAAAGCGAATGTGATGCACAGGTAAGATGCATAGGTCTAACGTTACGAAGGTGAATAACAAACTAAGAAAGGAAGGCATAATCGCAATTATGATGGATGGATTTCGGGGACAAAAGCATTTACAAGTAAAATAAGATAAAAAAGAGTATTATCCGAAAACCAATTTAAAACTACTACTCAGCATTGTATGAAACCAATGACAAAACGGAATTTAAAGCCACGCACGTAAAAGAAACGCATTTTGAAGGTGCTAAGGACGGAATATGAATTAAGCCGCTTAAGATGTCCCCATCAAAGGTAAGGTATTTACGGGGGGGGGGGGGGGCTGGACACAAGAGAGGTGTGTGTTGGGGGGGGGGGTGACCGCCTGTCGTAACAGGAAAAGACCAACATACCTGGACAGATTACGGCCATCTTAGCATCGACCTTTTTAACCCCTTCGACCTATCGTCCATGCTGTTGCTTCCCGACCTGTTGAAGGATTAGTGGAGGCAGTTAGCGAGTGGAGATCAGTCGAGGATCGAAGGGACGGAGGGAGGGAGAGGAGAAAGGAAGGTGGAAGAGGGAGAAGAGGAAGGAGTGGAAAGAAAGACTCTTTTTCATAGTTTATTTATGTTTATCTATCTCTTTAAAAAAGTTATCCAAAATACAAACAACGAACTTTCAAAGAGATGTTCTTTCCCAAACCCCCAACAAAAGCTTTACTCATTAAGTAGTTAATAATGAGTTTGGAAATTTAGTCTGAACTTTCCGTTTGTTGCCTCATGCTAAAAGTTATTTATGTTTGGTGACTTCTGTCTTTAAATTCTCTATCACAAACATATTTCCACGCACAAGTTTTTGATTAAGCTCATCATCCAGCATTTTTGTCTCAGCCAATTGTCAAATCAAAATGATGATGCTCTAATTATAAGATCTCACTTATAATGTCAAAGTGCAAAACTTCAGTCAGAGAATTTTGCTTTCCTTCTCTCCCTTTTCATTGGTCTTTTCAATTATTTCAATTTTTCTCTCTCGTCACTTCCCCCCTTCACACTCCTCGTCAACCTGTCTCTCCTTCCTTCCTTCCTTCCTTCCCCTTCTCCCTTCCCCGCCCCATACGCCGCCCGCCACCCCCGCCCCTACCCCCAAACCAGGCATTTCCCAAGACCAATTACCCAACACGTTTTCTGTGGGAGGGAGTTTGGGGGGGGGGGGAGCAGTTTATAAGGCTTGGTTTCGTCACAGTAGGAAATTCTAGAATGATGTTCCTTTCATCCCTGAGTTGAAGGATCGTCTTCCAAGCAAGTGAGTCGTTTTTTTTTTCCTTATTATGGCTGTCAAATTTATCATATTGATTTTTTTTTCTTCTGGTAAATTTTACTTGAAGGTACATCAGAGATAGATAATCCGTTCAAATAAATCGTTTTCCTTCTTTTTCATGTTTTTTTTTTATGGATCAGAACTGTTCTTATTACAAGAACTTTTCCAAAAACTCGAAGCCGGGAAAGGAAAACGTCATCCCGCCCACAAAAAGTTTGGCCTCGTCCTCTCTTAAATTCTTCGCGAAGGAATTACTCGATCCGCCTGTAATTCAATCGAGACCCAAAGTCGGGGGATTTAAGAAATACCCGGATATATAATTTTTTCCTTTTAAAAACACCCTGGTATTTTCTTTCTTTTTTCGATCTCACACGTTTCGTCGCCTTCGCCGTCGCCACCCAAAAACTACGAATTGGCTTGGCCCCGAAAAAAGAAGCCGATGATTCATCCACGAAATTTCAATCTGTTTGTGATCCCGAGACGCCGGTGTGGAACCCCTGACTCGGCGGGGAAAAGTTACGTTAACAAGTGTTGTCTGATGCTGATGACACAGCGGCGACGGGGGGCTTCCGCGGCCTCTGCCCTCTCGCCCTTTCTTACTCTGTATCTTTATTTGTCTAATTTTACCCCCTCCCCCCTCTCTCTCTCTGCCTCTCTCCTACTTCTCCTTCACTTTTTTTTTATATACTGCATCCATAACCCTCTGCTCCCTTCCTCCTTCGTTTCTTCCCTCTCCGTCTGTTTCCACTTCGCAGCAAATTGCTTCTGGTTTATGGCATTCTAGGATGGGCCTTACGGGTCGAAGGCAGAGAAGTAGGCAGAAGAATGTGTGTGTGAAAGAGAGAGAGAGAGAGAGAGAGAGAGAGAGAGAGAGAGAGAGAGAGAGAGAGAGAGAGAGAGAGAGAGAGAGAGAGAGAGAGAGAGAGAGAGAGAGAGACACCAAGAGAGAGAGAGACACCAAGAGAGAGAGAGAGAGAGAGAGAGAGAGAGAGAGAGAGAGAGAGAGAGAGAGAGAGAGAGAGAGAGAGAGAGAGAGAGAGAGAGGAGGGGGGTCGTCCATGAAATCACTTCGCCTCGACGACAAGAGATCTCCTCCTAATTACGTATCCACATGAAACTAATCCTTTTAAAGCGAACTTCGGAATCCCTTCCTATCCTACGGACTTCGGATAAGCCAATCCCTAGGAACCCGGCTTGGTTATGGGCAGGGAAGTCTCCGCGCGCCTTGAGGACGTCGAAGGGAATCAATAATGCCGGTAATGAAACACCAAATACGGAAATAAAGTGATATCGGAAAGAAGGTTTGTAGGAAAAAAGTCAAAATTACAGGTTAAAAAGCAAAATTTGATGAAAGTTGTATTTAAGTCGTCACAAACAAGTCCCTTAAACCAAATGGCGTGCGATTTTTCTTCATTATATTTCCATTTTTAATTAGTAGGAGCCCTAGAGAGACTCAGAGGGAGAGAGACCTAATGAGGTTACGAAGGCGCGTGGGGAGTACTAGCACTTTTTCCCCTCATGGTCCATCAAAATCCATATGATATTTCCTTTTTTCAAAGTCTTCTGGGCGTTGAGAATTACCAAAAGTACGTTCATTAAAAGAGCGAGTAATTCTTGTAGTAGCAATAGGACGAATGGATGTCAGATATCCCTTTTTTTTCTTATATTTACAAATGACATTTTTACGTTGGATGTAAAATCTCCCTTGTTTTTCAGCGTGATACCATCATTAAAAACGAACATCGTCTGCCACATTTAAATTTAGCCATCCACTCCACGCATGAGACACTTTTGCTTTTCCTCTGTTAATGTCTTGTCAGGAAACAAATTCACTTTTTCTTGCCTGTCAGGAAAGAAGAATTATCTCTTTCTCTTTTTCCCTGTGACATAGAAATGCATGGTATCTCAAATGCTGGAGAGGAAGAGAGAGGAAACCTCGAGCCTGTAAGATGCTGCGTCAATCACATCCTAGATGTGGAGAAATGGCTCCTCATCTCATATTCCCTTATTCTCGTTTGATCTTTCTCTGGATCTCTCTCCTCTTCGACTACTTTGCTACCTTTTATCCTATATTTTATCTTCTCTCCTTTTCGCTTCCTTCTGCCATTTATCCCTCGGTTTTTGCTTCCTCCCTTCATCTCTTCCTTTTGACCTCCCACTTCCTTCGCTTCTCTTTCTCTCCTCCTTACCTTCCCCTTTCATCCTTGCCTCTTCCCTCCCTCCTTCTATTTCATCGTTTCTTCTCGATTGTTTCCCAGGCAAATTTTGCCAAGAGAATCGAACGGGCGAAGATCAGGGGAGCCTGAGTGTCATGGTAATCATGGGTGTGTTTTTACGATGATTTGGTGATTTAGGTTCTAATGAGAGTAGATGAAGACAAAGTAGAAATAAATGATTTCACAGTAACGGAAAAGGGAAATGTATAATATGATTAAGTAAACTTGAGCACCTCGTCTCCGGTTTATGTTTATTGGCAATGTACAAACATTAAACGAGAGGGACAGACAACGGTTTAATCAAAATGTATGGCAATGGGTAAATAGGCAAAGGTGAACGAAGGTGGGTTAATGAGACAAGGTGAAGGCAGTGAGGAGGGCATAATAGAGGGGCGGGTCGGGGGGGGAGGGGGCGAGGCGACTAATTATCACTTAGAGAATGAAGGATGTAAGGAAGGGAAAGGTATGGCTCGACATTTTAAGAGGAAGGAATAAATCACCCTGTGGAAAAAATAAGGATGAAAAGAAGTGATTGCCGGGAGGGAGAATATCCACAGAAATTATAGGTTCCTTAAAAGAACGCGAAACAAGAGAAGAAAAGAAGAGAGAGGAGGAGCTTTTCCATTCCCCTCCCCTTCCATACAAAGGCAGGCATATTTGTTCTTGTTAATTACACTAACAAATAAAGGGGTTTTCAGTTAGATGTCATCTGCTGAGCATATCCCGAAATTATCTGATTGATTCTGGCTCAACAAATATATAGTTCAGAAATTATTTCAGTGTATATCGTTCGGAAATTATCTCAATGTATATAGTTCGAAAATGATATCAGTGTATGTGGTTCGGAAAGGATCTCGATATATACAGTTCGAATATCACCTCATAGAGTTTCCTCGCCGTTTAGTTTAATAATGAATGGGTTTCCGAGACTCTTTTATTCGTTTATTATTTATGAGGTCTAATTACAGAGCCAGGCAACGGGAAGGAGGGAACACGTCGAGAGAGAAATGTTCTTCTATGGGAATTTTCTTCCCTTTTCTTTCTCTCCTTCTCGTTTGAGGACAGATTGTTTGACTCAAGATTGTGTTACAAAGGAACAGGGGGGAAATTAGCCACTCTTTCTCTCTCTCTCTCTCTCTCTCTCTCTCTCTCTCTCTCTCTCTCTCTCTCTCTCTCTCTCTCTCTCTCTCTCTCTCTCTCATATTGTTTTTGTTAAAATATGTTTTACGAAGAGATTAAACCCGCTCTTTCAAAAAAGAAAGAGAAAAAAACGTGAGAAAGGGGTTTTCGAAAGATCTTTAAAGCAGATAACTTTTCTCCCTCTCCCCTTCGCCCCGCCCTCCCTTTCTTTACCCAACCCCTTCCCTCCTTTTAAAACATTTTCGTGAATTCTGTAAAGTATTTCTTGACGTGGGGGTGATTAATAGCCAAGGGCTCGGAGATAAAAGAGATTGGAAATAGATCTCCCCGTATTGTACGCATACACACGCTTCACGGGAAATATCGGGAGGGCCATTCACATGGTTATTCACAAGGCCTTTCACAGCGGTTTTCTTTCAAGGCAATTGGTGACATAGGTAATTCATATACAGTAGGTGTATTCATCAATGGGTGTGAGCGTGAATGTGGGATGTGTTTGTTGGAATGCGTGTGTTTATTCATGTACTTTAGGGTTTACATACGTATATGTGTGTGTGCTTATATATATATATATATATATATATATATATATATATATATATATATATATATATATATATATATATAGCAAAACATCCTTCATAATGAAACGGATTATTTACGACTTGCTTCCAAACACCGCTCGCAAAACAAGGGGCGGTTGTTTCCCTTTCGATCGTCGTTCGCGGAAAGCCTCGGATTGATCCGCATTCACGCGCGTTCTGCATAAATCACCCCCCCCCTCTCCGCCCGCCCCATTGCTTTCCAGTAAGTCAGTAGAAGTTGTGACCTCCATACGGTTCTATTGATAGCTAATGTGAAAAAAATAAAAAGTAATAACAAGTACGAATTCCATGGGAATTTCTCACGCTCCCTCTCCCTTGCCCTGCCTCTTCTCCACCCCCCTCCCCCACCCGCACACCCCTCCCTATTACTCTCCTCCATTCACTCTCCCTCTCCCCCTCACTCCCCCCTCCCTCCTTCCTCCTCCCCTTTTCATCCAACCCCCTCCCTCTCCATATCCCCGTCCTCATCCAACCTGTGTTCTCTCCCTCTCCCTCACCCACTTTCTCCCTCCCTCCCTTCCTACCGTTCCACGAAGCGAGGAAATGTTACAAGGCTGTAAATGACTCCATCGAACTTTGATCCTACTATTATATACACTTTTTTACGATGGGAAAAGTACGGTCGGAACTTCGCATGGCTGTCATTTGGAGGCATTTTCGCGAACGAGGAGGTGAAAGGAAGACAATGGAGAGTAAAGGCGCTGTCACACTAGCACTTTTCCGTCAATTTTCTGAAAAATTGTCAATTTTTGAGCGAATTGGCATCTTTTTAGTCAGACGATATTCCGAGTTTCCGCGTGAAACATTCCCGTCGTCCTATTGGCCAAGCATAATCAAATCAAGAACTATATTTTTAAATGTTCGTATTTGTTTTAAATCATTAATAATATTCAAATATAATGAAATTTACTTTTCATATTTATAGCTTAAAATTGACAAAGAGGAATATGTAAATCTAAATTTTATTTCATTAGATAAAATTTAATTTAAGTGCTGGACTTCATTGTTTACATCCGTCAGCCGCAGAGCGCGCTATTTTTCCTCCAGTTTTGAAAAACAATGGACTGTGAATGGATACAGGCCTTTCAGAAGAATACTTGAATTAGAATATTTTATTGCTTTTTCTTGTTACGCTCAGCATCTGCTAAAACGGCTAAAGTCTAGCATAACCGCGCACTATCGCTTGTTCGGCGCCATTGTTTACAAATGCGATGCGAGTATCGCATTACTAAGCCGATGGCTCCTAGTGTGACTGCGCGCCTCGAAAAATTGACAATTTTTGAAAATTGACGCAATAAAACGACGGAAAATAGGCTAGTGTGACAGCGCCTTAAGAATGGCGGCCTCAGGTTGCGTGGTTCTTGGCGTTCCTGTAATGAGCTGCTGATGGGAATTTATTGTGTCTTTTTACATGGTTTTGTTGGCGATGTTAGTGTCTTTGATGATGATGATGATGATGAAATTAATCACGTGACCATTATGGTTATGATTATGGCATTGATGATAACGATGAATATTGATATTCCTGCAATTGCCATCTTCATATTACTAACGATAGATAGGCTGATAGGTAGATGTATCACCTCTTACAACACCACTTGTATTATGCGTATCTTGATGAAAAGCGACT
This sequence comes from Penaeus japonicus, assembly GCF_977035675.1. Classification (NCBI taxonomy): domain Eukaryota; kingdom Metazoa; phylum Arthropoda; class Malacostraca; order Decapoda; family Penaeidae; genus Penaeus; species Penaeus japonicus. The sequence goes on from NW_028234405.1 coordinate 29,300,892, forward strand.
GCACTGTAAACGCGTCACACATTCGATTCCCAGACGCCTTGTGGGTTCTTAGCTAATGGAAAAAGTTTCCGGAGAAAATTTTCGATAACAAGCAACGTGCAAATCTTAACAACGGATCCTCACGGCAATACCGCTACTTAGGAAAATCCTTCACTGCGATAGAGCTATTCTCGATATTTTGGGTTTGGTTGCGGTTCGGCTTCAGAAGGTTGTCTTTTGTTTATAGGCTTATCTATTTTGATTGTTGTTGTTTGATTTATCTGTTTTCATTGGGCGGCTAGGCTGTGGCATGAAATGGCTACGTTCTGTATAGTGCTCATAGACCCCGTGACTATGAGGCAGGGAGAGGGTGAATGCCAGCGCTCCCTCCTGCTTTTCCTCTGAGTCAATTTCCGGAAAACATGTCCATCAGTATTTTCATTCCAATATAGCAATTTTTTTTTCTTTTCTTTTCGTTCCCTCTGCCTGCCTTTCCAAACCCACCAATGTTAGTTTCTATCGCGTCCCTTCTCTCCTCCCCTTCGCTTCATCTCCCCTCCACGAATCTTTATTACTCCTGTCTCTTTCTCCCCTCCCCCTCCGCTCTCTCCCCGTCTCTTTCCTTCTCCCCCTCTCCTTCCCCCTCCTGCCCAGCCTCTCCCCTTATCTTTCACTCATCTTTTCCCTCCGCTCTATCTTCTTCCTATCCCTCCCGCCCTCCTATCTCCTCTCTCCCTATCCCTCTTCTCCGCCCATTCCTTCTTTCACCTCCCCCACCCATCTCATTCCTTCCCTTCCCTCTATATCTAAGTCTCCTTTCCCTCGCAACGTCCGAACTCGTGCCTGCCTGCCTGCCTGCCTGCCTGCCTGCCTGCCTGCTGCCTCCAAACACAGTAGCGTACGGCTGGCCTTATCCGTCTCCTCATGAATTCTAAGCAGGGCTAGAAATTGTCTGTCTATCGCTTGACTGGCCGTCTCGACTAACCTTGTAATTGGTTCTCCGTGCTTGTTCGTCATACCATAGCAATAACGGAAAAAGAGAGAGAGAGAGAGAGAGAGAGAGAGAGAGAGAGAGAGAGAGAGAGAGAGAGAGAGAGAGAGAGAGAGAGAGAGAGAGAGAGAGAGAGAGAGAGAGAGAGAGAGAGAGAGAGAGAGAGCGAGAGAGAGAGATACAAAACGTAATCCTGGTTGTTTATGAAGAACAGATTGTATTTGTTATTAATTTGTTGTTCTGTGAGAAGCAATAGTCATATATTTCTTGTGTTCAGCTTGCTACAGTACTGTTAACTTGTTCTGTGTTGCTTTCCGATGAAATAGGATTTATTCGGGGATGAGAGCTTTTCGACGGATATAAATTCAAGAGGATTTAATATTTCGGAGGAAGCGTGTATAATGTTGGACATATTATACATTCCGCTTTTCATTTAATGTTTTGGATTCACTCCGGTGCCCATGCAGCGCAAATGCTGTAGTTTATCTGCGTGTTTCGGAATAATTGACACTGTCAGATACCCGATGATAATAGATACTACGCTAGCTGTTACAGTATTTATTCGGTTCTGTGTTGAATGTAAACATATTTATTTGTAGTTTTAGTATATATACGTTTTTTGTGAGGAGGGGGGGGGGGTGAACCGCATTTGCATATCAAATTCCTGATTGTTTTGCCGTAATGATGCTGAATGATGTAAATGTGTTGGTGTGATCCACAAAACCATGTGCTGTTTGTTTTTTAATATGTCTGGCTCTCGTCTCATTCTCCAACTCTTGCCGTCTTCTCTCTTCTCTTTTCTTTATTTCTCTTTTTTTTTCTTCGTTTCTCTCTCCATCTCCTCTCCTCCCCTTTCTGCTCCTCCCTTCGCTTCTCGTCGCGTCTCTCTCCTCTCCATCCATTTCACCCTCTGCCCCCCCCCCCTTCCGTTCCCTCCCTCTGTCCCCAAAGATGAAACCGCATATGACAGCCAAGCGGCAGGACACCGGCGGAGGTGTGGCCCGGGTGAGGCATTCGGCGCAAACAGCCTCGGGTCGTGGTTAATGATCGAAAATCAGCGGCTGAGGATCATAATTTCCTCAAGGGCGGGAGGGTAGGGGGTCATTGGAAGGTGCCCCTTGGCCCACCTACCCATTAGCCGACCCTCCACGCCCACGGTACCGAACCGCACCGCACCGACGTCCTCCCTCCGCCCCCAACCGCCCACGCCCATGTAACGGCGCTTCGTTCTTCTCCCTCTTCCCCCGTTACCTATCGTTACTTTTGACTTCGCCTTCGCATAGCGACGTTTCCCCTCTCTTCGAATCGGGAAATGCATCGCCGACTGGAGGTTGGCCCGATGTACACTGTGTGCGCGGATTAGGCCTAGACTAACGTTTGATCGACCCTTTGATTGTGAATTGTGAAACTCACGGCTTCTCCTTTTCCCTTTGCAGAGTGTGCTCACAGAATTCTCGAACGTGCTGTGGACGACAACGGGCGGACGGGCGTCTCTACGGGAAGTGACCGTCGCGCTGCCCCGCTCCTGGAAGACGGGCGGCCTCACCTGCTCCCTACTCTCCCCCCTCGAGACGTCGGCGACACCCAACCTGGCGCACATCCGCGTCACGTCCCCCCACCCCGTGTTTGGTTCCCGCCCATGGACGCAGCAGAGCCAGGGCTGCGGGCGGCAGGGCGACTACATCCAGATCGGCGGCGACTTCCTACGCACGACGACCAACGACAGCTACGTATATGCCGCCCGCCTGCTGGTGGCCGAGTGGGTCAAGTTCCGTTGGGGCGTGTTTGAGGAGCGAGGCTACAAGAACGACCCCTTGTACCCCACTAGCTTCCGCGACCCCAAGACCAACAGCCCGCGCCCTAACCGGTGCAGCACCCACAGCATCACGCCCGCGCCCTTCTGTTCAACGGCCGCCCACACCCCGGAGGCACCCACCAAACACAACGCACAATGCGGCGGGCGTGCAGCCTGGGACATCATCCTCCAATCGCAGGATTTCGTCGAAGGAAGGTAAGAAAAACAGGCATGTTTCAAAGGCTTGGAATATTGGAAGTGCCGGCGTCATTGATTTCCGCCGATGTGATTTGTGGCGAGGAACTCATGTGTCCCATAATGTTTTCCAGGAACGAGCCGTCCAATGCCACCGCCCCGCTCCTGCCCTCGTTCAAGTTCGTGCAGGAAACCGCCCCGCGCATCGTGCTGGTGGTGGAGGACACAGCCGCAATGAACTTGCAGCGCCGCTGGGAGTTCGTCCGGAAAGCCGTGCGCCGTGTTGTCGTCTACGACGTGCCCGACGGCGCCTATGTCTCGCTGGTCGTCTTCAACTCGGTCGCGCAGACAGCCGCACCTCTGCTCAAGATGGACTCACTCTCCGACGTTCGCCAGCGCGTGGGCTCGTCCCTGCCGCGCAACCCCTCCCGTGTCCCCGAGAGCCACAAGTGCGTGCTCTGCGCCCTCCAGGAGGCGCTGAGAACCTTCTCATCCGATCCCGCTGGCGCCGAAGGAGCCACCATTATCTTGGTGACCACGGGAAAGGGCGCAGCCCCCCAGAGCGACCTGAATGAGATGTCCCGTTTGGCCAACTCGCGGGGCGTGAAGATCGACACCGTCCTGTACCCGATGACGGAGCGGCGTGGTGGCCCGTCCGCCTCGCACGGCCTCGAGACTTTGGTTGCGGACACCCACGGCTCCTCTTTCACCGTGATGGACGAGGGCGTCGGCAACGACTCCAAAGTAAGCATGATGGTGGCGCTGATGGACGCCCTTCTGGCCGCCGTGCGCCGCAGCGCCCCTCCCGCCGCCCCGGGCGCCCCCGTCATTATCCACAGCCGCCCGTACCCCGGTGGCATCGCGTCTATGGCCTCAGGCACCTTCACCCTGGACGAGTCCCTGGGCCCCAATGCGCGCTTCTCCATCTACTACTACGACCTGAACCACGTGGGAAACACGGTGAAGCTGACGACGCCCTCCGGCCAGACCATCGCCTCCGTCAACATGCAGGAGGAGGACGGCGACGCCAACGTCATCTTCGTGAACATCCCGAACGCGGAGCGCGGCCTGTGGCACTACCAGGTGGAGAACCGCGCCGACTCGCACCAGGGGCTGCACATCCAGGTGACGGGCACGGAGAGCGAGGAGCGGAAGATCAGCCTGCGCCTGTGGACCAGCGCGCCCAACACGCCCATCAACGCCACTGACCCTTCAGTACCTGTCATCATCTACGCGGAGGTCAAGGACGACGAAGTGCCCATCCTCAACGCGAAGGTCACAGCCAAGCTGCAGCGCCTCGGCACCAACGCCACTGGGAGCAACTACGACCCCATCTACGTGGACCTCTTCGATAATGGATTCGGAGGTAAATATCTCGTTAACTTTTCCTAATTGCGTTTTACTAATTAGTTTGAGCTTAATGGAATAGAATATGTATCAGCGTGTGTGCCAGCAATGTCTAATCTTTGCTGTGTTTTCCCCCCAGACCCCGACATTACGGGCGGCGATGGCGTCTACTCGCGCTACCTGCCGGCGCTGCAGGGCGGGCCCGGCCACTACGAGCTCAGCGTCAACGTCGACCACAACAGCGGCCTCGCCCTTGCGCCCATCAACGACGCCTTCACGCGCCCTCTGCGCATCTACTCAGACAAGGAGAAGCAGACCTGCTGCGGCAGCGTGATACGCTACGACCACGTGAAGCCCGTGGCGCAGTTCCAGCGCTCGACGATCTACGGGGTGCTGGACGTTGTGTCCCGCCGCCCGCCCGTCGACCTCGTGCCGCCCACGCGCATTCTGGACCTGCGCACCTTCGTGAACCTCACCACCCGCGACGTGTCGCTGCGCTGGACTGCGCCCGGCGACGACTACGACTGGGACCGCGCTCATCACTACGAAGCCAAGCTGGCTAGCTCATGGGCGGAGGCGAAGGCCTTCGAGGGCCAGCGAATCTCCGGCATGCCCGCGCCCGTCATGGTGGGCACGGAACAGGCCGTGTCAATCCAGGTGGACACGTACGACCAGCTGGTGTACGTGGTCATACGCGCCGTGGACGAGGCGGGCAATCGCGGGGGCGTGAGCAACATCGCGGCCCTGTGGGTGCCTCAGCCGCCTACGACGCCACCCATGGTAACTAGCCCGCGCACGCTGGCGCCCTCGAGCGACCCCACCGAGCCCCTGGGGCGTGGCATCACGCAGCCCGTGCGAGTGGCCGGCCTCAACCTGGAAGACATGGCCGTGATCATCGGGTCAGTAGGCGGCTTCTTGATCATCGTGGCCGTCCTGGCCACCTTCTGCTACTGCCACGTGGCCCGGCGGCGGCGCCACCAGCACAAGAAGGACACAGAGAAGATCGAGGCCAACAGGAACGTCATCATCAAGACTAACTCGACGCTCATGGTGGACCAGGACGAGAGCCAGGACTCGGTGGACAGCGCCGTCAAGGAGGAGGTGCTCACCACCAAGGACGGGCGTCCGCTGTCACCCATGCAGTCGTGGGGCGCGTCCAAGTTGCTGCAGGAGCACGAGCGGCGCTTCTCCGTGACCAGCGGGCCCCTAGTGGAGGCC
>NW_028234405.1:29311416-29316416 GCF_977035675.1 Penaeus japonicus
ATGTGTGAGTGTGTGTGTGTGTGTGTGTTGAGTGTGTATAGATACATATTATATATAAATATATTATATATTATATATATATATATCTATAATAATATACATATATACACATACATATATATATATATATAAAATAACTATATATATATAATAATATATCCTATATATCACAAACATATCTCTAAAATATATATATAATATATATATACTATATATATATAAAAATAAAAAATATCTAGATATATAATATACATATAAATAATTGTGTGTGGAGTTGTGAGTGTGTGTGTTGTGAGTAAATCTAAACTCACACAAACAATCACTAATAACTCCACTCACTAAATCACACTATAAAAAATACATTTCTAAATAACCTCACCCTCCTTAATCTCTCACACTCACTATCTCATCACACAACACACTATACTACACTCTCACAACCATCACTCTAAATGTGTTGTGTGTTGTGTGTGTATATTCTATTAAAATACTCTAACTTAACTCAATACTCACATACTATATAAACACAATATCTACACACCTCTTACAAAAAAATATTAATTCTGTATGTGTTTACACAAACAATATGCAAATCTAATATCATCACTCACTCACTACACGTCCCTCACAACAAACCTATAGAATGACAAAATATATATATTCAATATAACTCACTATATCTAAAAATCTCACACAAACCTCATCTCTCATATATATCACTAACTAAAAATATCTATAACCTATAAATCTATATCAATCAATCATCTCAAACAAAACATCAGAATCTCAAAATAATCTAATCCACTCTCTCTCTCTATAAAATCACCATCTAACAAACACTCTATAAATATATATAATATATATATCTATGCTATCTACTCTAATATAATCCCCGCAACCTTTCTATGATTCCTCCTTCCTTCCCCCTTCCCCCTCTCCCTCAAGGCATACATAATTATATACATATGTATATATATACATATATATACACTGCCAAGTGTACGTGTGTATGTGTGTGTGTGTGTGTGTTTGTCTCTCACTCTATCACTTTCACCCTTGATTCATCCTTCCTTCCCCCCCCCTCTTTCCCCCCCCCCCCCCTCCCTCAAGGCTCCTCGTCGTATGATTTAGTGATGCCTTGCATCTGCTGGTGTTGCTTCCCTATTAATGGCCCGCTGTCATCGTATGTTTGGGTGTGGCTCTCCCTTGTTATGCACTTCTTTATGCGTAGTCACAGGAGCCCCGACTCGTGTACGGTCCCTTCTCTGCCGTTTCTTCTCTCTTTAGTTAAAGGGTTACATTTGTTCGGGAAGCTTCTCTGACAACAGCTACATAGGAACGATTTGGGTGGTTGTTTATCACAATTCTTATTGATAGAACTCATACAAGCAGTCCACAGCGACCACTGCCAAGTTACCAAGGCTGATACCCCTTAATTGGCTCGGTATGAAGACAGGGTGGTCTGTTGTGCGTTTGGGGTACACGCATTCCTAGCATGTATGTGTGGGGTGTGGTGTGGGTGTCTGTTTGTGTGTGTTGTGGGGGGGGCGTTGAGTGTTGGGGTGGGTGTTGCGTCGTAACGGGCTGTGCGTGGGTTGTTGGGTGTGGTGGGGGGGTTTGTGAAGTGTGTGTTGGTTGTGTGATATGTGTGTGGTGGTGTGGTTGGTGTTGTGGGTTCGTGCGGGCGGTCTGTAACTTGTGTGTTGGGTGGGTTGTGGTTGGGTGGGGTGTGTGCTGCGTGCGTGCCGTGGTTGGGGTGTGTTGTGTGAATGTGTGTTGCGGTGTAGTAAATAATTTATATATTTAATATATAATATATAGATGAATATATTTAAATATTAATATATATATATATATTTATAGAATATGTATTATATATATAGATATAAGATATTATATATATATATAGCATTATATAGATATATATATAGATATATACATATATATATATATGTAATATTATATATAATATATATATAACGAAATATATATATTATATAATATATATATATATAGATATATATATAATATATAGAGATATACTCACACACACACACACACACACAACAAACACACACACACACACACACACACACACACAACACAGGATATAAGATATATATATATATATATATATAAATTATATGATAAGTATATAGATGATATATAGATGTGACTATATAAATATATATATATATGATATATATATATAGATATATATATATATTATATATATATATATATTGTATATATATATAAGAGATACAGATAATATATATATATATTTAAATATATATATATATACCAATATATATATATATATATAGAATTATATATATATTTATATATATCTTATTATATATACATCTAAATAGATATAATACATTATAAATAATATACATATATATATATATATAGATTATCTAATATATAATATATATATAATGTGTGTGGTGTGTGTGTGTATATATGATATATTCATATATATACTGAAATATATATATATATTATATATATATATATATATATTTAAATATATATATATATATAATATATATAGATATATAATATATGTGTGTATATATATATAAATATATAATATATTATAATATATATTTATAATATATATACATATATATATATATATATATATATATATATATATATATATATATATGGTATCTATATATATATAATATATATATTGAATAATATAAAATATATATACATATATATATATATATATATTTATCTATATAATTTATATATATATATATATATATATATGTATATATATATATATATTACAGTATAGAGATAATATATAGATAATATATATAAGATATATATATATATATTATATCGATTATATACAATATAAAATATAAAATAATTTATATATTATATATATATTTATATATATATATATAGATATATATATATATATCATACATTTATATGTTGAAATATATATAAAATAATATATAACTATAGTCTATATATATATATAATATATATATGAAATATATATATCTATCTAATTATATATACATACGAAATAGTCTATGTCAATAAACATAAACTAGCTATAATAAAAATATATATATATAGATATATTATATATATAGGTATATATATATATATATAGTTCTATATATATATAGATATATATATATATATATATATATATATATATATAAATATATGTATAGATTTTATTACAGATATATATATATAATATATTATATCAATAATATATATATATACTATAATATATATAAATAATTATATATAATATATATATATATATAGGTTAAATATAATAGGTATATAAGTATATATAGCGCATAGATATATAAAAGATATATATATTATATTATATTTATTTATAATTATATATATATATAAACCATATATATATATATAGATACATCATAATATAGAACAATATATATATATATATATTATATAAAATATGATATATAAGATAATTTAGATATAATAGACATACATGCATACATATATCTGTATGTGTGTGTGTGTGTGTGAGTTTTTTTGTCAGTGTACACATATTTTCACACATATATATTTACAGAAAGAGAGAGAGAGAGAGAGAGAGAGAGAGAGAGAGAGAGAGAGAGAGAGAGAGAGAGAGAGAGAGAGAGAGAGAGAGAGAGAGAGAGAGAGAGAGAGAGGAAGAGAGACAGAGACAGACAAAGAGAAAGAGAGAGAGAAAGAGAGAGAGGAAGAGAGACAGAGACAGACAAAAAGAGAGAGAGAGAAAGAGAGAGAGGAAGAGAGACAGAGACAGACAAAGAGAGAGAGAGAGAGGGATGGGGGGACGTATTCAAATGATTGTGCATATAGGCTACATACTCCGAGCATATGTGTTTTTCTCATTAACATGTACGCACGTAATGTGTAGTGCGTTATTTTACGTATGAATGATAGTGGGGATGCAATTATGTATGCATATACATAGATATTATATGGATATTGTTTTTGATACATGTGAATCTTGATATGACTCTTTTCCACGTGTGTGTGCGCAAGCTCACGCACACATATATTTCCGCGGAGTGGAATATCAGGGAATATTTCCCCGCTGTGAATGTACGTATTTATGTATTTATCCGGAAACCGTGAGTTTCCAATACACTTTTTATATGCATAGTATATATACACCTGTGGCTGAGAGAGCTCCCTCAAGCTTGCCATCTTGGAGAGCGGAGTTCTTCCCCTGCGACTATTGGCTCGGGCCGCGCAGAGCCCATTAGCGGTCTCGTAACCATGCAAAAGAGCCTATCGCGGGAGACCAAATGGAATTTCGCCAACGTACCTCCCTCTTCTGTTTGTGCAAAGAGCAATAATGAACTCCAGAAGATGCTTTGCAATCAAATGTAAACTGGTTGACTCTTCCATCCTTACGTCATTTCTTCCTTCCATCATTCTTGCCTTTTTTTCCTTCCTTCCATCTTTCCTTCTCTCTTTCCTTCCATACTTCCTTCTTGTTTTCCATCCATCCCGCCTTTCTTTCCTTCCATCCATCCTTCTATCCTTCCATATTTTTTTCTTCTCTCTCTCTTCCCTCCCTCTCTTCTTTCCATCTCTCCTTCCTCCCTTCGCCCCCTCACTCTCTATTCCCTCCTTCTCTTCCTTCCATCTCTCCTTCCTCCCTTCGCCCCCTCACTCTCTATTCCCTCCTTCTCTTCCTTCCATCTCTCCTTCCTCCCTTCGCTCCCTCACTCTCTCTTCCCTCCTTCTCTTCCTTCCATCTCTCCTTTCTCCCTTCGCCCCCTCACTCTCTATTCCCTCCTTCTCTTCCTTCCATCTCTCCTTCCTCCCTTCGCCCCCTCACTCTCTATTCCCTCCTTCTCTTCCTTCCATCTCTCCTTCCTCCCTTCGCCCAATCATCTCTATGCCATCCTTGTCGCTGCCGTCCAGCTGCTCATCCCGTTATCCCTTCGCTCCCTCACTCTCTCTTCCCTCCTTCTCTTCCT
>NW_028234405.1:29331416-29333916 GCF_977035675.1 Penaeus japonicus
TTATATAGTTGTTTGTGAAGTGATCAAAACAGTACGCTTCTACACACATACTCACTCTCACACACAAACACACACAACACACACTCACACACACAAACACATACGACCCTCACACACTCACACACACTCACAAGACACACACACACACACACACACACACACACACACTTCCCACATGCATACAGAACCACACAGCACACACACACACACACACACAACAAACGAGCACACACACACAGCACACACACAGCCACAGACACCACAACACACACACACCACACTCATACACACCCACACACACACACACACACACCAACATACTCACACACTAACACACACACATTCACTCACACACAACTCCACTCACACACACCCAACACACTCTTCACACACACCACACTACACACAGGCACACACACTCAAATATCACACCACACACACCCACACACCCACACACACACACACACCACACCCACACACACACACACACACACACACACGATACACACACACACACTCCCACACACAAAAACTCACACACGACACACACACATACACACTCTCACCACCACAACCACACACTCACACACAAACGACACACTCTCACTACACACACACAAACTCACACACACTCCAACAACAACCCGTACATATCCCATCGACTCTACCTGCGTCACGAGCCCTCACACCTGCCTCTGAACTGCCGTGCGGCCGCGCGACTCGGCCGCCCTCCCTACTCCACTTTGCCGGCGGAGCAAATCGTGTTCTGTGATGACGTAAGGAATGTGTTGTTGTTATTTTTTCTTTCTTTCCTTCTTCTCCCCGGGGGAGGAGGGGAGGGGAAACGCTAGAGGGCTTGTGTGGTATCCAGCACAGGAGTGTGTGTGTGTGTAGGGGGGGGGGGGCGAATCTGAGTCCTACACGAGGAGGAATAGCTTTGGAGGGACTCGGCCTCTCACGTCAGTATAGTTTGACGATTTTATTCCGACAAAAGGGACGAAGGAAATGGATTTCTCTCATTGATTTTTTCCTCTTAGCCTTTTTTCCTCCTCTTGTTTTCCTCTCCCCTCTTTCTCTTCGTGTTTTCGTTTAGACTGTAATGGAAGTGCGTGAACTGGAAGAAGAAAAGGTTTTCAGTCCTAACGCCCGTTGAGACATGGCCAAAACCTAATGTCTTGGAAGACTCTCACGCTCTCCTCGGAAATTAAAAGGTAGAGGTGTTGCGTATGGAAATGTGTGGCAGCTTTAGAGCCGCCGGGAGGGAGTGCGTCGCGAAATTTCTTCTTTATGGTCCGACGAATGTAAGAGGATTTGTTATATGGAGGGAAATACGGACGGTTTATGTTTCCTATTTCCACGCTATTTTCCTCTGGTTAGAAAAGATGCTTCCCCTACAAAGTAACCCTTATCGACTTGCGTAGGGATGGGGAGAGAGAGGAGAGGGGAGGGGGGACTCTCACCGCAAGAAATGCCCTGCCATTTCATTACCAGACACACCATTTACAAAGGATTTTATAGACGACGCATGCCGTACACCCCCCCCCCCTTCCTCCCTCCGAATGCCAGCGTATTACTGAGGCGCGAAGGGATGTTCTTCTGAGACAATCCCGCCCCCGAGACGCCGCACTACATTACACACGAGATTCCTGTTGCGAAAGAGAATAAGGGGGATGTAACATCACTATTTTCAATTATTTCTTTAATATGAACATTTACGTGAGTATGGAATTTAAAACGTAGTGATTATCTATCTCATTTTTTCACGTTTTTTGCATAGAAAATAAAAATATTTGTATCGAGGTACTCTAACGAATATGTGCATCATATTTGCGAATAAGCAACTTGTGCGTAAATATCCCGACAATACTTTGTTTTCTTTACACGAACACATGGATTCAGCAATAAATAGATATAACGAATCTCCATTAGAGTTGTTGATACGATTTTCTTTTCCTTTCCCACACCTAAAAATGAAATGATGAGAGTTTTCATAAAATGTTGCCGAAAAAAGTCGTTTAGACCAGCTTTATAATTTTAGACTTATCTGCTCTTCTAGTTCATATATTCGTATTGCTTTCTTTCTTGTTCCGTATTCGTATTTGCTTTATGTTCATCTTTTTTATCTTTATCTCTCTTCATTTTCTTATTTTCTTTCTGTTTCTTGTTATCAATTGTTCTTCTTCTTCCTCTGAAGCTGCAATGAATATTCCTGCTTTCTCTCTCTTTCTCACTCACTCTCTCTCTCTCTCTCTCTCTCTCTCTCTCTCTCTCTCTCTCTCTCTCTCTCTCTCTCTCTCTCTCTCTCTCTCTCTCTCTTTCCTCTTCCTCTCTCTCTCTCTCTCTCTCTCTCTCTCTCTCTCTCTCTCTCTCTCTCTCTCTCTCTCTCGCTCGCTCGCTCTCTCTCCTTTCTGTTTTGATTTTACGTATTTTACGAATATTCCTACTTTCTCTCTCTCTACCCCCCCTCCCTTTCTCTCTCTCGTTCTCTCTCCTTTCAGTT
>NW_028234405.1:29335259-29337759 GCF_977035675.1 Penaeus japonicus
GAGAGAGAGAGAGAGAGAAAGGAGGAAAGAGGATAGAGAAGTGAGAGAGAGAGAGGACGAGAGAGAGATCGAGAGAGGAGGTTGGAGAAGAGAGGAGACTAGAGAGAGAGAGAGGGAGAAAGGAGAGGAAAGAAGATAGATGAGATAGATAGAGGAGAGTTGAGCGATGGAGAGAGAGAGAGAGAGGAGTGGAGAGAGATGAGCGAAGAGAGAGAGAGATGAGGGGATGTGGATGAGAGAGAGAGAGAGGGAGGAGGGTGAGAGAAAGGTAAGATAGATAGATAGATAGATAGATAGAGTGAGAGAGAGAGAGAGAGAGAGAGAGAGAGAGAGAGAGAGAGAGAGAGAGAGAGAGAGAGAGAGAGAGAAAGAGAGAGAGAAAGAGAGAGAGAGAGAGAGAGAGAGAGAGAGAGAGAGACAGAGAGAGAGAGGGAGAAAGAGAGAAAGAAGATAGATAGATAGATAGATAGAGAGAGAGAGAGAGAGAGAGAGAGAGAGAGAAGGCGAGAGACGAAAAGTGCCAACGACATACCCGAAAGGTCTCATTCCTAGTCCTGTACCTAGTTCGGCGGCAGATCCTCCCGGAACACTAGGCCTGAGAGAGAGAGAGAGAGAGAGAGAGAGAGAGAGAGAGAGAGAGAGAGAGAGAGAGAGAGAGAGAGAGAGAGAGAGAGAGAGAGAGAGAGAGAGAGAGAGAGAGAGAGAAAGGAGAGAGAGAGAGAGAAGAGAGAGAGAGAGAGAAGAGAAGAGAGAGAGAGAACCATACGAGGAGAGATCTGAGAGAGAGGAGAGATGAGAAGACGAGGAAGGAGAGAGAGAGAGAGAGAGAGAGAGAGAGAGAGAGAGAGAGAGAGAGAGAGAGAACGTGCGATCTCATCAAGGCTCAAACGGCGAGATCAAAGGAAGCGAGCGAGCCACCTGATCATCAGCTGCGCTCCGATGCCTCGCAGGTAACGCCTCCATAGAACCAGCTCCATCATCTAATGCCAGGTCTTCCCTTAGTGCCAAGGCTTTCATCTTATGCCAAGGTCCTCCTACGATAGGAAGACCTTCCCCTGGTGCCAATGCCTCAAGTGACAAGGCTGTCCTCTATCACCAAGGCCCTCCGCCTGTGCCAAGGCCTTCCACTAGCACCACGGCTTTCCTCTGGTGCCAAGGTCTTCCACTAGCACCACGGCTTTCCTCTGGTGCCAAGGTCTTCCACTAGTACCACGGCTTTCCTCTGGTGCCAAGGTCTTCCATTAGTACCACGGCTTTCCTCTGGTGCCAAGGTCTTCCACTACACCCATGAGGCTTTTCCTCTGGTGCCACGGTCTTCCACTAGTACAACGGCTTCCTCTGTTGCCAAAGGTCCCTTCCATTAGCACCACGCATTCCTCTGTGCCAAGGTCCCTTCCATTAGCACCACGCATTCCCTGGTGCCAAGGTCTTCCATTAGTACCACGGCTTTCCTCTGGTGCCAAGGTCTTCCACTAGTACCACGGCTTTCCTCTGGTGCCAAGGTCTTCCACTAGTACCACGGCTTTCCTCTGGTGCCAAGGTCTTCCATTAGCACCACGGCTTTCCTCTGGTGCCAAGGTCTTCCATTAGTACCACGGCTTTCCTCTGGTGCCCATGCCAAGGTCATTCCATTAGCACCAACACCACGCCTTTCCTTGGTGCCAAGGGTCTTCCACTTAGTACCATCTACACGGCTTTCCTCTGGTGCCAAGGTCTTCCACTAGCACCACGGCTTTCCTCTGGTGCCAAGGTCTTCCACTAGCACCACGGCTTTCCTCTGGTGCCAAGGTCTTCCACTAGTACCACGGCTTTCCTCTGGTGCCAAGGTCTTCCACTAGTACCACGGCTTTCCTCTGGTGCCAAGGTCTTCCACTAGTACCACGGCTTTCCTCTGGTGTCCATTGGTCTTCCATTAGCACCACGGCTTTCCTCTGGTGCCAAGGTCTTCCACTAGCACCACGGCTTTCCTCTGGTGCCAAGGTCTTCCACTAGCACCACGGCTTTCCTCTGGTGCCAAGGTCTTCCACTAGCACCACGGCTTTCCTCTGGTGCCAAGGTCTTCCACTAGTACCACGGCTTTCCTCTGGTGCCAAGGTCTTCCACTAGCACCACGGCTTTCCTCTGGTGCCAAGGTCTTCCACTAGCACCACGGCTTTCCTCTGGTGCCAAGGTCTTCCACTAGTACCACGGCTTTCCTCTGGTGCCAAGGTCTTCCACTAGTACCACGGCTTTCCTCTGGTGCCAAGGTCTTCCACTAGTACCACGGCTTTCCTCTGGTGCCAAGGTCTTCCATTAGTACCACGGCTTTCCTCTGGTGCCAAGGTCTTCCATTAGTACCACGGCATAGTGTGTTTTTTCTTTCATCCTCTGGGTGCCAGGAAGGAAGGTCTTCCATTAGTAAGCAGTCCACGGCCTTTCCTTTGGTCAATGGGGGAGGTCTTCCATTAGTACCACGATTATCCCTTGGAGCCAAGGTCTTCCATATACCAACGGCCTTTGC
>NW_028234405.1:29373479-29375979 GCF_977035675.1 Penaeus japonicus
CTTTCTCTTTTCATATTCTTATTCCATTTTTCTTTTTCTCTTTAAACATGTATTTGTCTTTTTTCCCTTTCTGCGCACTACCATTAAGTTGATAGAATTTTCAAAACGGTCTATGGCAAACAACCCGCTTGGGAAATACGGGCGGAAAATTCCTTATCCGGCAAATAACCGATCGAGTCATTTTAGTTCGTTGGCCATTTGAAAAGGGAGTTTAAAGATCTGTGCTCTCTCTTTCTCTCTCTCTCTCTCTCTCTCTCTCTCTCTCTCTCTCTCTCTCTCTCTCTCTCTCTGTGTGTGTGTGTGTGTGTGTGTGTGTATTTGTAAAAATCTATTGCATAGATATCAGCCAAAATAGAAGCAATAGCTCACCCAAAAGATCGACCAATTATATAAGAAAACAGGGCCACAGGAAGTGCCAACACGTGCCACTCTACAAATGCTAAAGTTTACCATCATGTATCAATTACCTACCGGTGATTTGCGAGTACACTGCACAAGACTCAATCATCTGAATGTTAAAATACCTATCTACCCCAAAAGGAGCCCAACCAACTAAACTCATAAGAAATGAGATGAACAGCTCCTGTCTTTCGTACCTGAATGATGCCAAATTCAGGGCCACGTCGCAAAGGCGCCACAGTTTCCTTTCAGTAGCCTGCTTGAGTAGAGGCACCATCCTTTGGCTGGCGAGTACAGCATGGAATCAAATATATCACGAATATAGTATTCGTACATTGAATAGTTGCTATTATTCCACTGTACAGGACCCGCCAGACCAACTTTATATTAAGGATATCCAAACTCAAATGTTGGCAACCCTTATACTAACTGACGATGCCAAATGCGAAACTTCCTTTCAAAATTACCCCTCATCTCCCAGCCCATTGTTAGCCTTCCCCAATCTATCTCTCTTCTTTGTATCTCTCACTATTCGTCTCCTCATCCGTCTGACCAACCCCTCTCTTCCGCAGAACCTATCAATCACATGGACACATTAAAATTGCGAGTGCGTATGTGCACACATGTAGACAATGCTTATATGCTTACAGCATGTGCTCCGGGTGTATCGGTGTTCGCAGACATATCTATATTTGTGTACATCATGTGTGTTGCGCACATGCATGCCATGCAGTCCAAGCTCTAAGTTGCACACATGCATCGATATGTTTGTGTATATATGTATACAGACGCATATTTACAAATGTGCTTGTAAAACATATGCCAATGCACACTGGAGTATACCGCGAGCTAGCGCATTGTTACGTGAGATGCTATAATCTCTTAAGACTACACTTAACAGGTTTTACCGTGCTAGAACGGCTTATTGATTAAATTATGCCCTAGAAAAAGATAGTGAGGCTTCCTTGGTTACAAAGCTGACCAGGAACACTCCAGAGTAAAGGAATAAATATCCGGTTATACCAAGGGCACTTTACGCTGATGGATATGTGCACATGTAGAACATAATCTGGTAAGGTGACGTCGAGGAACTTTCGTTCATCAAATTGACTTTCTGAAATTAGAAGATTAGGCGAAGAGCAGAAAATACTAAATGATGGACACGTTATACTGGAAAGGCAAAACCATCTTATAGCAAACAAGAATTAAGGTAGATTTCTTAATTCAAAAGCGAATCGAAAGGGATGCTATATAGTGAGTGAAAAGTAGCTTCTGTAACATGTAAATGTATACACACAAACACACACACATATGCATATATATATATATATATATATATCTATATATATATATATATATATATATATATATATATATATATATATATATATATATTATATATATATATATATATATAATATATATATATATATATATATATATATATATATATATATTACACACACAACACACACACACACACACACACACACACACACATACATACATAAACTATATATATATATATATATATATATATATATATATATATAAATATATATATATATGTATACATATGTGTATATATGTATATATTATATATATATTATATATATATATAATATATATGTGTGTGTGTGTGTGTGTGTGTGTGTGTGTGTGTGTGTGTGTTTGTGTTATGTGTAGGTTTTGCCAGTCCCATTCCTCCACAACCGACCAACAATTCGCCCCCACCCCTCCCCATCCCCTCCCTCCCCACCCCTCCCCACCCCTCCCCGCCCCTCCCCATCCCCACCCCTCCCCGCCCTCCCCAACACAAATAGCCTGAACCAGAACCAACTGACAGCCTCGACGTGGCGATGGAAGGAGCGCTACCTCCCATGACAGACGCTCCCGAGACCAAGGAAGGCGGACAGACTGAGAAAGAGGTCGCTAAATGGGAAGAGAAGAGGATATGAAGAGACAAGAAAAGGATAGAAAGGAAATGGGAATCATAGAGGATGGAAAGGGAATGAAAGAGGAAAGAATACCGAGTTAAGATGAGGGGAAAAATACTATGTAGAAAAGGGGAAACTGTTGAAAAAAGCAAGAGAATAGAGAG
>NW_028234405.1:29500979-29508479 GCF_977035675.1 Penaeus japonicus
CTTCGCCACTCTTAGGACTTCATCGCCCGTGTTCGCAGCATCACACCCACGGCCATGATGAGTTTGGACGTCGAATCTCTGTTCATTAACATCCCTTTTTATGGTATCCTTGCCATCCTGCAGAGGAATATCCTTCCCGAGAATCCTCGCCTTCTTCTGCATACTGACGTATTCCTCCAGCTGATCCGCCTGTATGTGGATTACAATTATTTCCCTCTCGAAGGATGTTTCTGCCCTCAGCCCTTCAGTGTTGCTATGGGATTTCCCCTTTCCCCTGTCTTCGCCAACTTGTTCATGGAGTACTTCGAGGCAGTGCTTCTTTCATCTCCCTTCGTCCTTCAATATGGCTGAAGTACGTCGACGACGTTTTTACTCTCTGGGCTCTTGACGCTGTTCTCTTCCCAGACTTCCTGGAGGAGCTGTATTCCCTCCTCTCCATACATTTCGAGGTGAAATGGGAGGCCAACGACCCGCTCCCCTTCTTGGACATGTTAATTCACCATTCTCATGACTCTTTCTCCTTTTCAGTGAACAGAAAATCTATGCACAACGAGATGTGTATATACACTCCATTTCTTACCATGCTAAGAAAGGTGTCGTTATCTCTCTTTCTTCGTGCCATTCGTATCTATGACCCGCAGCATCTGGATGGTGATATAGATTTTCTACGTCGCTCCTTCGGTAAGCTGGGCTATTCTCGTTTGGTTCTCGACACCGCCCTATCCAACGCCCGTCGCACCTTCTACCGTGACCCCCTTCCCACAGAGACTCCTCACTTTCCTTTCCTCAGCCTGCCATACACCGAGGAGGTCCACTCTCTTCGTCGCTCACTTCGCCCTCTCAACTGCAGGCTCACCTTTCGCCAGGGGAACACTCTCCGGTGCAACCTAGTCCACACCTGTCTTTCCTCAGATTCAAAGGTAGGCAATTATGCCATCTTTTGCTTCTCCTGTGAGAAGCAATACTTCGGTGAAACCGGCGCTTGTCTCACTTGCCTCGGTTCCGCTCATCTGTCCACTCTTGCCCTTCTTGTACCGTGTTGACAGCTAGCTAAGAGGGGGGAGAGGCGTATGATGGGATAGATAAAGACTGGTTGGGAAGTAGAAACAAGTCAGAGATAGAGAGACGGGGGGCGATACCCCGGGCTTGTTTAATTTTTGTCTTATGGCTTCCTAAGCAGTCAATCAGTGTATTTTGGGTTGGAGCTGAGGTCCCTTGCTACAGGTCAGAAGCCCCTTCGTGGCCTTAGTGATTGCTGGTGTTGTTTGTTTTTGTTTAGCCTTCTTTCTTTGTTGCCTCTTTATTTATAAATATCTACATTTTTATGCAGGATCATTTATCTCTATATTAGTATAAAGGTTTAGTTAATTAAACATGAGCGTCCTCCATGTGAATGTTTGAGCGTGTGTGCGTGCATGGCCGTGGTCATAGACGTAACCGCGGGCATGATGGTATGTGGACGGGTAAGGGTATGAACACAGGTGCAGCCGGACACATGGGCAGACATAAACATGGGCTGCTGTTATAAATGCTTTTTTTTTAAACTATTGTTTGAACCCTTTGCGTGTGCTGGCACGAGCATGATCGCGAGCATAGGCATGACCGTGTTGCTTCCCTCTGTCCCTTTTATATACCTTCTTCTCCCCTTCCTCCTCAGACCTGAAGATGGAATCCCGGTGATTTTCGAAAATGTCTCGTTTTCCAATAAATCTATTTTGTGTATAGTGGGTTTTCTGCCATATCATCAAGGTAGTGTTTTTTGCCATATATATATATATATATATATATATATATATATATATATATATATATATATATATACATACATATTTGCCATATATATATGTGTATATATATATATATCATATTTCCCATATATATATATATATATATATATATATATATATATATATATATATATATATATATATATATATATGTGTGTGTGTGTGTGTGTGTGTGTGTGTGTGTGTGTGTGTGTGTGTGTGTGTGTTGTTTTTTTTTTCATTTTTTCTGTTGTGTGTGAAGGTGAACGTGAGTTTGTATATGTGTTTGATTATGTGTGTGTGTGTGTGTGTGTGTGTGTGTGTGTGTGTGTGCACGCGTGCGTGTTTGTGTGTGGGCGCGCGTGTTTGAGTGTATGTGTGTGTGTGTGCATGTGTGTGCATGTTTGAGTGTGTGTGTGTGTGTGTGTGTGTGTGTGTGTGTGTGTGTGCGTGTATATGCATTTATTCATGGGTATGTTGAATTTAACATTTAAATATACAAGTGCCAATAAATTCATGCGGCTATATCTTAAGTTCATTGCTGGGAAGTCTGAGAGTGAGGGATTTACAACACAATCAAATTTATGCTGTGAAATATCTCAGAATTGACAAACCATATGATTCAGTAACCCAAAACTTTATGAGTTTGTAATGTATCCATTATTTACAATATGCAGTTTATGGATTGTTTTAAACATGTTTTATACTCGTTCTAAGGGTCAGTGGCCCAACTGTTGCTAAATGTTCTGTTGTTTGGTAACAAGCATTATTTTTCATTTTAACTGCTTTTTCATATCACTGACACCCCTTATATTGTTATTCTAAATTTTCTATGCTTTAGTGTTTTTTCTAGTAGGCGTTATCTCGCAAGAACATTCTAAAGACAATTGGAGGAATGGGTTACCTTTTTTATATTCACTGGGAGTTTAGTTAATTAAATGACTGACTAGACATGTTTCTTCACCATAAATAGATAGATAGAGAGATAAATATATATGGATAGATAGAAATAATTCACATCGTGCTATTCACAAGTATAAAATCTCATTCCAAAGGTATGAAATATCTTAAAACCATCAATAGTTTTTGAAAATAACAACACAATTAAAGCTTACGAAAGAACAAAAAACAAACAAACAAAAAACTCATTGATAAAATTTCACAGTAAAAACATTTATCTAATACTTCGCGCTCTTTCTTTATTTAACACCAGCTGGTCTCAGGAGGCGGTGTATATATATTTTTTTCCTCCCTCTCTTTTTCTGCTTTGGAGGTTCTCTGATGATAGCTTCCTTTAGAAATTCCGAAGGGATTCTTCTCAGATGCTCACTCACGTTTTCAAGGAACTTTTTCTCTTGCTTTCTTTTTTTCTTACTACTTTCTCCGAATGTCCGGTATGATTTTAAGTGCATCTTCAGTTCAGACGCGTGTGCCTGGACGTGAATAGACAACTGAATGTTCATTACTTCCTGTGTGTTTTTCCCCTTCACCTAAATAATACAATATCACCTATTTTCCCGCCCTTTTCCCACCCGCTAGGGCCGCCGTTCTTTGGAAAACTCATTACTGACAATCGGTATCTATTTTTTTGTTCCCTTTCGTAGAACATAGGTATACATAATTATAACCTCTTACCTCTTTTTTTTTTAAATAAGACAATTATTGCACAAGCGAGCAAGCGCGAGAGAGAGGGAAGGAGAGAGAGAGAGAGAGAGAGAGAGAGAGAGAGAGAGAGAGAGAGAGAGAGAGAGAGAGAGAGAGAGAGAGAGAGAGAGAGAGAGAAATATGAATTGGATCAGCCAAATATTCCATAGATTATCAAAGCCATGCACTAATACAGGATTCTGGTCTATTCAAATACGCACAAAAGAACGAGGCCATAATTACGGATGTCGTTGTCGAGACAGAAATAAAAGGTTAAAGTCCATTCCCAGTAGCGAGCGCTATTCCACAAATGGGAATCGCTTTCCTTTTTTTGGGGAATTCTTATTGTGCTGAAATGAAACACATAAACTACCTTATCGGATAAAATGCAATAAAGGGAGAAAGAAAATGAGAAAGGGAGAGAGAGAGAAAGAGAGAGAGTGAGAGTAAGAGAGAGAAAGAGAGAAGAGAGAGAGAGAGAGAGAGAGAGAGAGAGAGAGAGAGAGAGAGAGAGAGAGAGAGAGAGAGAGAGAGAGAGAGAGAGAGAGAGAGAGAAGAATGGTGATAAAGAGAAAGAACAGATCACTAAAAGGTCAATAACATTCAGTTCGACTCCCTATTTGCACATTAGTATGTAATAGAATTGTGTCCAATAATATGTAATGGAAACAGCTTACCATTACCAGACAACAAAGCCTCTCTTTATTGCAAATTAGGAACAATACCTTAAACAACTCTGTAGGTGCTAATTGTAATAGTATTGTTTGGAAATTACGGAACAAAGATTTTGCATATTGAAAGGAAGTCTAAAATATTTTCAGATTGTATTTAAAATATAAGGATACCTATTTTTATCATATTTTTTAATATTTACAAATGACGATTATGACAATTCTATTAATAAGATGAGATTGGGTAGCTTATAAAAAAAAATGTGTTAGCGCAGTTCTGATTATGATAATGATATTGCCCATCAATCCACTTACTGCTATTGAAAATTTTTATATTGCTACTACAGTCGATTACGTCATCACCTAAAGAAATTTCAAATAATTGATTTTCTCTTGTTCAGAAATCAAAGAGATTCCTATCTATTCCAAGAACTGCGGGGTTAGATAATCGTGATTTGGGAAACAAAATCTGACTCATATGTTTTGTCTAAAAGCAAGAGAATATTCATCTTAGTGTGTGTGTGCGTGTGTGTGTGTGTGTGTGTGTGTGTGTGTGTGTGTGTGTGTGTGTGTGTGTGTGTGTGTGTGTGTGTGTGTGTGTGTGTGTCACCTAAGCTTTTTGATACTGAATGTAATAAATATAAGTCTATCGTCTCA
Source organism: Penaeus japonicus (assembly GCF_977035675.1). NCBI lineage: Eukaryota > Metazoa > Arthropoda > Malacostraca > Decapoda > Penaeidae > Penaeus > Penaeus japonicus. The sequence goes on from NW_028234405.1 coordinate 29,505,718, forward strand.
CATATGAAAGCATCTACACGGAGAATGATGGCAGGCTCATTACTTATTACTTTCAGTTTTAAAGCCAAAACGACAGCAAGCTATGAAAACTTTTGGCTATGTAATTTACTAGTGCAAGAATTGATACTCTTAAAGATCTTACCAACATGATTATCTGCGACGTGATGAAAAATAGCATAGATACCTCCGCTCCCTTCATGATAAACATATTTTGATGAGTCACTGGTCTTCGGGCGATCAACGATATCAAGAGCGCTTTAGATGATAGATATAATCCTTTGCACAATCCTTCATATTGAATGAACAACATTTTTTACAGCGCTAAAAGCTCATCAAGGCCATCTTTTTCAACGGTTCTGACGCTGTAAATTACACTCTTAGCTGTAACAGCTACGGGCCTATCACAGACAAGGTTGAAATATATATATATATTTTTTTACGAAGTGCCAAGCATCCAGTGATGGGACACTTAAAGTAAAAGTCTGCAAAAAAAAAAAAAAAAAAAAAAAAAAAAAAATATATATATATATATATATATATTGTTTTTATTATCTTCAGTACATTTTGGAAGCAATGTAATTCATTACGATTTTGAAGATATAATCACATATCGTAATTCCAACGACGAACATGTATCAACTAAGTAAAAGGCGGTATTTCTGGGCAACTCACTCTCTACGTCGGCAGGTGTCTTGGACTTCATACGGTTCATTTAAACTAAATAAAACTAGCAGAATAGTCCATGATTGCATATGTATTTGGATATTTCATTAATTATGGATTATCTTGGCCTTTCTTTCAACAAATACTTATTTGGTTCAAAGGCAAGGGAATTCATTATGGAGAACGCAACCAGGAGGATTAGAAGTGAAAATAAAACCCTTCAGACATGAATTAATATGCCGAAGACAAAAAAGTAAACAGCCTTAAAGTAGTCATCATTATGTTTAGGCACTTCATTCTATTATCGTAACAGCAAAAGCACTGAAACCATTACTGAGGTACTGCCACCATAGTAGACCTCTCGTCTCCTCCCACAGGGAAACCAGTAAAATCGTAGAAAATGCAGGTCAGAAATCGAGAAACAACAGTCATTCCAACATTTTCTTTACAAAATGCAACAACCATTTAAGCATCTGAAATACAACATCAAACTCAAAGATGTTATCATAGTTGCACCAAGCAGTGTTGATGAATTCGACCACGTTATTTGCAGCTTCTCTTTACCTTCATTCCATTTAAGGCGCCATTGGAAGTGATAGAGCTCCGATTAGCAGCTGATCAGGAGAACTCCATTCTCATTTCTCCCATTCCCATTTCTCTTTTTCCTCCCATCCTCTCCCTTCCCCTCCGCTCCTGCAAATGATCTGTCTTCTTGCCCGCTATTTCTTCTCTTATGTCCTATGCTCCCTTTCTAGTCCGTTCTGGTCTCTCCCCTTTGATCAGTGACCCACGGATATGCAGTGCTGATAAGCAATTAGTGCAACTACTGGTGCCACTTGAGGGGTCGATTAGGTTCTCAGAGGGTGGTTCGGAATCGCATTGTTTCAATTGACTCGAGCAACCCTTTCCGCCCACAAAATTCCCTATTCCCCTATGCCTTCAACCTTTTCAATCTTACGCTCTCTGTTTTTCCCTGTCAACCTCTTCACCCCCCCCTCTCTCTCTGCCTATCAACCTCCTCAGTCTCTCTTCTCCCCATTTTTCTCACCAGTCTCTACTGTAACCTCGCTCTCCCCTCTCACCGCCTTTCCCTGTCTCTTCACAACTGCACCTGAACCTGCTTGGTTACCCCTACTGCCCATCCCGTAACCCTTCCCTCCTACCTCCAGCCTCACTGCCCTACTATCCCTTTATCCTCTTTCCTCTCCCATTCCCATCTCCATTACTCTTCTACTCCTCTGTCCTTCCACCCCTTGCGTCACTACCCTTCTCCCCCTTCTCCCATTCCCCGGTGCCCCTTGACCTCCATTACCCCCACCCTCCCTCCTCCGCCCCTGTAAAACGAGTCAGGTGTGAGCTGTTTCTCTAGAGCTTTGACGAAGCGTCGGCAGTGAGGCGTCGCATTCCTATCATTTGCTCTGTTTTGCAGTGTGTATGATATTGTGTATTAGCATAATGCAAATTAAGCTGGCCACGCTAAGAGTTTATCAGTACCGTTATTAGTCGGAGGAATAAAAGGATCGTTTGCATAAAAATACAGCACGGTATTTGCACCATTAACAGGTCTGTGTTTTTTTTTCCACGATCACCATTTTGGGGAGGATATTAGAGAACCCTCGTGCTAAACGTGGAAGTTTTAATTAATACAAGACCTCTTATCAATGCCATTACTAGTCACTAGCTACTGTGAACAGGTCGGCCCAAATGCTCACAACACTGGATACGCGTAAATTACGTGACTGAATGATTACATGATTGTAGTATGCTTAAAAGTTTGCGTTCGCTCATTTGAAAGCGACAGCATTGTAACATTGCTCAAGGGCCTGAGGAGGCAAGCTAAGTTCGCTATCAGACACGTACCAGCCCAATTGTTATTAGCTTGATTAATGCATTAGTTATTTATTTAAACCGATCCCTTCCCTAGTTAGTCCAATGGAATATGGTTGTGAATTTTAACCAGTCATTTATTGTATTTCAATTAAGAAAGGAAAAGTCAAACTTGTGTCTCTCCGGTGCGTTGTTTCAAACCTTATTTGAAGAATTAGCTTTCGAAATCTTATTGTAAAACCTTGTAGTAACATAATGATTTGGTGTTATAG
>NW_028234405.1:29515979-29518479 GCF_977035675.1 Penaeus japonicus
GGTCAATTACCAGCGCGTTTACCAGTCATGGCAAAGTGGAATTTATTAAACGATGATAAGTCGCCTGGCAAGGGTAAATCGACTTTATCACCGTAATTTAATGGTAACTCTGGTAAATCGATTCCGCCAATCAGCGAGCGCCTTACATGATTCTTTAGGCTTCTTTGACCAATCCCATAACATGTAAACAAAACCTGATCCAACAGCGAGATATTTTTGTTTCAGGAAAGAAATGATCAACATTTCTTCTGTGTTAAATCATTTCTATATAAATTAATTTCCTTGAAAGCATATTCTATTGCATGATCTTATGGCCGGTCTATTTAATGTATGGGTTTTCAAAACACATTACGATTTTTATTTTTTTATTGAATAGCAGTCAAACAGAAAGCGCAATGGCCGTGCACGCAATGGTGGGGTTTTTTTTGTATCGACGTTTTTCCAAAAAAAAATGCAAGCAAACCCTTAATATGAATAAGATTATGAATAATTGTATGTAAATTAATGCAAACAAAAATAATTTATATGTTTTTATGTTTACTGTTTTTAACTTATGTCATTTAAAAATTAAACATGTTTATTGAATTTGTGAAAATTATGAATTCCATGTATTGTTTTCAGTTAATGTAGGCCTATGACGAAGCGGCATGAACATATTCTGCTTAATTTCCAGTGAATTTTATTTATTTTTCTCATGTGGAAAATGATCAGTTGCCCATCATTTGATCATTAAGTGTGTAATCAAAAACTAAAGTGTTGCCTTAAATGTTGATTTTTGCTGAGATAAAGCTGAGGGATGTGAGTCGTCGAAGTATCGCTGTGGTTGCCAGTGGACATACCAGCGCTCAAACCATGGTTACTGGTACTTTTTTTACATTGCCATTCTATTGGTAAGTTGTTCATGAATACCGATGCGGTCTGTTTACCATCATAATTGTAGTTACCAGCGTATTTATCATGGTAAGTGTGTTGATGAATCCAGCCCCAGGGCTCCAACCACTGATAAATTTAGCATTGTATTCTATCAGGGTAAGTTGTTCATGAATACCGATGCGGTCTGTTTACCATCATAATTGTAGTTACCAGCGTATTTATCATGGTAAGTGTGTTGATGAATCCAGCCCCAGGTGTCTTGCCATTGCTGGGTCAGCAGAAACAGGAGGCCAGCAGCAGCTCTTGATGATTGAAACAAACTGTCATAGCGAGATGGCGTAGTCTTTGGGACTTGGGTTACTTACAATAAAGATACTGGTCGGCAGTATTCTTGTGTCTGGAACAATTTTATGTCTACTTCCAGAAGTACAACAACTTCCACTTGGGCAGGTTTGAAAATAGTGCACTCAGGGGTCCAATTATCCCAGAAGAGCATCTATTCAGAATGTTTCGATTTACCCGATTCCCTGGACGCAGAGCGTTCTTGATATCTATTCCGAATATTTCCCAGCGACTTGCAGCATCCCACTGAACAGACGTCCCAGTACCTTGGCTCCTTACTGCCGATCTTTCTCTTCATTTCCCTGGCTATCGCTTTCGCTCCTTCATTCATTCATCCTCTCTCTCTCTCTCTCTCTCTCTCTCTCTCTCTCTCTCTCTCTCTCTCTCTCTCTCTCTCTCTCTCTCTCTCTCTCTCTCTCTCTCTCTCTCCTCCCCCCTCTCTCTCTCTCTGCTATTTCTCTCTCTCTCTCTCTCTCTCTCTCTCTCTCTCTCTCTCTCTCTCTCTCTCTCTCTCTCTCTCTCTCTCTCTCTCTCTCTCTCTCCCTTCCCTCTCTCTCTCCCTTCCCTCTCTCTCTCCCTTCCCTCTTTCTCTCTCCCTTCCCTCTTTCTCTCTCCCTTCCCTCTCTCTCTCTCCCTTCTCTTTCTCTGCTTCTCTCTCGTCTCTCACTCTCTCTCTCTCTCTCTCCACTCTCTCTGCTCTCTCTCTCCTTCTCTCTCTCTATCTTTCTCCCTTCTCTTCTCTCTCCTCTCACTTCTTTCTCTCTCTCTCTCTCTCTCTCTCTCCCCTCTCACTCTCTATCTCTCTCTCCCTCTCTCTACTCTCTCTCTCTTCTTCCTCACTCTGACTCTCTCTCTCTCTATCTCTCTCTCGACTGCTCTCTATTCTCTCTCTCTTCTCTCTCCAACTCTCTCTTGCTCTCTTCTTCTCTCTCTCTCCTCTAGTCTCTCTCTCTCTTATTCCTCATTCTCTTCTCTCACTATCTCTCTGTATTCACTCTCTCTCTACGCCTCTCCTCTCTCTCTCCTCTCTCCACTCCTCTTCTCTTAAATCTCTCGCTCTTCTCTCTCTCTCTCTCACTCTCTCTCTCTCTTCTCTGCTATCTCGCTCTCTTCTCTCTCTCTCCTCTCTCTTCTTTCTTTCACTCTCTCCATCTCTGCTCCTCTGCTCTCTCTCTCTCTCTTGCTATCTCTCTCGCTCTCTATCTTTTCCACTCTCTCTCTCTCTCTCAAAACTCACTCACTCTCTGCTCTGCTCCCTCTCTCTCTTCTTTCTCTTTCGACAGAC
>NW_028234405.1:29550979-29553479 GCF_977035675.1 Penaeus japonicus
ATCTTTATTATTATCATTATTATTATCGTAACTATTTTTATTGTCTTTATTTCTATCTTTCCTATGCTTATTATTATTTTTATTATCATTATTATTATTATCATTATTATTATTATTATTAACATTATTATTATCATTATCATCATTGTTATCATTCCTATTAACATTATTATTATCATAAATATTATTATTATTGTTATTATCATTAATATTATTATCATTATGGGTATCATTATCATTATCATCATGTATGAGTTTTGGCCCCCCTCCCCCCTCCCATCCGCTGACGCTTCTTTCGAAATTCAGGGTCATGCGAAACGTTGAATTTCTCCCAGGAATAAAATGCGAAGTAATTTGACTTAATTTGTTAAAATTATATTTTATATATATACACACACACACACACACACACACACACACACATATATATATATATATATATATATATATATATATATATATATATATAAATATATATAATAATATATATATATATATATATATATATATATATATATATATATATATTATATATATATATGCATATATATATATATATATATATATATATATATATATATATATATATATGTGCATATATATATGAATATATATATATATATATAATATATATATATATATGTATATATATACATAGATACACACACACACACAGACACATACACACACACACAGACACATACACACACACACACACACACACACACACACACACACACACACACACACATACATATATATATATATATATATATATATATATATATATATATATATATATATATATATATATCTATATATATAAATATATATTCATGTATATATATACATATATATTGATATTCAAATTCAAATATTTTTTTACATAAATTATGCTGTATGTATGTATATATATATATATATATATATATATATATATATATATATGTGTGTGTGTGTGTGTGTGTGTGTGTGTGTGTGTGTGTGTGTGTGTGTGTGTGTGTGTATTTACATATACACAAAAATAGTTTATTGCAGAATAAATTGAATTAGGCATAATAGGTATCCAATAGAAATGCATTTGTTAGATGTTTGATAATCTAACTTACCTGACAAATTAGGAAATGTTTTCTTTTAGTTCTGAAATTATTGAGGCTAGTGATGTATTTAACAGTTTGAGGTAATAGGTTCCAGGTTAGAGGTCTACGTATTAGCATTTGCCTTGTCCCCATTTCCGTGTGTAATCCCTTGGCATAGAGAGAATTTACTTGTGTTCGAACACCTAATGTGTTCCCCACAGTTTGTAAGGGCAATATCCATTGTGGATAATTCCCATGTATTATTATATGAATAAAGATACATGTATCATAACTGCATTTGGCTTGGACTTATAACCATTTCAATCTAAGAGTATGTGGGGTGATGTGGTCGAACATACTAAAATTACCCAATGCAACTCCTTGCAGCAAAGTTTTGCAATCTTTGTACTTTCTGCATCAGGGTTTTGTTAGTTGAGCCACAACCATTTAATCAGTAGTTAATGATGCTCAGAGCTAGAGTTTGTACAACCGCGATTCTTGTTTCTGTAGGGATTTGATTTTTTATATGATTAAGATAAATTAGTGTACATATTACCTTCCTGTGTTTATTGTCAACATGGGCTTCAAATGTCATATCTAGCTAAGTGTAGCTAAGTGCTTGTTTTGATTTGGCAATCTTCGAATTCTATGGTTGTGTCAATAGAAATTTTGCCGACTACCTATGAAGATACATTGATTTTTTTGTGGATTATTTTAACGCCCTTGATGTCAAATGTACTTAATGCTTGAATAGGAGTGCGTTGAGTGTTTCTTATCAGTGCGTTTAAGTTGTTCACCGAGTCACTATGAAGAAACTCTGACTCATCGGCGTATTGTTCTAGAAGGCAGTTATGGACTATGGTTGATAAATCATTTATGAAAAATGTGAATAGGATAGGGCCTGATATATATCCTTGTGGAATACAAAATATACCGACTGTTCTGATGATATACTCACATTATTTTTTGAATTCTTGTACTCATCAAAGTGTAGCACGTCAATTAAAGAATTTCCTGGAGACCAATAGCCTATTAACTAAAGCTCAGGTTATCCACTGAGACAGCGTTACTACGAATTACTTTTACATTACGGATTATTGTAACTATCAATTCATTGGTTTCTTAATTTATTAAGAAGAATGTTATGGTTGACTCTGTCAAAAGTTTTAGAAAGCTTGTCCAAAAAGAGCAAGTTTGCCTTATTGTTGTCAATGTTGTTATAAATTTGGTCAGTAATCCGTAGTAACGCTGTTTCAGTAGATAACCTATTTCTAAGGTCATGGTTAGTTTTAGTTAATAGGTTATTGGTCTCCAGGGAATTCATCAATTGACTTGTTGTTTTTTCAAGAACCTTAGATAGTACTGGGAGTATTGTAATGAGGCGTTAATAATTCATGTCTATATCGTCTATATGCCAATGA